>NC_056663.1:133453078-133764864 GCF_018350195.1 Panthera tigris
CTCTAAGCGAATGAAACTTACTCAACTAAATAGAATAGTTTAATATTTAATATGAATCTGCTTTCTTTAATAAATATACCAAACACATTTTAACTTTTTCTTGATGATTCATCCATCACTATTAATAATTAAATATGATGTTTGTAGCTGTCTGTAATGCTTTGCTTTTATTCCTTCCTCCGTCTCCATCACAAAAGCAATATTCATTATAGAAAATCAGAAATACAAACAGGAAAGCACCATTTATTACACTTATTCAGAGATAATCAGTGCTAACTCTGTGTGTTTTCAAATGCACAGTCATATGTATATACATTCTTAAACAAATAGAAACATTCAATAATATCTTTTGTGATCTGATTTTTCTCATAGTGATTTATCATAAATATTTCTTTTTGTATAAGTAGACTCATACCATTTTAAATGATGCTCCATTATATGGACACATTATGTTTTATTTCAACAATGCCATACTATTAGATTATGTTCAGCATTCTTTTTTTTTTAATGCTTATTTGTTTAATTTGAGAGAGAGAAAAGGAGAGAGCGAGTGAGAGAGAGAAAGGGAATACATGTGGGGGAGGGGCAGAGAGAAAGAGAATCTCAAGCAGGCTCCTGTGCTGTGCTATCAGCGTGCAGCCCGATATGGGGCTCACTCTCACAAACTGTGAGATCACACGACCTGAGCTGAAATTGAGTCGGATGCTTAACTGACTGAGCCACTTAGGCACCCCTCAACATTCTTATATCACAACACTGTATTGAATGTACATGTATATGTAGGTATGTATATGTGTATAAATATATATCTTGATTATTTCCTTATAATAAATTATTAGATATGGAACTTACATCTCAAAAAACATACATATTTTGAAGATTTTGATGCATTGGGTCACTCAGGGCTACTATTTGTTCATGTATCTTGGTACAGCTATGCTGTTAGTCTAGGGCTGGTGTACTCCCTGATTGATCAGTGTCTGTGCTGCACTGGTGGTTAAATACCTTGAAATGTTTCTTTTTGCAAACTATATGAATGTGAAAGTTATATGAATGTGTATTCCCGCTTAGAGTTACATTTTGGAGAGAGGTGAAAGATCTCCTTTAAAGGTTTTGTTTTTATTCACGTGTAAAAATGTACACTTGAAACTCAGAAAAAATTTGAACATAGAAATTCTGGGGCTAAAAACCAGATTTATTTTTCATGGATTAAACTACACAGTATTTAAAAGATTTAAGCAGGCACTTCACCAAAGTTATATGAATAGCAACTGAAGACACGAGAATGTGCTCCACATCATTAGTCCTTAGGGACATATAAATTAAACTCCAGATGAGAGAGTACTACACACTTATCGTAATGGATAAAAGACAAACAAACAAATTCTAAGTGTCTCTAAGAACACAGAACAACCAGAACTGTCCCATATTGCTGGTAGGAGTGCAAAAATGGTAGAGCCACTTGGAAAACTGATTGTTCCTGAACATTAAACACACACTTATCAGATGACTCAGCAATTTTACTTCTAGGTATTTACCCAGAAAAATAAAAAACATATATGAAAATATTTGCAGTGGCTTTATCCATAATTGTCAGAAACTGGAAACAACCCAAATAGCCTCCACTGATGAATGCATAAAGAAGAGTGGTACATCTATGCAGTGGAATAGCACTCAGAAATCTAAAAAAATGAATATGAATACTGACGCATGTAGGAATATGATTTCATCTGGTATTCCTTAACACTCAACAGGCCACATGATATATGGTTCCACTTATTTCACAGAAAAAGAAAAATTATAAGACTAGAAAACAATTCTGTGATTGCCAGGAACTGGGTCTGGGTGAGAGAGAGACTTTAAAGTTGTATCACAAGGGAACTTTTAGGGTGAAGGAACTGATGAATAGTGATTGTAACAATACAACTGTATGCGTTTGTCAATTCTCATAGAAATGCCTGTCAAAAAGTTAATTTCACTTTATGGAAATTTAAAAAATGAGTGAAAATCTGTATTTAAATTTAAAATTTTAAAATTCTATTTTTATAGGAAATAGAAAATACCATGCTGAAGCATCTGTAGTGGCCATAAGAATGTGTACTGCACACTTCCAACAAATGGGAGAGTGACTGACCAAAGGGCCCAGCTGCTGTGCTTGAAATCCTTTGCTGCATTTTGCCAGTGACTGAGCATGGCAGGGATAACACGGCAAGTCCATACTCTGGAGTCATGGGATTCTCCAGTGGACTTTTTGAACCTCCCATAGATTATACTGTAGAGTAGGACACTTCTGCCCAACTTTCCTTTCCTTCTCCACTCAAGTCACACTTGCATGGTGGTTATGGCTTTCTCAAGCTCCCTAGCTTCCTACTCATTTGCTTTCACATAGGCATTTCTCTGAGTAAAATCCTTGCATGTTTAATCTTGTCTTGGCAGCTTCTCGCAGGACTTGAATGAACACAAGTTCCATTTTTGCACTCTATGGTTTGATCACCAGAGATAAAATGCACAATCACATTTAAAAAATATTTTACCTAATCTTTTCTTACATAAAAAATTTATTGAAGTACAATATACATAAAGAAAAATGTATAAGATGGAACTGTACAGCTCTATGAATTTTCACAATGTGAAAATATTAGCCTGATAAAGAATTAGAGCATTTCTAGTCACTTCCTCTTCCAACTTAATGCTGTCAGTGACTAATTCCCTCTCAGAGGTAATCAGTGTCCTGAATTTTTAACACCAGAGATCTGTTTGCCTATTGATGAATTTTATATATGTGGCATCACTCTGCATATACTTTTATTTTGGTCTAGCTTCTTTTTTTTTTTTTAAAGTTTATTGATTTAAGAGACAGAGACAGAGAGAGAGAGAGAGAGAGAGAGAGAGAGAGAGAGAGAGAGAGGACACCAGCGGGATTAGGGCAGAGGGAGAGGGAGGGAGAGAATCCCCAATCAGGTTCCATGCTGCCAGTACAGAGTCCCATGTGGGGCTCAATCCCATGAACTGTGAGATCATGACATGAGCTTAAATCAAGAGTGGGTTGCTTAACTGACTGAGCTACCCGGATGCCCTGGTCTAGCTTCTTTGAATTACCACTATTTATTTTTGAATTATTAATGATGGTATATTTAGCAACAGTTTATTCTTTTTTATTGTTGTGGAATATTCCACTACAAGAATATACCACAATTTATTTATCAATTCTACTATTGATGGATATCAGTATTTTTTTTTTTTTTTTTACTTTTGTGCTCAAACAAATAATGTTGTAATGAACATACTTGAACATGTCTTCTGGTGTATATCTGTATGCATTCCCAGTGTATCACTAGGAATAGAATTGTAAGGTCATAGGTTATGTATATGGTCAGAGTAAGAAGATTTTACTAAACAATTTTTTAAAGTGGTTATACTCCCACTAGTCATATATAAGTATTCTGTTTCCTCTCCATCCTCAGCATTATCAATATAAAATTGACAAGGATGTAATAGTAAAGGAAAATTAAAGGCCAATTTCTCTCATAGACAAAGATACAACAAGTTTTCAATACATTTTTAGCAAACAAAATCTAAGAACCTAAAAAAGATGATATATTATAATCCAATTGTTTTTTTTTTTTCAGTAATATGAGAATGTGAGTTTAACATTTGAAATATCAATTTGATGGGGGTTTGGAGTGATGGGGGTCTGGAGCTGATGGCCAAGAAAGAATTCTTGAGATGTCTTAAGTGCAAAAATGTGATTTTATTACAGCACAGGGACAGGACCTGTGGGCAGAAAGAGCTGCACTGGGGTTGTGAGGAGTGACTGGTTACATACTGTGGAGTTGGGGAAAATAAAGGCAAAAGGGAGGCCTCCAGAGGGACTTTGATATGCTAAAGAGGACTCATAAGATACCTGAGGCCTTGCTATTGTCAAGCTAAGGTTGTTTTCCCTCTAGTAAGGGATTAACATTATGACCATAGGGGGTTTCTGGAGAAATGTTATACTCTGCATTTGCCTCAAGTGTTTGTCAATACGCTGCAGGTTATAAAGAAATTTAGTTTTACCTGCCATTTCCTTCTTGCCTTTGTTCTCCATATCACTATGGAGGGGCTGGTGATATTAGGGGCTCCAGGAAACTAAGTCGGTAGGTTTCTGGAGATTAGGCTATTGATAAGATTGCCTTTTTCTTGTAATTTACTAAAATATTTGTAAACTGGTAGAGACTCCTGTCCTGCAAGATTGTGATTTCTATCAGTTAAACATTTGTTTTCTTTCCTTTCCTTTGTTCTTGGGCAGCCAGGAGTGCCTGAGGAATGTAGCATACATCCCACCTGGGAGGGGAGGGTGGGTGTTGTTAGGCTTGTGTTTTGCCCTCAGTTTACCTTTTGTGCCCTCATCAAATTGAAGTAACTCTCCACAGTAACAGAATAAAAGAAGACAATTAGAAGGTTCTCTAAATGGATGGAAAAATGCATTTATAAAATTTAACACCCAAGCATAGTAAAACAAAAACAAAAACAAAAACCAAAAATCAGTCAGCAAACTGAAGAGAAAGGAACTTCCTTAATTCAATAAAGAATATCAATAAAAAGCTTGTGGTAAACATTATTTGTATGGTGAAATATTGAAGGCTTTGTCCTAATATAAGGAAAGAGACAAGAAGATGTTCTTTATCACCATGTGCTTCATTTTTTCATGTGAGGTCCTTGCCAAGGTAAAAAGACCAGAAAAAAAAAGGCGTAAATATTGGGAAGGAAGAAATAAAACAATCATCATGCACACATGACATAGTTAGATTCATATGAAACCCAAAAGACTACAGGTCAATTTTAGGATTAGTAAGTGAACTTACCTACGTTGTTGGATATAAAGTCAGTGATGTGGTTTTGGAGTGGTGGGGGTCTGGAGCTGATGGCCAAGAAGGAATTCTTGAGGTGTCTTTGGTGAAAAAATGTGATTTTACTAAAGCACAGGGGCAGGACCCAAGGGCAGAAAGAGCTGCCCAGGGTTTGTGAGAAGAATTTGATTATACACTTGGGTGTTGGGGGAGGTAAAGACGAAGGGAAGTTTTCAAAAGGGTATTCATATGCTGAAGAAGACTCACAGGATCCTGGAGGCCTAGCTGTTGTCAGCTAAGGTTGTTTTTCCCTCTAGCAAAGAATTCACATTAAGACAGCAGGAAGTTCCTGGAGAAATGTTATACCCTGCCTGCCTGAAGTATTTGTCAGTGGGCTGCAGGTTGTAAGGATATTTAACTTTATCTGCCATTTCCTTCTGCCTTTGTTTCCCACATCAGCCAGTATATAAAAATAAATTCTGTTGCTACATACCAGCAACAAAACTTTGGAAAAAGAAATTTTAAGAAGATACGACTTAAAATAGCACCAAAAAGCTAAATGGTGCTTATACGAAATGACCACAGACTGCTATGCTTTTGGTGTCCTCTAATTAGACTTTTAATAATTGTCTTCTCTCTTACCTCAGTGGGCTATTTCTTAGCTGCCATTTCAGTTGCTATCACTATGTTTGCCTCTAACTGAAACTTTTCCCTGTAATTTTCAGATGTGCTATAATTGGGATATCAATAAAAACAAAGGAGGTAAAAATTATCTTAATAAAACCGAATGGATTTTAGCTTCTAGACTTTGGGACTTTCATTTTGGCCACCTAGGAGTTATTCAGAGCCCTTTATACTTGTATCTAGAGTCTAGTTTTGCTCAGAGTGACTGAGAGTGCCAGAAGTACAAAATTCAGGGAAGTGGGGTAGTATTCTGTATCCAAATTTCTTTAGTTGGTAGAAGAGACTGATGAACTCTCCTAGTTCCTTAATTGAATAAGACATTTATTTTTTCTAAATTTTTTAAAAATTTATTTTGAGAGAGGGAGAATCCCAAGCAGGCTCTGCACTGTCAGCTCAGAACCTGACGTGGGGCTTGAACTCACAAACTGTGAGATCATGACATGAGCCAAAACCAAGAGTCGAATGCTCAACAGACTGAGCCACCCAGGCACCCCTTGAATAGGACATTTTTTATAGTTTTCTACAAGATTATTTCATCTTGAATGGTAAAGAAAAAGAAAAGTTGATTTTATCTTCTGTACACAAATTTTAAGCAAAATATTGTGATTATTTTTCCCTTAGAACAATAATTTGGTATAAATCATACTGTTGCAGGATTTTTTACCTCAATACCTAGGATTCATTGTCTTGCTACTTCAAAGAAGGAAGAGGTGAACACAGAATGAACAGCAGGCAAAAGTTTATTAGAGTAGAAGATTAGAAAGTAAGAGTAGTAGGGCGTCTGGGTGGCATAGTTGGTTAAGGGTCCAACTTCGGCTCAGGTCATGATCTCGTGGTTCATGAGCTCAAGCCCTGCATCAGGCTCTGTGCTGAAAGCTCAGACCCTGGAGCCTGCTTCGGATTCTCTCTCTGCCTTTGCCTTACTCACAGTCTGTCTGTCTGTCTCTCTCTCAAAAAAAAACAAAAAAACAAAAAAAAAAACAGTAAAAAAAAAGAAAGTAAGAATAGTAGAAAAGCTCTCTTTACAGAGAGGGGGCATTCAAAGGTGAATACTTGCTACTATAGGCAAGGGTCCTTGTTTTATAAGGTTCTGGTCAGCACCCCCTGCCCTCCCCCCTCATTCCTCCTTAGGTTCTACCCTTACTGGCTGGACAGCTCTAGGTACTGGATTGTCCATTTCTGATTGGCTTGACTCCATTGTGAGGAGTCAGACTGGTTATACTGTCCCACATATAAATTTTATGGTTTAGCTAGGTATTTTTTATTGTCAAATTCTGGAGGGGAACCTGAGGTGGGGGGGGGGGGGGTAGGTGATGTCTGTTACATTCTTAAGAGGGATCTTATGCCCCAAAAGGGTTTGCTGTAGTCAAATGCTGCCAACATTGTTCCAAAATATGTGTTTTTCCCCACTTAGGGACTCATATACTAACCTTTCCTTCTCTGCCTATTTTATCCTATCTTTCCCTATTGTATTATCACTAAGTTTGATGTTAGATATTGTTGAGGAGGAAGAAATCATATCTGCCTTTCAAGATCCTTCTAGCTGGACTAAGAGTCAAATAGACACCAGACAGATTAACAGGGGAAAATCAAATTTAGTTTTGTATGTATGGGGAATCCACACAGACATGAAATTCCAAAGACAGGCAACAAGAGGCAACAAGAGCTAAGGAGAGGAATGGGGTCTGGGGATACAAAGAGGAGGAAGATTATTAGCAGGTAGGTGAGAGATGATGTTTGAAAAACAAAGGTTGCCCTCTTATACAAATAAGTTTCCTAGGTAAAGAGGAGTCTTTCTTGATTGTTCTCTTCCTGGCACAGGCTCTCTTTCCAATGAAAATTTAGGCAGTTGAGGGGGGAGGTAAAGAGCTTTTCCTGAACCAGCTGGGTTTTGATTGCTCCTAACTCAAAATAGTTTTCATGCCAGAGTGACCCATCTTGGGGCAGCCTGCCCTAGGCCCCTACATATTGAATCTGATATAATTTAAAATGCCCAGTGACTCTTAGATAATGTTGCACTGTCTTTAAGAAGACTTTATTTCTAATATTAGTTGAATTTGGCTCAGCTTAGTAAGTATGATTATAGCCAAATAAGTACTATTAACCAATTAAGCCAATAATCATCAGAACCCAATAAGCACTGAAACTCTGTAGCTAATATAACAGATGGAACAAAAGAGACTAGTGAAGAGCTAGCCTTTTCTGGTTGACAGGAGCTATTAAAGCTACATTTTTAAATATTTGAGCTCTAGCCATAGTCTATGGGTGCTGTGGTGGCATTACAATAGTTTCTCTTCTGTTGTAATTTGTAACATCTCATTTAAGAAATGCTAGTGGTAGCTCCTTAAATTGATTTCACTGCTCATTAATGTGTCATGAACCTCAGTTTAAAAATACTAGTGTAGGTGATACCAAGGATGAATTTTACTCCTTCAGTGCTTCCTTGCTCTGGAGTCTTGGTACTGGCCCAGCCCAGCCCAGTCATGGCCTAGTAGTTATTAATACCTCAAATCCATCAGCTGTTCTGTGAGGATATTTTGACCCTGGACTACAGATGGGAAAGAGTTGATGTGTAATTCCTGCTATATCTTTCTTTGCTCACAAAGCTCTGTTTATTAGTCTACTTTCTACTTTTAAAGTGATTAATATATGGGCACCTGGGTGGCTCACTTGTTTAAGCGTCCGACTTCGGCTCAGGTCATAATCTCGTGGTTCATGGGTTTGAGCCCCGGGTTGGTCTCTGTGCTGACAGCTCAGGGCCTGAAGCCTGCTTCAGATTCTGTGTCTCATTCTCTCTGCCCCTCCCTTGTTCATGCTCTGTTTCTCTCTCTCTTTCTCTCGCTCTCAAAAATAAACATTAAAAAATTTTATTAAAAAAATAAAGTGATTAATATAATAAATCATCAATTTGATTGAAACATATGGGCAGGCTAGGGGAGATTTTAATAAAATAATCCAGAAATAAAAATAAGACCCTAAGCCTGATCCACATTTTCTGCATTTATGAAGTGAGACTGAAAATCATTATCCTACAATATTGTTATGAAGAGAAATAACATAGTGAATATGTCTAAAATATCTGCATGGAGCCTGCGATAGGTGGATGGTTGTTTGCATCCCCATATTGATGTCCCTTTGTAACATGATTTTCTATTTCTTCCATACAGAGATGATATTTGTCTCCCTGATCTATCTACCCACACAGCTCCCAGTTGAGTCTGGGCTGGCATTCAAACTTACTTTGACTAATAAAATGTGGTTGAAATAATATTGTGATGCTTCTGTGTTGAGACATCAAAGGGTCTTGAGTTTTTGTTTTTATCCTCTTGAAATTCTTTGACTTCCATGTGGAGAAGGTTTCTTGAGAATGAGAGACCAGGTAGAGAGAGAGGCCCAATCATCAGCTAACATCAATCATTAGGTATGGGAAGGAGGCCTATTAACCTACCCAGCCCAGTTGCTATAGACTGAATATTTGTGTCTCTCCAAAATTCATGTTAAATCCCAAAGCTCAATGTGATGGTATTTGGAGGTGGCACTTTTTTGGGAGGTCATGAATGTGGATCCCTTAAGAATGAGATTGGTGCCCTTAGAAAAGAGGCCCCAGAGAAATCCCTTATTCCTTCTGCCATGTGAGGACACAGTGAGAAGACAGTTGATCTATGAATTAAGAAATGGGCTCTCACCAGACACGACATCTGATCAGAATAATTTCATGTGCAACCAGAAGAAAAACCACCCAGCTAAACCTAGTACAAACTGTTGATCCATAGGATCATAAACAAGTAAAATGGGTGCTATTTTCAGCTACTGATTGGAGTAGGCTATTACAGAGGGATAGATAAGTGATACATGTGGCATATTATAAATGTTCAATAAATGAGTATAAATTCTTGCCTTTTAAAGGATTGGTAAATTTAATTTTAAAGTACAGTTTCAAAAGGAATCAGTTTTCATTACTGAGATTTGTTTCTTAGGTGGACAATATCTAAGAATGTTTTTGGCTTATTTTTCTCACACTCTGTTTATCTCATTTTTAGATCACTATACATATGTATCTATAACTATTTAAGACAAAATTTAGTGTTGAAAGTTTGTAAATCATGGGGAATCTTAGCCATTGCTTAGTTGTGGTCACTTACATAGGACTAAAGTTTGGGTAAATGGGACACAAATATAATAGCTAGTATTTGGAGATACATCTATATTTTATAGTGGAAAAGATCTGGGAACTTGAGCATTTTTATCCCTCTTATGAGAATATAATAAGACAGTTTCTTTGAGCCTAATGAAGGATTCTGATTCTAAATTTTGCAAGTTGAGATTATGTTTTCATAAAGTTTGTGGAGGAAATATTAGTGATAGCTAACACTGAACATTTAATGTGCCAGGCATGTTCTAAGAATTGTTAATTAATTCTCAATTTCCTTCTCTGAACAAAGGGATGATAATAGTAGGTTTGGGTGAGGAAAGTGAGGCACACTGATTTGGTTTGGGTTCTTTAGAAGCAGAGTCCTAGATGGAGTTCCTTATGCAAATGATTTATTGCAGGAGTACTCTCAGAAGAAAGAGGGTGAAGGAATCAGGACAGGAGAAGAAAGAAAAGCAAGCTGTGAATGTGCTAAAGTGAGCCATGAATGTGCTCTCAGCTGAAGCCTTACTTCCACCTAATACTAGAGGAGTTCCAGAGTATTAATTGAACTGAAAGTTTGGTACCATCTTGAGGAAAGGAGGCTAGCTTTCTGTACTGGGCAGTTATTAGCTGTGGGTTGGCTCCAGCTGTGATTTCTAGGGAGACTAATGTCCTGGTGGGGGAGAAAGCCCCTATGGTCCACAGGAAACTCTTGAGAGAAAGAGGCAAATGTGAGTCGGTAACAGAAATTACATAGTTAAATGATGGAGGTACTAATGGAGTCCAGAGAGCTGAGAGGGGCATCAACAGTGTCTGATTCAGTCCTCCCTTGCACTGATGAAATCCCCTGCTTCTCATATTAACCTCACTCTGGCTAAGTGTAGCTTCTCCAAGATTCTGGTTGGACCCTATTTCTGGAAACATCCATATGAGGAAGGTTAGCAGGATAAACCACAGCCCCTGCTGTGGCAGTTGATCCCGAGATCCATAACTGATGCTCATTATCTTCTGCTTTTACCTTTCATTCTATTTTCCTTTCCCCTAGCTAGCACTTCTTCAGCTCTAGATGGCCTGCCTACTTTAGTGATCAAGACCCTCAGTCCTAGAAAGTCTGAGCTCCTGATTATGATGTCTTTATCCAACTAAAGTTCTTGAATTTACCCATTTAGAATTGAGACTGGACATAGGAATACTAAAAGATGTCCTGTGGATTGTATCTAAGTATCAATCCATAATTCTAACTGCCCCCATTATGTAGCAATAGTACTTAATCCTCACGGTGACCAAGGTTAATTATCCCTGCCAGTGTATTAACTTTTCTGTTTGCTGGTCTCCTGGCACAAAGAACACAAGGTGACTAGGCAGCAACTATAGCTTTAAGTTCAGTGGAGCTCTTAATGTATCCCCTGGTAGAAATGAGTACCCACTGAGAGTCAGACATATAGTGTCTAAAGATTCAGAGATAGGAAGCACACATTCATCAAGTGGGTCACTGGAGTGATTGTGAATAATACAGCTACTTCTACCCCTTTGTTCCCACATATTTTACCTTTTGGAGACATAGCACCAAATAAAATCTCATGGTTTAATGAGTTCTGATGGTTAGTAATCTGTCCTCACAGTGTGTCATCTCTAAACTGGTCCTTTGTTGTATCTTCAAGAAGCCATGTTCTATCAGGTCAGCAGCTTTGGATGGTGGAAGTATGTGTTAGACTAGTGGATTTTATTATCATTGGCTCACCGTCATTCCTCCTTTCCCATAAAATGGGTTCCTTGACCAGACACAATGTTATGAGAAATCTCACCCTATAATTGGAATACCTGTTAATTCTGGTCAGAATAAATCATTGCTCTTTCTGGGAAGGAAGGGACCTGATGTAACCAGTTTCACATTAATAGGCTGGTTGGTATCTATGAGGGATGGCTCTGTATTGGAGGCTTAACATTTGTCTCTATTGCTGACATATTGCATAATCTTCAGTGATAGCAGGTAGATCAACCTTGGTTAGAGGGAGCCTGTGCTGTTGCAGTCATGAATGCATAGCCTCCATTCTTGCTACTATGGACTCTGTTCATGCACTCCAGCACTGGGGCGGCCAACTACAGAAGTTAGTTGACATCCTAGTGGCAGAGTCATCCTGTCCACTTCATTTTTTAGCACTTATTCTGTGGTAGCCACTCTCTGGGAGGCATTAACACGTGGTACAAAGATCTTTGTGACAATTGCTTTAAGTCCTACATGCTTCTTCTCTTGACATTCTCGTCCATGATTTACCAACCTTGCTACTTCCAGGCCTCTGACTAACCAGCTAAGCAAACTTGCCTCACAGAAACTGTGTATATTCTTATCTTAGTCACTTCTCTCTCCATGCAAAGTGAATGGCCAGGTGCTCTGCCCAAAGCTCTGCCCATTGGGGTAATTTCTTCTTACTGCCCTTTTTCAGGGTCAACCTGATTGGCACTGCAAACCAGCAGCTGTGTATTATCAGCTTGTACTGACATACTGAGCTGCCCATCTGTGAGCCAAGTTCAGTTTTTATTCTTCGTCAGCTGGTATTGGGGAATCTCCCCCATCCCTACCCCTATTAGGTCCCAGCATGAGCTGAGGTAAAGGCATTTGGACAACAGTGGTGAATGACATAGGAATCTGGGCCACAGGGTTGCACAGCTTTCTTGGGTACTCTGAACCTGCTAGTTATACCGCTTTAATTTTATAAGTATTTTCAGGGTTGGTTCTCCGGAAGCAGACCCTAGGAAAAAGTTCGAGGGACAAGATGTTTTTAAAGAATCAACATTTGTGACAGGAAGTAGAAAGAAGCAAGATTGGGGAGAGGAGGAAGTCAAACTTCCATGCAGGTCCACCAAGGTCTCAGCTAACCTGGCTGGGAGCTCTGAAGCAAATGGTATCCACTGGAGTGTCTTGCAGCAGGCTGCAGCAGCCAGGTCTTTGCACCCTTATTTCCCTTAGTCACCAGAGGTGGGCCTTGGAGACAGGGTGACCTTGGGTAGTTGAGGTAGACCCCAAAGGAACAGATAACTGGAAGCTGTTTTCACTTCTTACTGTTGGCTGGCAAGTTTTTTGTTTGTTTGTTTGTTTCTGTTTTTGTTTTTTGAGAGGTCTCCATATCTACCTCAGACAGCATCACCTTATGACACAATGGGATGAGTTTGATAGTGTCATTTGCATGTCCAATGATCAGATGTTCAAATTCCACCTGAGCCCAGCAACAAGCCAGAAACCGATCTGAAATGGCACATAACTCTACCTAGCACATAATGCTACAAATGGCATGCCCTAACTCTCGAAGTCTAAGGGTCTGTACCCCTGTTGGGGCTTGTCAGAAATTCTACTTGATGTCTTTCTCTACCAAAGTCACATCTACTGCTAGGGATTTGCTGGTTAACATGGCCCAAGATGTGCTTTTGCCATAGCCTAGACCTTCCATAAAGACATTCATTCATTCAGTCATTCATTCATTGTTGCCTGCCTGCCTGCCCTGGGACCAAATCAAATCTAGCAGTCTTCTTTATCACCCAATAAATGGTTTGATGTTATTTTCCAAATGCAGAATATACTGCATTAAAATCTCAAATTGGCTTACTAAGTGTTGTGCTTCTTTCTTAATGGTAAGATTTGTGAGGTGGATAACTTGCTCTTTAATTTGAAGAGGATACTTGAACATGATTCAGACCACTGGAATCTAAAAAAGTTTTTACTGATGAGATAGGCCCTTGAATTTTTGTAATGTTTATTTCTCACTCTCTGGAGCATGTGGATCTTACTATGACACCCACAATACTTGTCACTTCTTTGCTAATCAGGTATGATTTATATGATATCATCAGTATAGTGAATTAAAGGGATGCTCTATAGAATGTCCCAAGTGCCTTCATTGTAACAGGGAACAGGAGAATTATAGCTGGGGGTCAAGACTCTGAATTAATATTTTTGTTTGTGTCATGTGAATGCAAACCATGAGATGACTTGGCCAGGACTTCATATGCCACCTCATCTCCATAATGACACTTTGTATCACCAGATAATCAGTGTGAAGTCAGACCCTGTGTGCAATAGCTCCCCAAAGATCTGGCTATTCTCTTTTTCCATTGTATCATTAACTGAGTGAATTGCTGTTGTCCCTTGGGGGAAGGTTTGGGGAATTACTACCATGTACACTTTCCATGGCAATTTATTATCCTTCCTAATGTAGATCCAGCCTCTTCTTCAGTGAGTGAATTCTGGGTCTGAGAATTGGCTCAGGTTTGGAAATTGCACAAGGATTCATGATTTTGGTTGGACTGACTTCAGCCTTCCACTCATTCATTCATCATCTCCTCTGGTTTTATAAATTGAGGATTATCCTTAGTGGCTGTTCATTTATCTTTCCTCTAGGAACTCTATTTCTCATTTGCCCTCTCTATTGATCTTTGTAAATAAGACCATTCTGTCCCTGCTGTCCATTATGTTAATTATGCTTTTCTTGTGTCTAAGGGTTAAGTGCCACCACTTAGCTTTGCTATTCTGGGATTCTGTCATCCTCACTGCAATAGTGAGTGGAATTCTATAGCAGCACCTCCTATTATCAGCTTTAGCTCCTAGAGGATGGACCAACCTCCAATAAGCTTCCTACATACAAATCTCTAATTTAGAAACTGTTTTCTGAAGACCTGACCTGCACTGGGTTAAACCAAATTAAATTTCTTTACTGCAGTGTTTTGAAATATCTTTTATGTGAAAGTGGAATATGAATTTCCGTGAGTAGAATATAAAATTTTGAGTAGATACCCTATTTAACTATTTTGTCAGGTAACCCCTAAACTCCCAAAGTGGCACTTAGTTGAGCCCTCAATGTTGCCAATGTTATAGATGAAAAAGACTGCAAGATATTATTTTAATTTTTAATACTTTAATTATGAACATATTTTCATACATTTATAACACTTATTTCCTTTTCTATAAACTCTTCATCATTTGCTCATTTAAAAAATTGAGTTAGTCTTTTATTGATTTGTAGAAGCTCTGTGTATATTGTGGGAATTAGCTCTTTGCCTAATATTATAGAAAATATTTTTTCTTTCTTTTTCTTCTTTCTTTTTTTAACTGAACTTTATGCCCAATGTGGAGATTGAACTCACGACCCTGAGATCACGAGTCACACGCTCTACTGACTGAGCCAGCCAGGCGCCCAAAAATAATTTTTCTTGATTGTCACTTGACTTTTGAAATTGTTTAAGAGCTTTCTTTTTTCTTTTCTCTTTTTCCCCTTCCTCCTTTTCTCCCTCCTTCCCTCCTTCTCTTCCTCCTTTCTTTCTGTTTTTCCTACTATCTTTTCTTGCCTAAGCTATTGCAACAACAATTGTCTTCCAACAATAATAGCTTGGCTTTCATTCCTATCCCTGTCAGTTTGTTCTCCATACAACAGCCACAATTATTTCTTAAAAGGTACACCTGTGAAAAGTACACTATGGTTTCCAGGACTTCACTGGTTTCTTGTTGCTCTTAGGATTTGATACTAATTGGTTTACAGGGTTTCTCTAATCTGGACTCTTGCCTACACCTGTAGCCCTATTTCCAGCCACGTTCTTTCTTTTCCTCTACCTTGCCAAACCCCTTATCCCTCAGATCCTTTACACATACTGTCAACTGCCCCGCTTCTTGCTCCTACAACTTTCTTGGATAGATAATTTTTTGTTCTTCAGTTCTTAGCTTACATCTCCCTTCTCTAGGGACAGTTTTTTCTATCCCTCAGATTAGGTTTAATTAAGTATCTGTATTTTTTGCTAGAGTCTAATCTCTGTGCTGTAGGGAATTTTCTTTCTTTCTTCTTCTCTCTCCTTTTGTATTCAGAGCACTTAACAAAGGGCCTGGCATGTGGTGGATGCTCAATGAATAATTGTTTAAAAACTACTGGTTGAATGAAGGAATGATTGAGGTTTAAGAAATAGGCAGTAGGAAAATGACTTTAATGCTATGTTGATGAATTTATACTTCAGGCTATAGAAAATGAAGAGCCATTGAACCATTTAATAACAGAGATCAGTTTTATGTTTTATGCTATTCTTCCCTCTCTTCTTACAGAATGCTGGATTTTCAATCAATAACTATTTCTTCAGTATTTTTTTATATATAACCAGGAATCTACCTGGTTACATAGTAGGATATCTGTAATTCCTAAATTAAAATGAAATGCATTCTTTCTTCATTAGTTTTAGGAATTGTTTGTTTATTTTTAAATGTTTATTTATTTTTGAGAGAGAGAGAGAGTGAGAGAGTGAGCAAGTGGGGGGAAGGGTAGAGAGAGAGAGGAGGAGAGAATCCCAAGCAGGGATTACAGAACCTGATACAGGGCTTGATCCCATGCACCATGAGATCATGACCTGGGCCCAAACCAAGAGTTGGACACCCAACCAACTGAGCTACCCAGGTAACCCTGGGAACTGATTTTAAAGGTAAATCTATTATCTATATATATCTGACTTCTTTTATCTTAAGCAAGACTTTCTCAATCAAAAAAAATTTCAATGGTCTTAGACATATCATGATATTTTTTTGAAATAGGTTAATATCATTGTATTAGGGAATCACATATTTTAATGATAATCATATGCTTAATACTACTTTTGTGAAGGAGGGAAAACACCTCTGTGTCAGGTCTTGAAGAATAAAGGTCCACTTGCCTTATATTTTTTAATCTAGAAACTATTAGATAATGATCTAGTAAACAACATGATAAAAGTAATAATAACAACAGAATAATAATAAACAGAAAAGATATCTCTGTGCTGCTTTGCACATTGGCTCAATAATTTCTGTTTTAATAATGTTAGGACTTATTTTCATTTATGTAATGCCTTTCATATTTGGATTTCTTATCCAAAATTGAGTAATTAATCCTAATACTAAACCCTGAAAGGCAGATAAGAATTATCTTCATTTTACAGATTAAGTCAAACATACCATATTCCACATGATTAATGCTTCAAAATCTCCAATGCCAAATAGTCTATGTTCCTCTGGAAGCATGTGGAAACCCAAATTTACATAGTAATTATGTGTTCAATTGTGCTGAGGAAGCAAGTGGCAGGCCCAGATAATCTTCCAAAAAAGAAAATACTGATAATATACAAAATGGAGGAAAGCAATTTTTTAAAATCCTTGTTGAATGATAATATTATTGTTCATATATACTGATTCCTTCCTCAGAAATCCTCCAAGCCAAAGATAAAAATGAAACAAAACAAAAAACCAAACCCACAAAAACCTTGGCAAATACTGTTTAATGTACAGAATAAATCCAATGGATGGTAACATTTGCATCTTGACAAATGAAAAAGAAACCAGTCTATTTGGAATTAACAATGATGGGCAGATATTTCCTCATCATTTAGTACATAAATACTAGTATTGGGCTGTATTCTGGCTACTATTAATATTCCTTCTGCATGAAGAAAATTTATGTGAGGACAATTTGCGTTAAAAAATTATGAAATATTAAGAAGTAATTCCTTAGCCTTACATTGTCGAAGGACTCAATATGTCATTTCTATTTTTGAAACAACACAGCACTTTTTCTTTTCTTTTTTTTTTATGGCAGAGAAACAAGTCATAATTGCTAAGTGGAAAAATGAGGAAAATTCTTTCTCTATCTATCTATCTATTTATCTATCTATCATTTCCTCAATACTGTGATCCCCTATGTTCAGAAGAAAGGCCATCCCAGGCAAAAATAGAAAAGGAGGGTGTCTGGCTGATGGTATTTTAGTTCAGTGAGAACAGTTCCTGCAACACTGCGTGCTATTGTGCAGAAGTGCCAGAAACATTACTATTTAGAGATTCGGGGATTTCTATTTCTGATAATATGGCATACCATATATCTGGAGTAACCCTTCTTGTAAAGAAAATCTACAGGTCCCGGATAAAATTTTTAAAAATTAATGCTTAGATGACCTATTTGGAAAATAAGGAAAATTGTTGAAATGGCAAGAAGGCATGAATCAGAAGGGCAAGAGACAGTCAGAATCCCTTTAATGAGCTGTGAAAGAGGTATGGGAGACCAATTATGGGATTCATATAAAGTGGAAGGTTGGGCCACAAAGCTAGATGCTCCACATCTTTAGTGAGTAGACAAGAAAAATCCCTGACTCCTAGAGGGTGATGTAGTCATTCTTGCCTGTTTTTGCCTGGGGTCTATGTGAAGCAGGAGAAAATGTGTCCCTTGAGAAGTCTCCATGAGACTGGCCTTCACATAGATTTCTTTGCCAAAATCCATACTATTATGGATTAAGAAACCTTTGGCTGAAACATAAAGTGCTCTCAGGATTTAAACGTTTCTGGGCCCCAGCAAAATCGAAGGCAAATTTCTGGAGGAATTAATTATAAATTCAGGCCTCAATGAAATCTTGCAGATAAAATTCCTATGCATATGAATAGACAATAACAATCTTAGAATATATGTAGAACCATGAGCAAGAACCAGTAAAAATATCAAAGTATAGAATCAGACCACCAAAGACTGTGGATATTGGAATTTATCAGAAGCCAAATGTAGTTTGAATATTTAACATTTTTAAAGAAGATGCAGGACACGATCAAAAGTACCATAAAGGATGATAGTCTAACAAAAATAAGCAATTAATTTATTTATTTTTAATTGGTTATTTTTGAGAGAGAGAGAGTGTGTGAGCTGGGGAGGGGCAGAGAGAGAGGGGACAGAGGATCTGAAGTGGTCTCTGTGCTGAGAGCAGAGAGCCCAATGTCAGGCTCAAACTCATGAACCATGAGATCATGGCCTGAGCTGAAATCAGATGATCAACCGACTGAGCCACCCAGGTGCCCCAATAAGCAATTAGATTTACAAGAAGAACAAGAAGGACTCTGGAATGAAATATGTAATAATTTGTGAGAAACTCAAAGGATTGTTTACACAGCAGATTTGGGATGATGAATGATAAAAGAAATAATGAACTGTAACATGCTCTGAACCATAGTGGGGTATAGCTGGAAACTATGAAAGAGATATATATGGCATGTAAGATAGAGAGGGCATAACATACATCTAGTTGGAGTTCCAGAGAGAGACTAGAGAAAATGAGGGAGAGACAATATTTGGAAAAAAAATAATAGGGTTATCCAAAAATGGTGAAGGGTATGAAACTCAAATTTTGGAGACCCAGTGGATCCCTAGAAGAATCTTTAAAAATAAATCCACATGGAGATGTATTTGGGTGAAACTGCAAAACTTCAAAAAAAGGGAAGATCTTAACAGCTGCATGATAAGTACTTACAATTAATTTCTACATAGCAACAATAGGAAGCAGAAGATGTAATGAAACTTTTAAGGGGCAGAGATAAAATTATTGCTAGCCTTGAATTCTGTGCCACGTAAAACTCTCTTCCAAGAACAGTTGCACAACAGTTGGAAAATGAATTCCACTGTTCCAAGTGGGTCTTGAAAGATCTAAGGAGGAAAGGAGAACAAATAAAATGGTAAACATGTAGATAAGTCTAAAAAAAATTCAGTATGTTAAATATTAATAATGCTATCTAATTTGTGGGGTTAAAAGATGAAGGTGAATTAAAATACTGGAAAACAGTAGCTTTCAAGATAAAAGGGTGTGGCCTGATTTAAAGTATTCACATTCTTTATAATAATTGAGGAGAAGGGAAAACAGTTATATTGTCTGACATTAAGATAAATATACATTTTACATTTTAGGTGAGTCACTAAAGTAAGAGAAGTAGAACATAATATTGACAATATATTCAAAGAAGAAATAGGAAATAAAAGATTTATGTAAATTAGTTTCAGCTTTTTTTTTTTTTTTTTAGAGAGTGTGAGTTGGGGAGAAGGGTAGAGGGAGAGAGAGAGATGGGAGAGAGAGAGGGAGGGAGAATCTCAAGCAGGCTCCACACTGAGCATGAAGCCTGATGCGGGGCTTGATCCTATAACCCTGGGATCATGACCTGAGCTGAAATCAAAAGTCAGACCTTAACTGACTCTGCCACCAAGGTGCTCCTAGTTTCAGCTTTTTAAGCTGTCAGTATACACTGGAGAAGTTTGTGCTATCTGTTCTTCACATCTCTTTCTCTTTTGCTATCTTTTCCTCTCTCCTTTCCTTTTTTCTTTTTTGAATCATTCTTGGGCACCTGATGTATAATAGAACTTATGTAGATGCTATGGATTCAGAGACAGATAAGACAAAGTTTATGTTGGTAAGTAGTTCAAAGACCATCTACTCTTTTCCATCCTTGAAGGATTGAAAATTTGGATGAGACAAAGAAGGGATAATTTTGATCCGTAGGAATATGAATGGAGCTTCACAGAGGACAACTGTGAGAAACTGGAGAAAATTAGGAGGGCACTAGACACTGAGCTACTAACATAGTTCTGAGTTGCACAGGGGACATAGGCAGTTTTCTTTGACTTGGAAACCACATTTGATCATTTAATGCAGCTTTGATATTTTCCTTAAAAAAAGTGATCAAGTTGAAAAAATGAAAAACTAAGTACCAACTCTCTGCAGATGTTGATTTTTCCTTTCCCAACATTTATGGAATACTTATCATGTGCTGAGTGCTTTACATTCATTCAACTATTTCATTCTCTCAAGTGACATATTAGGTCTATACTGTTATCTCTATTTTAAATATGGGGAAAACCTGGGTGAACTGGGCAAAGTGACTTGCACAAGAATGTAGATGGTAAGTGAATAGAAAGGGATCCATGTTTAAAAAGTTGAGGATACACAGGATTGAAGAACGTTTAGCATACAACTTTCTTGATGTGTTTTCCAGATATCTTATGTATTCCTAAAAGGGGGATTCAGTACACAACATTTCCTAAACTTGTGAAATTGGCGTGTTTGACCAGCATAACTTGTGGTCTGCAAAACAAATGCATCTCTCTAAATATTTTTCAGGATTTTTAGAAATCCTGGATGAAAACTCGCCAATGTCAAATTTTCTGATCACTTAGTAATAAAATCTTTGATTTACTTTAAGTTGGAAACAACGTCTTAGGTCAGCAATTAAATATTGTTCTCTCTCCCAGTTGTGGCTAGTCGCAGGGTGGCATTTCTCTCTAGCTAGCTACTCCCTCAGTAGGAGCAGGAGGAGGGAGGGAGGGAAAAGGAGACAGAAAGTTCTTAATTTGCCTTGCTATAGCATGGCTTTATGCTTTGCGTGTCTGGCAGATGTCTAATGCTGGATCTTTCTCTCCTGGGTATTTTGGAAGCTTCCCTATGTCTTTTCTGACAGAGACAGTGATGCTCTATTTTTCCTGCTGCAGCTTCCCTCTCAGCTTTGTTTTTTTGGTTATCTGCTCCATACAGAGCCTCTCTGTTGAGCCCTCTCACTCTTCCAAAGTGGTCCTCTTGCCAAATGTAAATAGCTGCAAGCCATTTTTTTTTCAGGTGTCCCACCTCTGGAATATATCTATATCTTGGAATACATGTATATATCCTTTGGCCTGATACATTTGTATTTTTGAGGCCAAGCCAAGGTGGCCACTGCTCCTCCCTTTTTCCTGCCTATGGGAGCCGACTATGATTTCTTATTTATTGGCTTTCTTAGGTGGGAGTAAGCTTCCATTTCACTTTGTGTGCCCAACTACAGTGGTCATATATTATCCTAACTAGAACTTAAAGACCCTTTCCTAGATTTGAAATGAGGGGGCAAGCACCTCTCCATCCTCCTTAGTACTCTTTGGTGATGGGGGGAGTGGACTTATAGAATTTTAAGGGTCCTTTTAACTAAATTCTTCTTACAAATCACCTCTTATTCTGTTTCATTGAATCTAAGAGATTGTCTATATTAGTTATCTATAGCTGTATAACAAATGATTCCCCAATTTAGCAATTTAAATCAACAAACATTTATTATCTCACACTGTTTCTGAGGGTTAGGAATCCTGGATCAACATAAAGTTATTTTGGCTAGGGTCTTTCTTGAGGTGGTAGTCAGTGTATTGGCTAGCCTACCATCACTTGATGCTTTGACCAGGGCTAGAAGACTTGCTTCCAAGATGGCTAACTCATGAGGTTGTTGGCAAGAGGCTTCATTTCCTACCTGACTGTTAACAAAAGGACTCAGTTCTACACCATGTGAGATATCCACAGAATTGTTCTGACTTCTCCCAAAGCCCAAAGTGAGTGGAGAGAGAGAGAGAGAGAGAGAGAGAGAGAGACCAAGACAAAACAGCAATATCTTTTATAACCTTATTTTGGACATCACATACTATAACTTCTGACATGGTCTTTTGGTTACATGACCCATGCCTGGTGCATTGTGGGAGAGGACTACCTAGGCTGCAAATGCCAGGAGGTGGGGTCATTGGGAGCCATCTTGGATGCTGGCTACCACACAATTTATTGTAAATGCACCATTTATTTTATATACCACTAAGAAAGAAAACAAATTTTGACAATTATGATATGCCATCAAGTGTAAGACATAGCTAACTTCAGAAATGTTAAAATGTGAAAGAGATAAGTCTTAAAAAATTGATGACATGCAAACTATCTCCCGTGTGGGTGAAGATATTTTAAAATCATAACATTGATTCTCGATTATTTTTATTGAAAACTTCACCTTTTGGTCTAGAATATTGTTTTAGATTTTTTGATCTATTGTATCTTGGGCATTTCAAATGAAAGCACCAGTTTTTCCATACTCCCTCCCCACCTCTACCTTTTTGCTTAAACCATTCTCATGCACTACTTTCTGCTGATGCTTTTGGGGACTATTCTAGTTTGAATGCTAGTTAGTTCTCTCTGCTTGTTTCTGTGGTTTAAATCCATTTATTATTAGATATTAACAGAGTATCAACATTGAGCAGGACATCATACAGATTACAGGAGGACACAGATACTCTAAGCGGCTTTGTAATCTCATAGAGAGGATAAGTTACAGCAAACATTATGAAAATATCTACTCCACTGGATAGTGGAGAACATTTTTGACTTAAAATGATTTGGTAAACTAGTTCAAATATTTAAATTACATCTCTGAAGTTCTGATGAACTATGCAATTTTTAGCACAACTTATTTATAAGTGTTTACTTAAGTAAATTCAGGTGAATAATTGTGGCTGTTTTAGTGTTATCCATCAATATAATTCGATACTTTAAAACCATAACAATATTCAAATAAATTTACATTTATATATTTACATTTTTCAAATTTTAGAATGATTTGTAGGGAAGCTTGTGTGTATAATAGAAAGCATGAACTCTGAAGTCAGGCAAAGCTAGGGTGAATGTTATTTCCACTCATTACTAGTGATGTTATTGAGCACAATGTTAGCCTCTTTGAGCTTCAGCTACCTTTTCTGTAAAATGAGAATGATGTTACCTTTTTACTAAGAAGTAGTGAAGATTAAAATAGTTTATACACAGCCCTAGCCTATTGCCCAGCACACAGTGGCCCTCAACAAAAAGTAGTTATTATTATTATTTTCCAAGAGGCAGTACAGGATTTGATGTATTGTTCTGGCTTCATATCTGTCTGAAACTGTAGGAACACTGAAAGAGAAATTGGGAATTTGGATGTTTGAGCCAAGTTCACACTCTGCCTGTACTTTTATTCTGAAAAGAACTTAAAAATCCAATGTATAGTGTCAGACCAATTATTTTGAATATAAATGCTTTAGTAAAGATCATAATAAAAATTACATTTATAGACAAGGGGATATAAATATATTACACTTAAAAAGGGAAGTTTTAGCATTGTTCTTGTATTTGTCTAAATATTACAGATGGCATACTTGACAGTAATATAGTATACCATAAATAGAAATAATGAAAATGTTGGAAATAATCATAATTAATTTAGTCCTTAGATTAAACAATAGAGGCAAAAATGCTGAAAAGGAAAGGGGAGGCCAAAGCATTGAAAGGGAAAGGAATACAGAGACTTTTTGAAACAAACATTTGAAATGTAGCAGTCTTTAGTATGGCTTAATTTAGACTGAATCTAGAAAAAAATCTTAATTTATTTGTGACATATTTAAGATATAGCTGTCTCTGAGAGCTGTAAAAGAAAAAAGTTCAAGTGGAGAAAGAAACCATAGGTTAATCAGAGTCCTTAAGTCATTAAAACTGGATGGTTTGAAGAAGGATCTTAGAAAAACTGAAATCTCCAACAGATAAAATGGATGTGTTTTTAGGAGTCTAGTGAAAATAATAAAGTCTGAATTTCTTTTTACTTGGGAGCAATACTTGGAGTCATTATAGTATGCATATATATACTATAGACATATATACTATATATATTATAGTATATACATATATATTTATTTTCATTATATGATGTATATATTTAAACATTTTAAAATAAGCTAAACTAATACATGCAGCTTCCAGTGGAGACATTTTAAAATGTGAAATAATTCTGAAACTAATAGTCATTTTGTTTTAAGACTAATGCTCTATTATCTACTGTTAAACTAGCAAGCAATATTTGGGGAAATTAAAGTCTATTAGAAAGAAGAGGGGATTCATCATTTCTTAATCTTGTTCACCTCTTCACTGTTTTCGTTGCCTCTAAGTACCGGTTTTTTTCTTTCCTTGACTTTCACTATCTATATACCTTCTTGCCTCTTTCCCTCCTTTATTTCCTTGCTAGTACTTCTTTCTCCTGGCCCTGAGTGTAGGCTCAGCCCCTGACATTCTGTTGTTTCCTCACAAAAGTCTTTCCTTAGGAGGCTCATTGAGATGCTCCTTAAATCTTCCACTGTGGCCGTGACATTTTCCCCTGACACTTATTTCCCCACCTCTATCTGCCAGCAGGACATATTTCTTACGGTCAATTATGTTTGAATTATCTAAGTCACCTTTAACTTTTCTCTCTTCTTTGTCTCCCACATCAAATTATTCACAATTCCTTTTTTTCTGATTCACCCTCAGAGTAGCAAGACTCCAAAGCTCTGGACTCAGGCTGGTTTCTTAAATATGAAGGTAGGATGGACTGGTGGAGGTGGCCAAGCAGAACTTAATAGGCAGCTTCCTATGGTGAGCCCAGATTGAGATCAGGCAGCCACTCCAACTAGGACTCCTTCACAAAGGTGCTGGACAGAGATAATCTCAGTTGAAGCAAAATGATGGAAACAAGGGATGTATGACTTGAGGAAATGGGTCTGAGGATGGAAAGTCTGGTGGAATTTCATGAGCTGTAGCATATCATCAAAGATATTTGCATAAGGTGTCTTCAGCCTTATAAAGGGGAAGATCTCTCAGAGGCACTTCCTTTATATGAATATTCCAACAGTCTCCTAATTGGTTTGTAGATCTTTCAAGTCTTTACCTTTTCAGTACACTTTGTATACTACTTTTAGGTTACTTTCCCTAAAACAATGTCTTTACCCATGCCACTTCCCTGCTCAAAATTATATTGACTCTCTTTTTTCCCATAGGATAAAATGCTTGCCTGGCAATGAAAACCTCCCAAACCTATACTCACTACTTAATTATATGGGACCCTCATTCCAGGAAAACCAAGATACTCAGTACTCACACTAGAGTACAGGTGAAGCCCCACACCATTCTCACACTCTCCCTGTATTATTCCCCTTCACAAAAAATAATATTCAAAGTTTTCTTTGTGATGTAAGGTTTCCAGGTTTTCTCTCTTTTTTCTTTCTTTCTTCTTCTTTTTTTTTTTGGTAGAGACAGAAACATTTTTATTATTTAATAAGCATTAGACCAGAATGTGATGTGCATCACAAGCAATATGCTCAGACATTGCAAAACAAAACAAAACAAATCTCCTTTACCCCTGCCATGTAGCCAAGCAGATACAGCCCATTAAATGCATATTTTCTAGATAAACAATAACTAGTCTTCAAGAGGACTTGGTAGTGCCATTTGTCACACATAGTTCACCCTAACTGCATCTGATAATTGGGACGACTCTCTCTTAGTTTGTTGGTTTCATCCGGAGGAAAAACAAACTTCTCATATCTTCATAACAAGAGGGAGTTTTGTAAATTGGACCAAGGTGCCCACTGAGGTTGTTTTCCTATCCTCATAGGAACTGGGAGTTAGAGAAGTGATCTCTTTTGATGTTTATATTTCAAAAAGATGGC
This sequence comes from Panthera tigris, assembly GCF_018350195.1. Classification (NCBI taxonomy): domain Eukaryota; kingdom Metazoa; phylum Chordata; class Mammalia; order Carnivora; family Felidae; genus Panthera; species Panthera tigris. Next base: position 133,478,806 of record NC_056663.1, read on the forward strand.
TCTCAGGTTCTTGAAAAAGAACCTAGGTCATAAAGCTGAAAAAAAGAAAAAAGAAAGGGCCGGCTGACAAGAAAAAAACCTATCTAGTTGTGAAAGGGATACCTTTTAAAGAGATGAGAAAGGACTCACAAGTTTTCTTAGGTAAATACTCTGAGGAAATAGAAGGAGAGGGATCTCTTGACCTATGTTTCACATGGAGAATTAAACCCGTTATTATTAATTTGTATTTGGCACACTCGGAAAAACACAATGTGACTGTGTTTTCAGAGCACACAGCAACACAGCCCGGAAACACACACATTTCAGGATGTGTGATACTGATACTTTTCAGCACAGCCTGGGGACATCTCAGATATACCCTGAAGATACAGTGTGACTGGTGTGGGATGCTGTCATCATGTCAGATGTGCCAGGTGCAAGGCCTCCAGATTTTCTAGGCTGTGTTGAAAATTATCTGTATCTTCTATAATCGACCACCCAACTGCCATAACCATTAGCAAGGACATCTGCTGTCCATACTAAAGCCACTGCCACTATTTGTTGAGTTTTATTTTATGCCAAGGAGTTTACATACATTCACTGGTTTGACTTCTTAGTCAATACTTACTTTTTATTACTTACCAACATTTTATTAATAAAAGCTAAGTATCCTATCTGAACTCATTCTATCAGTTAAACTAAGATCTGCTTGATCCCAGACACCTTACTCTTTCCTTTTATGCCTTAATTCCTTTGTCATCTAAATCCGCTGGTTGATTTGTTGTTTATTGCATATGCATATGTGTTCTGTGTTTAGCTTCTGGATGTTTAGCTTCTAAGATAGAGGCCTTGCCTAAGATTCTTTATATCCTCAGAGTATAAATATAGTGTCATATGCATAACAGATGCTCAGTCATTATTCACCGCATTATGTTGATGCTCTGGTATTTTAAGAATGGAAAGGCAACTGAAGGTGGGCTATTTAAATTATTTTGTTCCACTTGAATTTTTTTTATAGAAATAATTATCTGATAATAATTAGGAACATTCTTAGAATGTCACTATCCTAGAATACCTTTTCTTTTCACAGTTGCTTCTGTAAGTAATATGCATTGTACACTAAGCTGTTTCGACTTCATTGTGATACTAATGTACTGTGAGGGGAATATAACTGCTATATTCATTTTAGTTCTATGTTTTTCTGAAGTGTGGGTCTAGAAAGAGAGTATTGATGTCTGCCAGAGGAAAAGAGTGAAGCTAATGAGAAAATAAGCGTTAGTTTTCAACCTTCACAAAGCGCATTAGCAAATAACAACAAAGGCTTGGTAAAAGACTTAAAATTCATTAAAAAATAACTCTTATGCTTTTCTTAATGTGTTTTGCTTCCTGATGTAATGCCTATTTGCTAGGATTTTCCAATTTTCATTATCTTAACAGGCTGTTCTCATTTTGATAACAGTCCCAGTTGAGTTTCATATACCCTCCTGTGTATCATATACCCTTAAAACTTTTCATGTTTATGTTTATAAGCTTGCCAGTCTGCTTTGAAATTTACTTTAGTGAGTGTAAAAATATGCCACCTTGAAGTACACTAAAGATAATTATGTCTTTGTTGGGTTACTGACAGTGCCAATGATGTTAATATATGTAATGTTTAAAATTGTGTAATATTTACTTCTCAAAAGACAAATAAGTTATTCTGATTCTTATGCTATTCTCATAGGCATATTAATAACCTTATATATAGCCATTTTTTCTCATTTCAATATTTAAGTCCTTAGTGTCAATGCAATGAAAGGACCAGAAAGATGTCACTATCTCAAAGCAAATAAGAAACTAGCTAATAATACATGTAAAGCACTTGGCGTACAGTGGAACTCACAGCTGGTGGCAGTGATAGTTGTAGTTATTGTGGGTGTCCTTACTGATGGCCATGTCAGTTAAGTGGTAGGCAAAATTGAATATATTGTCAGTAAAAGATTCAAGTATTTAGAAGAATCTCTTTCCAGCCTATGCCCTCAAATTTAACATTAGAGGATCATTCCCATGTGTTAGGCATTTTCTTCTATTTCTCTCTTCTTTAAAAAATGCAAGTACTCATAGGAATGTAATATATTCAGCATAGTACACGTCATTCACCCAGTTAAAGTTCATGAAATACCTGTATGCTGCAGGACCATGTACCTGTGAACAAGATGGATAAGGCTCTCGCTCTCGAGGGCTGAAATGTCAGAGGCAGATGGCCAATAAATACTCAAAATAAATGCACAAAATAATTAACAGATGTATGAAGCTATCAGGGACGTAGCTTACAGGGTGCTAGGATAGATAATCCAGTGGAGCTGGTGAGTGGGGAGGACTACTTTAAGTACGAAAGTTCCTCTCTGAGGAACTGGGAAATCATGGGAAAAGCCTTGAAGTTGGCCACAGAGAGGAGAGTAAACCCGGGGTATGGTGAGCATGGGGCTGAGAGGTACGTGATGGGGCTGCACAGGAGGGCAACCCGACTCTGTAGAGACTTGTATGTCATGGTATGGAATCTGGGCTTTATTCTAAGAGCAAATGGAAAGCCCCTGAAAGAATTTTGTCAGAGGGCTGGAACGATATTGTTGGCTTTGAAAAGCTTGCTCTAACTGTGGTGGAGACAATATTTACAGCTAGTTAGTGGTGGGCAAAGATTGACTGGCAGGCCCTTTCTTCTTGAGCTATACTCAATTTCCTTTCCTTGGTGCTCTGTATCTCCTTTGCGTGGAGCAGGATCATTCCTCCCTGAACAACCCATTGTCCAGATGGCTAACTTCTATTTCTTTTTTACTTTTATTTTTTTTTAATTAACATGTTTATTTTGAGAGAGAGAGAGAGCGCAAGCAGGGGGAGGGGCAGAGAGGGAGGACAGAGAGAATCCCAAGTAGGATCTGCGCTGTCAGCATGGAGCTCAAACAGGTGCTTGATCTCACAAACTGTGAGATCATGACCTGAGCCAAAATGAAAAGTTGGATGCTTAACCCACTGAGGCACCCAGGCACCCTATTGCTTTTTTAGATATAAGCTCAAACACAACTTCCTCCATGAATAGAATGACCAAATAATTATCATCATCATGAGATATTTTGAGGGACACTATTAAAAACAATCTTGGGAAAATATGTGTAAAATGGACTATCCCAAAGAAACAGGGTTGGTTTTTCTTATGTCTTCACAGCATTCTGTACTCCTATTCTTGGATGTAGTATACTTGATAGTTAAGGCCATGGGCCCTGAAGTCAGGCCACCAGAATTAAAATCTTAGCTCTGTCTCCTCCTCATTTTGAGATGTGTGCTTTGGTCAACTTACACAAACTCTGCTTTATTGTCTTCACTTGTGAAATGTGGGTAATGATGGTGTTTCTTTAATGATTATTTTATTATGGACAAAAAAATTAATAATACATGCAAAATACTTAGCACAGAACCTGGCACATACTTAGGAATCATTAAATATTAACCATTATTGTTCTTTTCAAATAGGACTACAATTATGTTTATAGGTCTCTCTCCCCTGATAGACTATGAACTCCTTAGGGCAAGGACCATGTATTATTTATTTACCTTTGTATTCTTAGTTTACAGCATGGTGTCTAGGATACAGTGAGTTTAAAAAAAATGACTAAAAATGCAGAAATAATGAAAGGCAACTTAAGAGATTTTTAAGTTTCTCTTCACTTTTTACACATGAAAGAATAAGGTTTAAGTGTATTTCTTTTTTTATGTTTATTTATTTTTGAGAGAAAGAGAGAGAGAGAGACAAAGGAAAGGGGAGACAGAATTCCAAGCATGCTTGGTGCTGTCAGTGTAGAACCTGACGTGGACCTCAAACCCACAAACTATGAGATCATGACCTGAGCCAAAATCAAGAGTAGGACGCTCAACCAACTGAGCCACTCAGGTACCCTTTAAGTATGTTTCTTGAGTCACAGAGAGCAAGGATTAGAATCTAGTTCTCCATTGCCTGGTTATTATGCACAGACATCTAATTTAATCATAGTGAGAATAAATAGAATATATCTATACACTATCAGGTAAATATTGAAGTAATTAGAAGAGTCTGTTTCTCAAAAACCTGGAATAACTGCAAATGTTTATTCAGTTACTACTTAGGAGCGCTAATATTTTTAGATAAAATTAAATAGCAACTTTTTTGGGGGCTAAATTCCATTTTGCTTATAAGGCTAAAATTTCAATCACACACAGAGCTAAAAATAAAACATTATTTCAAGAATTGCTCAAAATGTAATCATGATTTAGGTAAGACAAGATGAATAAGTCAGAAAAAGCTTGTCCTCTTACCCATTTCTCTTTAAACCTAAGCAATTTAAAATATTTTTAAGATAATTAATAATTTATTGCTATTAAACATAAGAAAAGAATGTGAGAAAAAGCACACTACCCACTAATCTAGAACATATGAATCAGGTACTTGATACTGTTGTCACTGTAGCAGGAAACAAAAAAGAGCAGTAGAACTTGATGAAATGACCCAGAAAATGGGAACTCCTAATGCACATTTGAGTAAGTCACATGTATACACACACATACACATGTGTACGCATTAAATTACTTCATCCAAAAATAGATTTTGTATACTTAAAAACTAGAATTTTTAGACAGTTACCTTAATATAATTTTTCATTAGTCCTTTAGGACACCATTGTTCCCTGGATTTGTGGATTAATGATGGGGCCATAATAGTTAATACAAAAAAGTTTTAACAATAAGAGAATTAGTTCCACAATAATCCCAAATAAATATTTAGTTTCACATCTGATTCATTTCTCAGTAAGCTCTCGTTTGCTGTTGTATTCCAGTATTTAGAAAACTGGACTGAGAGCTGTCCTTACAAGTAAGTGAAGCAGGTGTCAGCATGGGACAGCCATTTGTTGCTCAAATCTACCCAACTCCTTGTGTCTCAAGTGAATTGCTGCCTCTTATCAAACATTTATGATGTGTTTACTGTAATCCCCTTTATGACTCATATTTCTTTATAGCCTCTAAACTTTTTAGCAAAAGAAACCAGGCCTTAGTTTTTGTTTATCCTAGTGCAGAACTTGGCACATATTTACTGACATTCAGAATATCGGTGATGGAATGAGTGAGTGAGGACAATTCTATTGGTAGACACAGTGATGACTAAGATACAGTTAGATATTCTTCCTTGGGTCCTTTGATATTTGTTTTCAAGACCTTTTATAACAATGACAATTTATTGTCATGGATATTAGCTGATGCCACTGAGCAAAAGAGATTTCTAGAAAAGGTCGTAAGAGAAAATAAGCCAGAAGTTGGAACACAGGTGTTTTGAAGCCTTATGTTTTTTTTCTCTAATCTCAATGAATACTTTTTTTTATGAAATGTTATTTCATTTTCATTACAAAATCACTCATCAAAACTGGTGAATTTTGAAATTTAAGTAAAATATATACAGAAAACAAATACCAAGTGATTATTAAAGCAACTCAATTTTATTACTCATGAATATATTAAATTTTATGGAAATGAGTTGATTTAAAATGTGATCTCCTCTAACACTGATGGTATATTCATTTGATCTGAGTCCTACAGTGTAATTATGGAGGATCACATTGTATGATAAATTACTATATATACAATTTTTGTGTTCATAAGTGTATGTGTTGTAGAGATCCATTGTTAAATAAGAATGAGCAGTAATATTTTGCATATGGTATTTAATTTGCAGAGTTGATGTTTCAATTATTTTACCACCCTCAAAGGAAGGAAGGAAAGCAAAAGCGGGAAAATTGATAAAAACACAGAGATGTGATAAAGAAATACTTTTTCGTTTAGAAAATGACACATTTTTGTAGTCAAGGCTATTCTTCAAAGCCAGCAGAAGAGATATATTTTCAAATTTGTGAAAGGAAAATCCTAGGTGGATCCTTGAAAATATTCTGCCATTACTGTTTTGTAATAAATAAGTTTAATTGATCTAGCCTTTAAGAAAGATTGTTAAAAAACAAAAGGAGGAGCATTTATATTAAAATCTGCAGTTGCTTATTTTAGCTTATAATTGATTAGGTCTTCTTGATGAGTTTCAAGTTACTGTTTTGGTACATTTTACAGCAAATGATTTTACCAAAAGTCTAATAATCTCTTATTTTAGTTATAATTTCTCTCTGATGTCTGAAAATAGAATACTTTTTATGACATTGGATAAAAGTATACAATATGTTTGAAGAGAAAACACATTTTAGATGGTGATTTAGAAATGGCAAACACCACACATTAAGAAAAATAACTCCAGATTAAAAAAAATCATTTCTTTCCCTAGCTATCCACTCTCAATTTGCTGTTAAATCAAGTTTTTCAACAGTGTTTATTGATTACTGTATGCCTTTAATGTTCATACTATTAATCATAATTTCCAACATTTATTGAGTGTATGCTGTGTGTAGATTACTGTACTAAAGGGAGTTAGTAGTTTGAAATGATTAATAGTGTGTTTATTTGCAGTAGAGTCAGGCTCTGCTATGTGCTGTTTGGGGCTTGACGTTTCGTTGAGGTAAGTGATAGTATGTTTAGAGAAAAAGGTTCATTCAAGGTCATCTGAAACAAGGGAATAGCTTTGGAATGAAGAAAATTTCTATATTTTAGGCCAAATCTTGGGAAAGATATGTTATGTATTTTCTCTATAATTTTTCACTTCACTTCTCAAGTCCCTATAATATACCATACATACATATGTAGAGTTTATATGGGTGAAAGATTAATAAAACATAGCATCCATATGCAAAATGTATTTATTACTTATCTTCAGTTGGGATAATTCATACTCTACAGTATGAAGGATGTTTTCATTTCCCTAAGAGAGTAAGAACTTTTAGGCTAAGACCCCAAATAAGGCAAATCTTTTTTTTTTTTTAAGTTTATTTTTGAGAGAGAGAGAGAGAGAGAACGAGCATGAGCGGGGGAGGGGGAGAGAGAGAGAGAGAGAGAGAGAGAGAGAATCCGAAACAGACTCCAGGCTTTGAGCTGTCAGCATAGAGCCTGATGTGGGGATTGAACCCATGAACCACAAGATCATGACCTGAGTCGAAGTTGGCGCCCCTCCCTTTTTAAAATTTTATTTTATTAAAATTTTTTTCTTAATGTTGTTTCCATAATTTGGCTATTGTTGATAAAGTTGCTATAAACCTTGGGGTGCATGTATCCCTTCAAATTAGTATTTTTGTATTCTTCAGGTAACTACCTAGTAGTGCGATGCAGTCTCTTCAACAAGTAGTGTTGAGAAAACTGGAAAGCAACATGCAAAAGAATGAAACTGGATCACCTTCTTATACCATACACAAAAGTATATTCAAAATGGATTAAAGAGCTAAATATGAGACAGGAAACCATTTAAATCCTAGAGGAGAACATAGGCTGTAATCTCTTTGGCATCGGCCATAGGAACTTTCTATTAGATACGTCTCTGGAGGCAAGGGAAACAAAAGCAAAAATAAACTATTGGGACTTCATCAAAATAAAAAGCTTCTACACAGCAAAGGTAACAATCAACAAAACTAAAAGGCAACTACAGAATGGGAGAAGATATTTACAAATGACATATCTGATAAAGGGTTAGTATCCAAAATATATAAAGAATTTAGAAAACTCAACATCCTCATCACTCCCAGATACATATGGTTCTAATTGTCGAAAGAGAAAGAATGCAGAAACTGAGACCTATTAAGAGGTCTACTATATCAGTTATCTAGGTTTAGGGAAAAATCAGCACAGACTGGCCAAAATAATAAGGAACTTATTTCAAAATGGGGAAATCCAGCAGTAATATGGATGTCAGGCATAGTTTGATCAGGACACTGATTCATAAAATTATTTTGGTTCTTCCCTACTCTGTGTGTCTGCTTGTTCCTCAGATTGCTTTTTTCATGATAGTAAAATGGCAGCAACAATTCCAGTTATTACACTTGCACATCACATATTTCAGAGAAGTAGAGATTATCTGTATATTAGAATTTCCAGTTTAAGTCCTGAGATTTTCCCTGATTGTATTAGCCTAGATCACATGCTCATGAATGAACTGATAATAGTGCACAGAGGGTGGAATGCAGTGATTGGTTTGGACTAGGTTCTGTCCTCCATTCCTGAGTTTAGTGGTAAAGCCAGCTTTTTTAGAACCACATGGGTGTACATCATGGATGCGGGGTAGAATGGTTGTTAGAATGATAAACGGACTGTCCATTACGACCTGAACCAAAATTAAAAAAAAAAAGAGAGAGAGAGATTCCTTGTGGAGAAATCATGTTCATTCAGGCCTAAAATTATGGCCAGATTTTTCTTTTTTTTAAATTTTTTTTAACGTTTATTTATTTTTGAGACAGAGAGAGACAGAGCATGAACGGGGGAGGGTCAGAGAGAGAGGGAGACACAGAATCTGAAACAGGCTCCAGGCTCTGGGCTGTCAGCACAGAGCCCGATGGGGAGCTTGTACTCATGAATGGCGAGATCATGACCTGAGCCGAAGTCGGACGCTTAACCGACTGAGCCACCCAGGCGCCCCCAGATTTTTAAAAAAATACACACTTAATTGCAGTTGTCTCTTACCCAATTCTTAAAATAAGCCACACAAATGATTTTAGTGTCTTTCTTTCTTCCTTTCTTTTTCTTTCTTTCTTTCTTTCTTTCTTTCTTTCTTTCTTTCTTTCACTTACAAATTTAATAAAAATTGAGAGCCCATTATGTGTTCAGACCTTGGAATTCAGAGATCAAAGAGCTCCCTCATCTAACGAGGGGGGCAGGCAGGCAATTGTAATCCAATATGGTAAATGTAATCAGACAGCAAAATATAGTGGTTAGTGTCATGGACTCTGCTGGCAGACTGGCTGGGCTCAATTCCCAGCATTGCCTTTTACCCAGCAGAAGACATTTGTAGACCAAATCTATGAACCTGTCCACTCTGCCCTCACTGTTTTCCTTTCTGTGACTCTAGGGAAGTCTACTTCCTCCCATCCTCCATGTGTACTTTTGGTCACATTTTCTTGCCCATCTTCTCAGGAACATTTGCTTTCTAAAGCTTCGTTTCTTTTCAACAAAGTAGGGATAATAATATTGCTTTTCATATAGAGATGCCCTACATGTGAAGCGTAATAATGCCTAAAAGAGTTTAATATAAATTCTGGAAAATAAGGAGTACTAAACAAATAGTAGCTATTAACTACTTATGGTAGAGCTGTGTGCGGTGTTCAGTGAAAGTGCAGCGATCTGGAATCCAATCTAGTCTTTTGTTCCTACTTCACCTGATTGATTCACACTTGTATCTGAAGATTTACCTCAGACTCACCTCCTGTTCTGGGTTGGGGTAGATGACCTTCCAGTGTACTCCAGTAGCACGGGAATAGCATCATTGTACAGAGTACCTATCACAGAGGTTTGTATCTTCTTGCTTACTTCTCTTTTTTTTCTGAGTAGATTGTAAGCTAGTGATTCTAAGACTTAACTTGCAGCAGAATGGCTAGACTCATTTTCAGAATGTCTGATTCAGTCGGTCTGGGGTAGGGCCAGAGAGCTTGTGTTTCTTACTAGTTCCAGGTGAAGCCAAGGCTGCTTGTTCAGAGACCACATTTTGAGAACTACTACTACTGCTTCTGGAGTGCTTACCCAACTGGACTCACCACAGTGAAAGGCCAAGTGGCTCTGCTGGCCTCCTTGTTGCCAGCACGGTCATGTTCCATATACAGTTCTCCCCTTAACCCTTATTCTTCTTAAATGTCCAGTTCTCATATGCTATCCTGCTCTTCCTATAGGATAGCCTTATGTTAATCATTTGCGTCTCTGTGAAATTATAGCAGGCAGTGCTGCCAGAAGGAAAACCCATACCCTTAAACATTCTCCAAGTTGAAAAAGAAAAAGAAAATCTTTTTTGAACATCTTCTGGTTTCTTTATTTGCCTAAATTCTTTCCAGCCATAGGCATTGATTATTCTGCTCAGGTGGTTGAAGCTTTGCGTTTTTGTTTTTTTTTTAACCTCCCTATTTCTTCTATTTTTTCAGTTACAAAGTATCACATGGATGTGAGTTATTGGGGTGGTTGGAAGAAGAAGATGATGATGATGAATGCTAACATTTGTCATTCCACCTACTGGGCTAAAAGAATTAACTCATTCAATTCTCATAACACACCTATGAATAGAGATTCCAATATTTGCTTGTTACAGATGAGGAAACAGACACTTGCCTGAAGTCACACAGCTGAAAACCCAATACTCTACCAGCTAAGGATGTGTTACTAGTACAATAGCATGATCAGGTTTGATCATATGTGCCCACATATTCTGTGGCTCTAGGTGTTGTTAGGATGGTAAATACCTATAATGTATTTAAAAAATTACCTTTAATTTGAGGAAGTAATTCTATGTAAGTTTCATATATTGAATACGGGAGAAAATGATATGCGTGCCATGTCAGTATGCGCATTTACATTTGGTTTCTTTAAGGCTAGTAAGAATTCTGGGAGTTTGAATTTTCAAAACCAAAGTATGTGGGTACCTCCTCTTTGGACTAAAGTCAAATGTTTAATTAAAAGAATAAAATGTAAATATTAATGTTCAAAAGAACATAGCCAAATTTTGCCTTTAACTGTTATTTGAAGTGTATAGCCAATTATTACATATCACTCTACCATTATGTCATATTCAACAGTCAATTCTTTTCATTTTAACACCAGAAAATAGTCTGTGGCTATATAAAAATTATATGTAATATGAGAAATGGTATTATCCATGATTATTATTGAACCCATAATTGGTTAATCCCGACCCAGAAACCAGGAATGCCCACTAGATTGGTTCAGATTGGTTCACCAGCCAGATTAATTCAGAAGAGAACAATCTAGTCAGAATGTGGAACTCAGTGTCTGGACACCATGGTGGCAGGCAATAAGAGACACAGACAGCTGTCACTACCGCCAACATTTATGGAGTGCTCACCATGTGCCAGGCACTGTTCTAAGACTAAAATGCTAAATCGTTCATTGCTCATATGGATTAGGTCTATTATTATCCCCATTTTAAAAATGAAGAAACTGAACCTTGAAGTGTTAAAAATTTGTTAGGGACACACAGCAACTGGTGACACTGGCAATTGACTCCAGGGAGACTGGCTTCAGAATAAGCATGTAGAAGGTTTATGATGAAGTAGTATGTAGTTGGTACAACATACCGTGAACCCTAAAGTCAGTAAGGTATGAGAAAAATGTAGAAATCCAGATGGGCCTTTGTAAAGGTAGGCTTTCAGTTAAATATTAAAGTTTAGAAGTAGGCTCTAGTTTTGGGGAGGATTAGCAAGGTTAAGCCAAGGCCCCAGACACAGGCTTCCTATGGTTTCTAATTCCCCATGCAATTTAGGTGGATACTGCCCTGGGGAGTGCCTGCAGATGTTTTCAGTATTGAATAACTTTATTTACATAGTGGCAATAATACCCATTATATGGAGTGTGGTTTACTTTCAATGGGGAAATGTTAAAATCTTTGTCTAAAAGCAGTGGCCAGTTCTCCATTGCTCTGAGAAGATTCTTGATTTAGAATTATATCAAGGAGTTATCTAAATAAATTTAGGGACTTACTAAGACAACACAACAACAGATAGACATTATTAGGGCCAGAAAGACACATGACACATAGGGGTTCAGGGCTTGGGCCAACTTTGTATATAGGTACTTTCTGCAAATTATAAAAAGATATCTCTTCTTCCCAGCAGTTAGCCTGACAAGGGGACTATAGGAGAGATTTCAGCATCAGGCTTAAAGGACCCTTTAGTTAACTTTGTATTAAAAATGGTTTCCTTGTATAGGTTTAATATAATCCCTTTCAAAATTCCAATGACCTTTTTCACAAAAATACAAAAAATAATCTTAACATTTGTATGGAGCCACAAAAACCTCAAATAGTCAAAGCAATCCTGAGAAAGTACAAAACTAGAGGTATCACATTTCCTAATTTCAAACTATACAACAAAGCTATAGTCATTAAAACAGTATGGTATTGGCATTAAAATAGACGCAATGATCAATAGAATGGAGTCAGGAGCCCAGAAATAAACTTTTGCATATACATACATATGATATTTGACATGGAAGCTAAGAATACGCAATGAGGAAAGGACAGTCTCTTCCATTAGTGTGATGGGAAAACTGGACAGCCACATGTAAAAGAATGAACTTGGACCCCTATCTTACACCATTCAGAAAAAGAAACTCGAAATGAATTAAAAAGTTAAACATAAGACATGAAACTGTAAAACACCTACAAGAAAACATAGGGGAAAAAGCTCCTTGATGTTGGTCTTGGCAATAATTTTTTGGATCTGACACCAAAAGCACAAGCAGCAGAAGCAAAAATAAACAAGTGAGACTTCTGAACTAAAAAGCCTCTGCACAGCAAAAGAAACAATCAACAAAATGAAAAGGAACCTATGGAATGGGTGAAAAATATGTGCAAATCATATTTCTGATTCAAAATGTATAAAGAACTCAAACAATTCAATAGCAAAACAAGCAAACAACCTGATAAAAACTGGGCAGAGGAACTGAATAGTTTCCCAAAGAAGACATACAAATGGCCAACAGGAACATGGAAGGGTGCTGGACATCAGTAATCATCAGGGAAATGCAAGTCAAAACCACAATGGGATATCACCACACACTTGTTAGAATGACTATCATCAAAAATCTAAGAGATCTCAAGTGTTGATGAAGGCTTAGAGAAAAGGGAGCCCTTGTGTACTGTTGGTAGGAATGTAAATTGGTATAGCCACTATGGAAAATAGTAGGGAGATCCTCAAAAAATTAAAAATAGAACTACTGTATGGTTCAGCAATACCACTTTTGGGTATATATGCAGAGGAATTGAAATCAGGATCTGGTGGAGTTATCTGCACTCCCATGTTCACTACAGCATTATTCACAATTAAGCCAAGATATGGAAACAACCTAAGTGTTTGTCAATGAATTAATGGATACATTGGATGTGATTTCTCTCTCTCTCTCTTTCTCTCTCTCTCTCTCTCTCAAACACACACACACACACACAATGGAATACTATTCAGCCTTGAGAAAGAAGGAAATCCTGCCATTTGTGACAACTTGGATGAAACTTGAGTGTATTATACTAAGTAAAGTAAGTCAGGCTGAGAAAGACAAATACTGTATGCTATCATTTATATGTGGAATCTAAAAAGGCCAAAATCAGAGGAAAAAAAGACTAGAATGGTGGTTACCAGGGGCTGAGAGTGGGTGAAAGGGGAGATATTGGTCAAAGGGTAGAAACTTCCCAGCTACAGTGCAAATAAACTCTGAGGACATAATGTACAACATAGTGATTATAGCTAATAATACTGAATTATATACTAGAATGTTGCTAAGAGAGTAAATCTTAAATGCTCTCACCACAAAAAAGAAGTGGTAACTATGTGATGGGATGGAGGTATTAGCTAATGCTATTTGGTGGTAATCATTTTGTAATGTAGAAGTGTATCAAACCAACATGTTGTGTACCTAAAACTTACACATCATATGTCAATTAGATCTCAATAAACCTGGAAAGGCTCAGAGGGTAGAGCACACGACTCATGATCTCAGGATTGTGAGTTCAAGCCCCATGTTGGGTGTAGAGCTTACTTAAAAAATAATAAACAAATACAGCTGGTTGGGAAAAAATGCAAAACAGGAAAAAAAAACAGTAAAAATTTCCTTTTCACCAACTTTTCTTAGTAAGAAAATTCTGCTTATTATTTCCAGTCAAACCGGGGGCGGGGGGTGTGGATAAAAGACATTGAACTACCTACTTCTCTGCAGGCTCAAATTTTCACAGTATTTCTTCTGGCTCCTTATAGCCTTCCTGGGCTCTTGGCAATAGGGGAACATAAAGAAAAACTCCTTTTTGACTATCTAACTAACACTTAACTTGGCAGTTGGCTCCTAAATTCCCGCGAGTTCTTTCAGCATGGGATGTCAGCTAGGTCCTTGCTTCCATACCTAATGGATTCCCTTATCAACCAGCTCTAACTGATAGATGGCAGGATAAATACCTAGTTGGACTAGATCTTCAAAAATGACTTAACATGGAGACTGTTGTTTTATAACCCCAAATCAGCAAATATGGCTTGACAACTACACGTGTCCTTATGGGCACAATAAGAGCTACCTTTTACTGAATGCTGCATGCTATAAATTGCTTTATATGAAACAACAAAAATAAATGAGATTGAATACTGCCAGAATCATGCCAAACTCCTGTATAGGATTTTCTTGTTTAATCCACATAAACCCTTCTCAGAAGTAGGTAATAGTAGTATCCCTATTTTCTTGTTCAATGTTATAGAGTTAGGAAATATACACATGGGGATTTGAACCCAGGTAGCCTGTCTTCACAGCAAGAGTCCTTAACCACTGCACTACTCTTATTGTCTGGCTTTGAAATAAGAGCTTTCAATATCTGGTGCATATGTTGACCTTCAAGATTTCTTCCAGTGTTGTGCATAGATTTGTCCTTCTCTGCTTACAGATTATCTTCCTCTGAAATGTTTTTGCTTCTTTGCATTTTAAATGGGACTTAAAATGGCAGGATCAAACAGCAAGAACTTTAATTAATTTATTTTTAAATGTTTATTTATTTATTTTGAGAGAGAGTATGAGCAGGGGTGGGGCAGAGAGAGAGAGAGAGAGGGAGAGAGAATCTCAGGCAGGCTCCATGCTGTCATTGCAGAGCCCAATGTGGGGCTTGATCCCACGACTGGGAGATCAAGACCTGAGTCAATATCAAGAGTCAGACACTTAACTGAGCCACCCAGGTGCTCCTAGAATTGAATTTAAAGAGATCATAATAAGAGTTTTAAACAGTGATAAAATACTTTTTGCATAGCATATAAAAACAAAAATCATCACACCTAATGAATGATATGGAAGTGGCATGAAACAAGCATTGGTGAGTGCATTAACATTAAAAATGCCAATGAATTAAGAATCAAGAGTAATGGAAATCTGGGATTCAAGAAAGAGTCCTAGAATCTGTGCATTCAGCCTTAGGGTGCAATTGTCACAGGAAGAGTTAATTGCAAGAGGAGATCTGAGAGCATTCACTGATGGCTTTGCTTTTCTGCCTTGACTGTTGCACCACCCTCTCCTCTATCAGGCAGATAGTATACTTGTTAAGTACACCCTGAGTGAAGATCACTTCATGAGAATGGAACAGAATATTGTTCAGACTGTGGAGATGCATTCCTAACACTTGACTGAGAACTCAGGGAAGATATAAAAGAAATAAGTAATGTGCTCTGATTTGGGGACTTGACAGTAGGAGGTTACAACTGAGAATTACGAGTTTGGACCTGACATCATGACAACATGATTATTACCTTGGTTTTTGGTTTATACATGTCATAGCAACCTTTTTTTTTCTTTCTTTTTTTTTTTTTACTTTGGGAGGATAAGCAGACACAAATAAAAGGGCCAGAAGGGGGAGAAGAAAGTGGTTACTCAGGTTCCCTCTGAAAAAGTTAGGCAAAGGCTATGAGTCTTATAACTAACCATGCCATATTATCCAGTGCCAAGAATCCATATGAAGCCATAGTATTTCTTGTTTTCTTGTTTTTGAACTATCAGGAAAAGTTTGACTTGGTTCCTGCCATTGTTCCTCTGATTCACTATTTATCATTACTATATTTAACTGCTGCTATAGCCTTGTATCACCTGTGCCATAAGATCTCACTATAGGTGTTGGCCGTGAGACTGTGCCTCACAGATCTCAAACAGCAGGGTGTAATTGACCAAGTGCTCTGTCTATTCACTCTGAAATCCACTGTTGCATCTGAGCCCACTCCCTGTTTCCAGAACTGTCTCCTGTCCATGACCGACTGGCAGGAATACTAAGGCAAGCCAATTCCTGGGATACCTGGGCCATTTTGGACTCAAGGTCTCCCTAGTGGTCTTGCTGGACCTTCTAGACTGCACTGCAGTCTACAATGCATTCATCCAACTTTCTTTCCTTTTTTTTTTTTCACTCAGAAATTTCTGTTAATGAAATCCTTAAACTTTTTATCCCATTTTAGCATCTACTGCTCAGAAAATCTGGATTAACATACTGCACTATAGAGGATTTTCCCTCATAATCCCAAATGTTTTGCTCACATATTTGGTGGCTTATTTTAAAATATTCTGGCCAATGAGTTTTTTAATATTTTCTGTACTGATTGGACATATTTTAAAACAGTATTATAGGATGATCAAATAAGTTCTTCTGCTCTGTGAATTTTCCTGAATTAAAATTGTGAATTCAAGAGATGATGATGGTAACTCCTGTGATGCTGTGTTTGTGGGTACAGGTGGCTTCAGATATGGTTGGATCAGAGGACCCAAACTTTGTGATCAGAAAACCATCTCTGTCTCTCTCAGTTCTGCTTTCCTTTGCATTGGTTTGGTTTTATTCTAAAGTGTACTCTCCCTATGAAGTGAGAAAAATGTCCACTTAGCATCTCTACCCTTAGGACATCTCATTGTGAATAATTTCAATGAAATGAGAATGCCAGTGTCCCTATGCTCCAGCAAATCTCAGGTATGACTTTCTTTGTTTCAGCTTGGGTCTGTGCCCATATGGAACTAGTGAGTATGGCCAGGGGTATGGGGTGCTTTTAGCCAGGTCTGAGTTGTGCGTCCACCTCTGGAGCTATGCAGTGAGGGAGGTGGGATAGTTTTTCAAAAGAAAATTTTAAGAGACTCTAAAACAGTAGCAGATATCTAATACTGAGGTTATGAGCCTAATACAAATTTCTGTACTGCTCTCTTTGGGTAGATAAGAAGCCCTAGTATTTGTAAAATGACCTGTAAATACTGCTATAAATAATCTATTTTGAGTCTTACAATATCCCGTATTACCTTTATTTTAAAAATGGGAAAATAAAAATTTAGAGATTAAGGGATTTGTTCAAGGTCATAGTGGTCAGTAATAAAATATATGAGTTTATTTATTTTTACTCCACTTTCAAGACATACAATAAAATAGAAAAATGTTAGTGAGTAAAATTTAAAAAGTGAGACAAAGAAAAGTGTAAGTTAGACTAGAAGATACAGAGTAGAATGTGGAGAATACAGTGGTCTATGTAATGAATTTGGGTCGCACATTTAGGTGTAAGCTTCCAGGTAGACAGAGTGAAATGAGGAACATAATTAGTAAGAAAAAAACATATCAACTTGTAATGGGAGTAAAGCCTTTTCTGGCTATAAGATATAAAAATATTTATTATGTAGCACTTTATATAGGATGCTCTAGTGGGTAACAATCTCAAAAACATCTCTCTAGCTATTGCAATTTTTTTTAGCTATTGTAATTTTTAATGCTATTTCTTACATTGTTTTTCAATGGAAGCCAAGAGTCTGAAGCCAAAGTGTCAATCAGTAAAAGCTAGTCCTAGCAGATGACAGAATAATGAGTACCTATATACCACATTATATATTCACATACATACAAGATGTAAAAAGCATTTCACAAATTGAATTTCTGCTGTAATGTATAAGAAGCTAATGATAAACTGTTTATTTATGGCATACTTTGCTATTCATTTTGTGACTCAAAATTTAGTGCCTTTCATGTAGTACTTTGTTTTAAATATATTTTTAATACTGTTAAAGGAATAGAGACAAATAAGAGACGAAATTCCATTAATAAAGCATGTAGTCAGATATAATAAGTCCATTAATTTGTAATTCTGTAAGTTACAGTTTACTGAGACAATTGACCTAATGACCCACATTTGATTTTGCAATCAGTGTTTACTGTTCATGCATATGTAAGCACATAATGAAATCTTGGATCTGACGTAACTCTTTAACAAAATAAAAGAATAATGGTTAATTATAGCTTAGTGTAGAATTATTTTATAAGTAGATCTTACAGTTAAACCTCTGAACTTTTGCCACTAAAATGTCATTGAATTAGAAGCAAGTGGTTTCCAAAGAAACTGAGAGGGAGCAAATCCCACCATTAAACTCTTCTTTCAGAGAGCAGCATCTGTTATATGTTGAATAACATACAGTTAGAAAGTTTATTGTAATGTTTTATTTTTATGAAAAATGTAAGTTGACTCAATCTCATTTATTATAGAAAATAAATTAACTGTTAAAAATATCCTAATTTGAGTACACTAATATGGGCTTTGGAACTAAAAGGTATTTTCTGTTGTGCTTTCGTGTCTTTGTGGTGACTATTCCTAGTAAGGTGAGCCTCTCTGCAATTATGAAAGGAAGGAAGAAAGGAAAGAAAGAAGGAAGGAAAGAGAGGGGGAAAGGAGGGAAGGAAGGAAGGAAGGAAGGAAGGAAGGAAGGAAGGAAGGAAGGAAAGAAGGAGGGAAGGGAGAGAGAGGAAAAGAAGAAAGGAAGGAAGAAAGGAAGGAAGAAAGGAAGGCAGAAGACAATAATTACTATCCCTGTTTATTTTCCCTGTACATTGCTATAGTACTGTCCTCAGGGCTTGAAAGATATCTGCTCCTTCTTAATATGACATTTTGTCTTGAGAAACTATACTAAATATGGATGTGGAAAAGAATACATTAGTAGAAGGACAATGTAAATAATACTCAACAACTAAGAGAAAAAAATCAGTAACTAATGTCAGAGAAGAGGTGAACTTTTGTCAGAAACTTCTTTAACCCTAAGGCATATCATTAAAATTTCCAATATAGTGGCAAAATAATGATAGTTTAGCAGTCACATTGTACATGACGTGATTGTAAGGTATGAAAAATAGATTTATATGTCTGTATGAGAATATATTATTCATATATTTATGTATTAGCAATACATGCCCCCCAAAAATTCTTGAGTTGCATCATGTTTTTAAGGCTGTAGTTCCACATACTCATTTACATCTCATCTAACTGATTTTTTTGTACCAAGTGTATAATTTTATATGCATTATGAAATACTTAAAATAAATGTCTTTTTAAGTCATTATTAAGTTTTCATTCTTTTCTCATATTGCTAGACAGAATTAGCTGTTTTCTTCTCTGTGTCTTTCATGGCCCTCGGTTCATACCACTAGGGTGGCATTTGTCACATATTGCAGCTTAGGAACCAGCTCAACCTGTGAGGACATGAAGGTCAGAGACTGTCTTGCTTGTCTCCTACTCCCAGTGCCTATTAAAGCACCTAATGTATGTTACATGCTCAGTGGTGGCTTTGTCAAATGAACCAACTGATAAAGTCATGTTGGGTGCAGGTTAAAGCTGTGATTCTTGCCCTCAAACTATTCATAATACAAAAGTGGAGATTGTATATTATTCATACCAAGAGACATTAATGCTAGAAGAAAAACTATGTGTTCAGTAAGAATCTTTTGACTTACCCTTGAATTCAGCCTTGAGAGAGGCAGAATTGTGCATCACCTGGGAGCATGGATTCTGCAGGCATATTGGGTTCAGTCTTAGCTCTGCCTGAGTCACGTGCTTGACTGCTGGCAAGTGATTTAACTTTCTGAGCTTGTCTTCTCATCTTAAAGATGTTGATAATACTACTACCTACCACATAGAGTTGTTACGAATTGAAATGAGTTAGTCATCTTTAGAGTGGTGAAAGCAGCATCTGGCATATAATAAATACTCATTCATAATTAGCAACAAGATCTTTGGGTATTTATTTGTTTATTTATTTGTTTGTTTACTTAATTTATTTTCAAGTTAGTTAACATACAGTGTAGTCTTGTCTTCAAGAGTAGAATCCAGTGATTCATGTCTTACATATGACACCCACTGCTCATCCCAATAAGCGCCCTCCTTAGTGCCTGTCGCCCATTTAATCCCCGCTTCCAAGAATCCTCAGTTGGTTCTCTGTATTTAAGAGTCTCTTATGGTTTGCTTCTCTCTCTGCTTTTATCTTATTTTTCTTTCCCTTTCCATATGTTCATCTGTTGAGTTTCTCAAATTCCACATATCAGTGAAATCATATCTGTCTTTCTCTGATGGATTTATTTTGCTTAGCATAATACCCTCTAGTTCCATCCACATTATTGCAAATGGCAAGATTTCATTCTTTTTCATCACTGAGTAGTATTTCATTGTATATATATACTACACCTTCTTTATCCATTCATCAGTTGATGGACATTTGGACTCTTTCCATACTTTGGCTATTGTTGGTAGTGCTACTATAAACATTGGGGTGCATGTGCCCCTTCAAATCAGCATTTTTGTATCCTTTGGGTAAATTCCTCATAGTGCAATTGGTGGGTCATGGCATAGTTCTATTTTTGATTTTTTGAGGAACCTCCACACTGTTTTCCAGAGTGCCTGCACCAGTTTGTATTCCCACCAACAGTGCAAAGGGGTTCCCCTTTCTCCACATCCTTGCCAACATCTGTTGTTTCCTGAGTTGTGAATTTTAGCCACTCTGACCGGTATGAGGTGGTATCTCAATGTGGTTTTGATTTGTATTTCCCTGATGATGAGTGATATTGAGCATTTTTTCATGTGTCTGTTAGCCATCTGGATGTCATCTTTGGAAAAGCATTTATTCATGTCTTCTGCCCATTTCTTCACTGGATTATTTGTTTTTTGGGTGTTGAGTTTGGTAAGTTCTTTATATATTTTGGATACTAACCCTTTATTAGATATGCCATTTGCAAATATCTTTTCCCCTTTCATTAGTTGCCTTTTAATTTTGTTGATTGTTTCCTTTGCTATGCAGAAGGTTTTTTTTTTATCTTGATGAGGTCCCAATAGTTCATTTTTGTTTTTATTTCCTTTGCCTCCAGAGACATGTCAAGTAAGAAGTTGCTGTGACCTAGGCCAATTGTTGCCTATTTTCTCCTGTAGGATTTTGAGCCTTTAAAAATAAAAAAAAAGTCTTTAGAAGTAGTATACTATGGACATTTCCTCCACCAAATTAAATTTCTGTGTTTATTCATTACCTAAAGAGCAAATTTTGTTGTTGTCTGTCTCTATCTATCTATCTATCTATCTATCTATCTATCTATCTATCCTCAATCATCTGTCTCTCCATAACTCCATTGAACACTTGTATTAGGAACGATGATAGTTGGGGACAGAGATGAAGGGTGGAAGGTGGTTCACTATGTCCACTTCTTGAAAAAGCACCATTTTTTTCTACATGGTGTCTGATTGGAATAGGAAAAGCCTGAAAATTTGCTTATTTTGACATAGCTGATTCAGTGCTTACTTAACTGTCTATGAAGAACATTTGGAAAACTGAAGCCACGACTATTTCCATGTTTTTTCCCCCTTATCATTGACTATCAGGATAAATTGAAATAGATCGTAATTGAATGCACGTGCTAAGTGTCAAATAAATGGCAATTGATAACACACCTCTCTAAATGAAGCGGAAAAGAGGGTATTGCCCAGGGAGGATAATTGTAGGTACTGCCAATCTAGGAAAATAAGATATTTTGCACTTTGGAGCCCAGGGGAGAAAGACAAACACTTTCTGGGAGTTCCCAATGAGGAAGGGGGAAGATGCCAAATACCATTTATCTCTTCTTTCAAAATGTTTGGAAATCTTTAAAACAGAAGTTAACTATCTGTTTTGAATAATGAATCATTTACTTCCCCCTTGAAAACAGAATTGAAGTTGTTGTCCTTCTTTGCCTTGGCAATTCCTCATAAAATATATAGTTGTAATGTGGCCACATTTTCTTCATCAGAATCTTTTTTTGCAATTGTCAGTAAGGTTCCACGGAGTAGAGATTATCTGTCTACATGTATGTCTGTCTGTCTTTCTTATCAATCACAACACTTAAAGGAGAAATTTATTAAGATGACAATGAAAGGTTTCATTCAGCATGACTAAATCCTCTTTATAGAGTGAAAACCAAACACAG
The DNA here is from genome assembly GCF_018350195.1 of Panthera tigris. Lineage (NCBI taxonomy): Eukaryota > Metazoa > Chordata > Mammalia > Carnivora > Felidae > Panthera > Panthera tigris. Next base: position 133,500,659 of record NC_056663.1, read on the forward strand.
TTAAGTTAGTGACGCCAATAGTGGGCTTCTTATCGTTCTTTCTTACTGACAAATTAATAGAAACTTTTTAGGAGTTTAATGAAAATATGTTTTTCCTGATCTATTCTAAAGCATCTTTTTTTTTTCCTGTTGTATGGTCATTTTATCTTTTTCTTCTTTCCCACATAGTTTTATTCTAGGCTAGCTCTGTCCAATAAAGATATAACAGGAGCCTCAAAGGTGAACTGCCTATGGAATTTTAAATTTCCTTATAGCCATGTTGACTTTTTTTCATGGGGTGAAATTAATTTTAATAGTGTATTTTACTTAATATATCAAAATATTTTAATTTCAATAAGTAATCAATATAAAAATTATTATTGAGATACTTTACATTTTTTGAAATGAGGTCTTTAAAATACAATGTATATTTTACACATACATTTCATCACAATTTGGTCTAGCCACAGTTCAAATACTTAATAGCCACCTGTGGCTAGTGGCTACCATATTTGACAGAGGAGCTTCAGACCTTCCATGTTGAAGGATTGTTTACCTAAAAATGCCCCCTATGTATAGATATAAAGGAGGGTATGATGCATCCAGTGAAACATTATTCCCCCTCCCTGGCAACCTCATCTCACCCTGGCCGTACCTTGCCCAACCTCTACAATTATCTGGTGATTTAATATTGTTCCATTTTCTTCACAATGACTTAGTTGCATCTTGTATTCTTTTGTTCCTCCTCTTGGCATTTTTGTGATTAACACTTCTTAGTTATTGGTTACTACCTGAAAGTATGGTTTTAGAAAATGTTGGTATATGTTAGCTAATAATGACATTAATCAAAATGGCTAGCTAAAAACTTCAAGTGGCAAGGAGAAAGCATCTACTTTATAAGATTAAATTTGGTTAATTAATTTGGGTTAATTGTCCAAATATAAGACAGTTGGATTTTTAAATATCTTAGATATCAACCAATAAATATGGATTCAAACTTTCGCTCTAATATTGAGTACTTCATTTTTGGTGTGATTATCAAATGAAAGCAACGGCTCTTGTTTTTGTGTGCAAGTCTGAGCTTATTTTAGGACCCTTTGGCTCCTAAATAGCTTGTATAGAATACTTAATGTTGCAATAATGTAGTGGATTTTCACTGACTCATTACTGTAAATGTGTGTACTTTGAGCTGTTTTCCAAAAGTAGTGGAAAATTTACATGCCCTTTCATTTTGGAGAGCAAAATTCTCCCACAGATTATGTAACAATGGACACAGATGTGTGGAGATATTGATCCCCTCAGCCACTAGAGCAGCTGGGTTGTGACTGGAGGTGGCCCAGAGCTTTTGGCTGTCATCTCAGCTAGGAGCAATCTCATCTGTTACCCCAGAGTATCTCATAAATATTGTTTTCTCTGTGAGCCAAGATTTGGTAAAGGCTCTGTCATAATCTGTCATAGTAGATCCAAATCTCATTTCATTTCTTAAAATAAATGAGATCCTAATTAAGTAGAAAATGTGCTAGAATGTCAAATATTGTATTTCTCCCCAATATCCCTTTCCATAGGTAATTGTGTCTCCTGAGTTTTCAGTTTTCTAAGTGAATTTTATTTTCTCCTTAAACCTACTAAATTACTATTTCTCACTGTTAATAATTAAAAATCCTCTTTAATACACTTTGAGATAAAAAGCAAACATTTTGAAACTTAACAATCAGTCAAAACAAAAGGTAAATAGTTACTTTCACACTATGCATGTTTCCCCAATTTTGATATATACCTTGGAGATATATACTCTCTAAAAAAAATCACTAAAACATGCTTTTGTTTTGAAATACTGGTAAGCCAGTATTTCAGTTATGTATTGTTATTTGCTCAAAGAGAAATAATTTCAAATACTATCAATTCCTATTTCTTATTAGTCATCTATATTTTCATTTTTCACTAACATGTTTTAAGTGTTCCTAATGTTGCAATAATTGAGTGGGACTTAAATACCCTTAAAGAGGTGCTTCACCTTATTTGACTTAGTGAGACATAAAGGAAGACAGACACTTAAGGTCACATAGAGAGTTACTATAGAACATGCAGTCATATCTCTATTGTTGTCCCTGGTGTCATGGAGAGCCTTTGTTTTCATTTTCCCTCATTCAGCTTAAAGCCTTTGAGTATGACCAGACCCACGGATTTAATGATAATATCTCAGAGTTTAAATAAAAGGTGCACATGTTAACATCACATGTTTTTAAAAAGTTAAAAATTTCCTTGAATCTTTTCAAAAAAGCCCTGTGACTTAATGGAACAAAAGCTATAGTAGCAATATTTAAAATATTTGGCTTGTCAATATTTACGTGGTAGTGGTTCTGTTAGAAACATTATTTTTTATTATAAATGTTACTGAACTACAGGTAATCATAAATATTTTTCTAAGCTTATGAAAAATTATAGGATTGTCAAAGTCAATATAGCAATCAAATTTCTTAATTCTCTAATATACATCTTTTTCTTTGCAAAGGCTAATAAAGATTTCCTTTTATTTTTTAATTTAAAAACATTGTTTTAATGTTTTTATTTTATTTTTTGAGACAGAGAGAGACAGAGCATGAACGGGGGAGGGTCAGAGAGAGAGGGAGACACAGAATCTGAAGCAGGCTCCAGGCTCTGAGCTGTCAGCACAGAGCCCGACGTGGGGCTTGAACTCATGGACTGTAAGATCATGACCTGAGCCGAAGTCGGACGCTCAACCGGCAGAGCCACCCAGGCGCCCCAAGACTTCCTTTTAAAAAAAGGAGCAAAACCATTAATTTGAAATAAAAGAGAAACCTGTAAAAAATGAACTTAGATGGCCAAAAATTTGAGTTGACTGTATTGAAGAAAATATCCACAGATTTATAGCATAAGCATTTTGAATTATCTTGCTGAATGATCTTAACTTGCCATGTTTAAAGGGAAGAAAAGTTCCTTTTATTTTTTTTTCCTTGATGAAAGGTCAAGACATGGCTATTTTTAGCAGCACATTTGAATTCAACTTCTACTTAAAGAATTTACATACATATGGGTAATCCTTATTAAATCTGGCAAGTGTGCTCTGTCTTGAAGCCAGTCTTTATAAGAACTCATGTTCAAAGACATAAGTCTAACTCCCAAATCTTTGAACAATAGACTGCAGAACACTAGGTTATATTTCCTTTATATAGGAGTAGATTATAATAGAGTACATTTCCCTCTCTCTATCTCCCTAAAGTTTCATACTCATAATAATAACCTTTCCTGTTCTTCTACACAATCTCTTCACCAACACATTGTTACCATCCATTCTTCCTTACTCTTTTCCTTTTCTGAGTCCTTCTAGTTGCTTGAAGCCCCTGTAGGGAATTTATTCATTCGTTCAGCAAGTATTTATTGAGCACCTAGTATGTGTCTGACACCATCCTTAGGACTGGGGATGGAGTGGAGAACTCTTATCCTCATTTTATCTGTTAAGACTTTATTTTAAAGATCCAACTCAAACTGCTTTATCAAATAGTCAAAAAAGACTTTATTTAATGGTTTATGTGACTGAAGAGACATGCATTGGTTCAGAACTCAAAAGATATCTTCAGAATCTACTTTTCTACTCTGCTTCCTCTCAGTTGGCTCCATTTTCATGCTCTACCAGCTGGCCTTACAGAACTTCGGCTCACAGCATAATAGTACACAATCCAGCATAAGAGATACTCCACTTCTCTGATGCTGCAAAGAAAATTTTAGAATTGAGTTTATTTTATGGTCCTAATTGGCCCATTTTGTATCTGGTGCCCACTCCAGAGATCACCAGTGTGGCCAGGAGATGGAATGTGTTGCTTGGCTTTGCCAAGGCATACATTGGTCCTAGAGGAAGAATCCTAGAGGAAGAATTCATTTATGTGAAGAAGTTGGGCTGAGAATGTGAAAGGCGTGGTTCCCTAGAAGGAAATGAATGTGAGTGCATTCTGGTAATCAAAAGACAATGATCTGCGTGGCTATTCTAGAGCTTTCCCCTAAATGACCCAATCTCCTTCCCTAATGTTAATAAACAATATCGTCTATCTTATTGCATGGGAATTTTTAGCTTCATCCGGTCTAATTTGGCACTCAATGCAGGAATTTCTTCTCCTACACTCCTGTCGCGGCCGGCGCAACAAACACTGAGGTCAGGGTCCTGAGGGTAGGGGAATGCAAGAAAAAAGAGAGAAGAGAAAGTTTGGGAACAGGAGGGTCCCCTGGGCTGATGGCCCAAGTGACGGCTTTATTGTTGCTGTACACAATCTTTTATAACCAGACCCTTATGGGTTAGGTCATTCTAAGAATAAACAGGTTTCACATAATTGCTGCCCACCAAAACATTTAGTTCTGTGTTTCTTGCATTTTCTAGACGGGTCACAAGACCTTGTTGATAAGATTGCTAGCAAAACACAATTCCCATGTTTGTTTCTATCTGACTCGGGGTAGAAAAAGGGAGGTAGCATTACTGCCAACACCTGCAGACCACAGGTTCAGGAATTAACTTTCTCAGCCTTGACAAGGCTTTCGTATGCCCTTGAGAGTGAGGGAACGGGAGGGGGAACCACCGGGTTGGCTTGAGTCAACAGGGAACGTTGCTCGACCTGGTCTCAGCCTGGCGCCGGTGCCCGGCCTCCCACATGAATGGGAGGGGGGACCACCGGGTTGGCTTGAGTCAACGGGGAACATTGCTCGACCCGGTCTCAGCCTGGCACCGGGGCCCGGCCCCCCACATGTCCCCCTATTGTTTGTAATTGCAACATGTGCATCCTGACCTGGTATGTGGTAAAGGCAGTAAGACCCCATCTCCAGAAATAACACAGCAAGACAAGTATAACAGATATTACAGAAACAATTCCAATAAAGATCCAAAAGGAATGTTGAAGAATATTAAATGGATTAAACCCATTAAGTTGGTGCAGTATGGTTTCAGCGAGATCTCCAGGGTCAGGGAAACTGAGTGAGCTACTTGCAACAGCATTTATCTCTTCTTGTAGCTGTAAGAGGTCTAAGCTAGTATTAGCATCATGCCAAACGCCTTGTAAATGACGACGCACTTGTCCCCATGTCACATTGGTATACTCTAAAGGGGTAACACACATATGCTTATATGCATCATGACAAATTAAAGAAAGTCTGGTACGCAAAACAGCAAACTGATCACCAAGATACATTAATGCTTCTTGTAGTGCCTCTAATTGGGCTTCCAATTTACGATCTATTCGTTCTTGAGTGGCAAACACCTTGGATACATTATGAGCCAATTCATTTACATGGGATGCCATTTGGGCACTTTCATGTAAGGATATTACAGATACAGTTGCAGAGGCAATTACAGTCACTGCTGCTATGAGTCCAGCAATTAAGAGTCCAAGAAACCGTTTGGTCCTGCGCAGCCGTTTACTGATTTCTAAGGCCAATTGCATCCCATAATTAGGATACCAAGGTCCTGTAACATTTACTGGCAACATCCAATAGGGAGGTTGTAAGACCAGATAAACCTTCATTCCACTTCTAGAGGGTCCATCTACTGGTAGACAATTGGTCAAAACACAAGCAGGACACGTCAGCCGGTATAACTGATGACCATCTTCTTTTACTGGAGTAATAGTTCCATCTCCAACAATCAGATAGTAGGGTGGAGGAACACAGGCACGCAATTGCAGAACTGGAGAAACATAATATTCTGGAAAACTAAAGCTGTCATTAGTATATATTTTATCAAAGGTAGCATATACTTTCCAAAGATCAGAATGAATTCTTCCTTCAGGGGATTGCAAAATGGTTTGTGGGATAATCTTATGGTGTACCTGTACCTCGCTAGGAGGTGGATCCACGACCCTGGGATCAAGAGTCTCATGCTCTACCGACTGAGCTAGCCAGGCCTTTCGGGAATAATCTGTAATGGTATAGTTTATGTCTTTAGGAGTCATCCTCAGTGAAGAGGATTGGGCACATTTACCCCAAGGTGAGTTCCCAGTAAGGCCTTGACCAGCTGAGGGACATGTAGGAAGATTCTGAGAGGAAGATTCTGAGGGGTATCACGCGGTCCAAAAAACATCCATTCTCCTAATAATTCTCTCTTTTGCCAATAAGCGGCAACAGAGCGGGGTACCCATTCAGAAGGACGCTTGCCATTTTGCCACAATGTATAAGTAATAGAGCGCCCTACTGGTTTCGTACCCAAACACCCATAAGCAAGTTTGTACGGCGTAGACTCCCTTTGCAGCCAGATAGGTACTCCTGCAGAGAGTGCTGTCCAATTTATAGAGGCCGACACAGTGGGCAAAAACCCTGCATCTTTCCCTCCCATAAAGGTGAGATTGGTGTATACTTTGGGTGTGGGGTCTCTCCATGTTACAGGTTGTACTGTAGGAGGACCTACCATGTATGCCCAATAGAGGGCAGACTCTCCGGTTGTAGTTAGAATGCACAGGCATGCCAAGAAGACATGTGTGGCCGTTACCTCTCTACCTGAGGCCATCACTACATCAGTGGCCTGGGTCAGCAGGTTCTTTATCTGTCCCCAGGTGGGTGTACCCGCCTTATGACTCCGCCCTTGTCGCTTCTGGGGGGGGGGGGGGGGGGCTCCGTCGCTGTCAATTTGGCCATTTTTCGGCGCAACCGTAATGTCTCTGAGGAGCCAAAGTGGGACCCAGCGTGGCGCTTCTTCATCCTGTGGAAAAACACAAGCATACCCTCGCCCTTTTCGAAGGACTGGGTCTGGGCCTCGCCAAATGCCTTCCGGCATATCTTTCCATCTAGCCATCAAGAGAGGTTCTTGATTCTTTCCCCAGCGACGCTCTGCGGCAGTCATCCCTGCTTCATTGACATTTAAAAAATTTAAAACATACAACCCAAGAGTGAGATGCACATGTGGGGAATACTTTATCTTTCCCTTTAATATTTCCCCTTCTTTAAGTTTTTGCAGATACTGTTTTAGAGTCAGATGAGCTCTCTCAACAAGAGCCTGTCCTGTGGAATTATAAGCAATGCCAGTTGTATGCTCAATTCGGAGTCGGCGGCAAAATTCTGCAAAAGATTTAGAAGTATAAACACTACCATTGTCAGTTTTTATTTTATGAGGTTTGCCCATTGCTGCAAAGGCAGAAAATAGGTGATTTTGAACATCAACAAATGCTTCTCCTGAGTGGGCTGAAGCATGTATATAGCCTGAGCAAGTATCTACAGACACATGTATATATTGCAATTTCCCAAAAGGTAAATATTGGGTGACGTCCATTTGCCACAAATCATTGGGCCGAAGACCTCGGGGATTAACGGCATAGACCGGCTGTGGGAAGAATTGCGGACAGATGCCGCATTGTTTAACAATTCGTCTGGCCGCTTCACGAGATATTTTGAATTCTCGTCGAAGGGCTGCCGCATTCTGATGAAAATTATCATGACTCCTTTTGGCTGTTTCCAAAGGAGTGGTAATGGGCAGAACTTGCAATAAATGGGTTGCTGCATCGGCTATCCGATTCCCAGCAACTAGGGGACCAGGCAGGTTGGTGTGAGCTCGAATGTGGGAAATATAAATTGGACTATGCCATGAATTAAGAAGTTTTTGTATAGCATGAAATAGATGATAAAGTTCTTCATCTGCTGTCAGTATAAAGGCAGTGGGAAGTTGCAACACGGCTTTGACAACATATTGACTGTCAGAATAGACATTTATAGACTCCGGGTAAGTTTTTAGGGCTACCTGTACAGCATAAAGCTCGGCCCTTTGGACAGATTTAGTCGTATAATTTAAAGTGATCAGATTTTTATGTTGAGAAGTGACATAATACACTGCAATTTTACCCTCTTTACTAGCATCCACAAAAATGGAAGCAGCATCTTCAATTGGCTGACAAACAATAGGATTATAGGGCAAAATATCTATAAGACTGAAACCTTGTATTAAAGAATCAGAAGGTAAATGAAATTTAATTTGACCTGTAAAATTAGCCAAGGCAAGTTGCCATTCGATGGACTGAGCAAAAGCAGCGTCCACCAGCTTCTGTGTCAGAAAGGCACATGCAATAAATTCTGGATCGTGTCCAAAGAGCTGAACAGCTCGGGATCTTCCTCTAATGATGAGAAGACAAACCATACATAGTAAAGGATTAATGACATGCAGAGAGTGTAAGGCTAAATGTAGCCATTCAAGTGGGCCATGAGATTGCCACAGAATTGCAAAGGGGATGACCTGAGGTTTTAATATTATTAGATACAAAGGCTGAGAAGGGTCAATTCTAGTGACTTGGGCCTGCTGAATGGCCTGTTCTATATGTCTTATAGCTTCTTTAGCTTCTTGAGTGAGACTTCGCGGGGATGCTGGAGAACTATCTCCTTTTAGAATATTAAACAAAGGCAGTAATTGTTCTGTGGTGACTCCTAGTGTATTTCTAATCCAGTTCATATCTCCTAATAATTTCTGAAAATCATTTAGAGTAGTCAAATGTCCGGTTCTAACTGATACTTTCTGAGGTCAGACAGTTGATTTGGAGATGAGATACCCTAGGTATTCAAAAGGTGCTTCCCTTTGAACTTTCTTAGGGGCAACAATCAAATTATATGCTTTAAGGCATCTTTGAAGAGAAATAAAAGCCTCCTGTAATAATTCCTCAGTTTTAGCAGCCAAAAGTAAGTCATCCATATAATGGATACAATATACATGGGGAAAACTCTGTCTAAAAGGGGCAATTGCTCTGGCCACAAACTCTTGACATAAAGTCGGACTGTTAGCCATGCCTTGCGGTAAGACCTTCCACTGATACCGCTTAGCAGGTTCCTGTAAGTTAGTGGAAGGCAGGGAGAATGCAAAATGTTCTCCGTCACCAGGGGCCAACGGAATGGTAAAAAAACAATCTTTTAAGTCCAAAACCAGTAACTGATATTGTAAAGGAATGGCCGATGGGGAAGGGAGGCCAGGTTGCAAAGCCCCCATGGGCTTCATGACAGCATTAATTGCTCTCAAATCTTGCAGCAACCTCCAGGATCAAGGACCTTTTTAATACAGGTCCAAGTAGACCACAAAGTCCCTGGAACCGCAGCTCCACGAATCTTCATTTGATTTTTAAGTTCCTGACCAACTCGCTGCCAATCCTTTAAATCAACTGTACCCCCGTCTGGAAACCGTGGGCAATAATCATGCACTATGTCAAAAAATTCCCTAAGGGCTGACTGAGAAACCTTAATTCCCTTCTCCTTCATAAGAGCCTGCAAGGCAGTTATAAAATATCCCTGTTCCATAGACGTTTCTGTCCCATACTTTTACTCCCGTTGTCTGTGCTGCTGGCACAGTTCCCCTACCTGAATTAGACGCCGCGCGGTCCGCTTTCACTTTCCTCCTTGTTGTCTCAGGTCCCTGTTCGGGCACCACTTGTCGTGGCCAGCGCGACAAACACCGAGGTCAGGGTCCTGAGGGTAGGGGAATGCAAGAAAAAAAGAGAGAAGAGAAAGTTTGGGAACAGGAGGGTCCCCTGGGCTGATGGCCCAAGTGACGGCTTTATTGTTGCTGTACACAATCTTTTATAACCAGACCCTTATGGGTTAGGTCATTCTAAGAATAAACAGGTTTCACATAATTGCTGCCCACCAAAACATTTAGTTCTGTGTTTCTTGCATTTTCTAGACGGGTCACAAGACCTTGTTGATAAGATTGCTAGCAAAACACAATTCCCATGTTTGTTTCTATCTGACTCGGGGTAGAAAAAGGGAGGTAGCATTACTGCCAACACCTGCAGACCACAGGCTTCAGGAATTAACTTTCTCAGCCTTGACAAGGCTTTCGTATGCCCTTGAGAGTGAGGGAACGGGAGGGGGAACCACCGGGTTGGCTTGAGTCAACAGGGAACGTTGCTCGACCTGGTCTCAGCCTGGCGCCGGGGCCCGGCCCCCCACACACTCCCAAGAAATTCAAACCTTCATTTGAGGATCACCAGAGATAAGAGTTCACTGCCTAGAGAGGTAGCCTGACCGCTGGCTCTGTAAGCCATAAAAGCAGACCTGTGCCCATTTTCCATTCTACACTTAGCTTGATGTGGAGTTACCAAAAAAAGTTGTGAATGCTTAGAGTAGATAGTCCTATTATTCTTCAATTATAAGATACTTGAAAAACACATGTAAGCAAAGATTGCATATGACTAAAGATTTAACTATTCAGGCTAATATGACCAGAGGGTAAAGCGTAAAGTTTTAATGGATTTTGTTTCTATTTGTTTTTATCTTAAAGGGTAATTATTCAAGTAGAGTTTTCTACGATGATTAGAATGGTGATCTGTGATAATATTTATAGAGCTTTGAATCTGGTGACATGCAAGTTTGAGAAATTTAAATATAATTTTATGTGTTAAAAGTGTGCTTAAAGAAGAATCTATTAATACAAAAACAGGCTCGAATGTAAGTTATGCATCTTTGGTTTTGTTTTCATAAGTTTTATAACTGGTTTGTGTGTAGACTTCACATCTGAAAATGAATCCAGTTATGGAGAAAACAAAAGGATCTTTCCTAAACAATATTCTAATATTTTCAGAAAAGTTGCACTGACAATACAAAGAGGTAAAATAATGAAATCTCTCAGATAGATTGTGTGGCACAGGCTCTGATTGCTACTCTCTCAAAGTCAAGCATAGGAAGTTACCAAGGATAATACCTGCTTGGACAGAAGATTAGTAACTTGGACTAAATGCTTTGGAAGGCACTTCCAAATGTTGGATTCCTTGGGAGGAGCTATACGTGCCTCAACACACACATATAACACCTGCTAGTCATGCACATCAAACAACACTAAATTGATAGTACTTTTGGATAACAAACCTAGGATGTCAGAATCACTAGTTCCAGTTGGAACCAAGAGAGTAAATGATTTCCCTAGGGTAATACTGGAATCCAACGTAGAATTAGAGGAATAAGCTCGGGGTAACTGCAGGAAAGACTGTTTTAATCCTTGCCTTCACACTGGGAGGGATTTATACAAGAGTACAGATGAGGTTTTATCTGTTCAACCATAATGCAGCTTCATGAAGAGTAACTCACAGTAGTTGATTCTTGAAGAGGCAAAGCCTATAAGAGACATATGCCTACTTTCCTTACAGTGGGCTGCTGAAGGTATGCTGAAACTAATATGTATATATATATATATATAGTATACTAATATATTAGTATACATTTATATATGTATATAAAATGTCAATTAAACCACTTATCACTTGTACTTTGCTTTTCTAAATAAGAACCAATTGTATAAACAGGTACACAAAGGGGGTATGTTTTTTCTCTCCTAACAATGAGCACCAGGTTCATGAAGATGCTTTCAGTCTTAAGCACCTGTCTATGCATTCCATCTAGATGGTAAAAGCTAATATTGGTAAATCTGGCCAGGTAAATTTCCATATCTGATAATCAAGAGCACGGGCTTTATTAACTCAGTTATTTAGCATTTTTGGTCACTTTAGTCAGTAAAGAAATGTTAGTATTATTTTTAAAAATTTTTTACTGTTTATTTATTTTTGAGAGGGAGAGAGACAGAGTGAGAGTGGGGGAGGGGCAGAGAGAGAGTGGGAGACACAGAATCCGAAGCAGGCTCCAGGCTCTCAGCTGTCAGCACAGAGCCTGACATGGGGCTCGAACCCAGAAGCCATGAGATCATGACCTGAGCTGAAGTCAGACACTTAACTGACTGAGCCACCCAGGCGCCCCTAGAGGAAAGATTTTATACAGCTTTTTATGTTTTAAAAATTACTAGGGGTTCAAAATATGTTACTGAAGGCAGTATCAATTGTGGAATTAAAATTGCTAAAATGGATCATTTATTGCATGCATGTTGAAAGAACCTCTCCCTCTTATCTAGCCAACCCTGAATATCTTTATTTATCCCTTATTTTAAAACGACAAATATAGAGAAGAAACTTTGACAATATTCAATTGAATATTACCTTTTCTTAAATCCAAATGAATTCATTACAACTGAGGGCAAAAATCTGACTTCCTTTTCTTTTCCACTGGAGGCATACCTGAAACATAAATAAGGAAATGCGTATTATTTTACTATGTACATAAAATTTTATCTCTCCTTTATTTCACAGTTGAGGCATTGTATTGATTCTCTAGAATTATATATGTAGGTAGGTTGTATTATCTGTAAATTTCACTCCATGGTAGTAGAGTGATAAAAAGATTTGTTATTAAAGTTTGTATATATTGGGTTGAGTAGGATTGAGAACCACTCAACAGATCTGCCTACCAAAGTGAGATGGCAAAACAAAATGTAGAATTTTCAAAGAAAACAATCCTTTGCAATACTTTTTGACACCTCAGTCATTGAAAGAATTCAAAAGTAATCAGAATGTGGCAAGTGGGGGGAATTTGTAAAAAAAAAAAAAAAAGAGAGATGTCTTGGAAAACAGCGTTGAGGCCTCCACCCCCTTCCCCTGGGTTACTAGAGCAGGATGTTGCCTCCACTCTTAGCCCAGTGTAGGAAGCTACTATGAAAGTCCTTAGAAAATTTGAAATGTGTTCCCTGAACTTGGAGACATATGGGCTTTCCTCACAGCTGAGAAAACTAGAGGAGTCAGAGGAAACCATCAGCAGGACAGAGGTGCCTGCATTTTGCTTGATTTGTACTCGAGTGTTTGTGAAGTTAATGGATGCCTTCCCAGGTATAGACACAAGGGAGAGAGACCTAACACGGCACCATATCTTGTTCTATCTTAGCCTGTAATATCACTGAGGAGGACAAGATTCCAGTAGGTGAGGTCTCTGTAGAGTGGACCATGTATGGTATGGTGTCTAAGGGCTAGGGGAGCGGTGGGGAGTTGTAAGCCAAAAGCAATGGATTTGTGCCTGTCAAAGAAGCTCCTCTATAGAACACACAACTATATCTAAGAGAGAGACAGTGAGCCTTAAAGAAGTGGCAGCCTCAGAATGTGAGCTGTCCACTCAGGCAGGTAATATCCTAACCCCTTGATTTCATGTTCCTCTTTTACTCTAATCTGGGGCTTGAGAGTGAGAGAGGAAGTAAGTGGGGACGGAGAACAGAGCAAACCTATACTCCTTCCATAAGACCAATGGGAGTCAACCACAGGCCTCTGCTGGGGGAGGAGGAAGAAGATTCTCACCTTGGAGTGAAGACTGAAGTGTTGAATACATTGGATTGGACCTTCTAATTCTGAATTGAGACTTGTTTTTTCAACTAAAAGTGACTATATGGATCATCTATTATGTAAGGGAAAGAGATTCAATAAGCAATGAGACATAGATTTCACCTAGAGGGAAAGGAAAAATTTCCCCACTGAACATTTTTTAAGGGGACTCGTAGGGCAAAAATGTCTGGTAACTTCTCACAGGTCATATAATAAATTAGGCAAAATCATGCTCCAGGTATAGTCTGCCCCCTGCCCCCTGCTCCTTACCCATATTCTTCTGAAAGGGCTCATATTCACATGCTATCTGTATCTCCTCTCAGAAGATGTCCTTGTATCTGTCATTTACACTACACCTTGGTGAGATTCTATTAACATGCCTGTGCTTTCCATATCTAACTATAAAAGAAAAAGCCTGCCTTCTGTTGAAGAATTTTTAGTCTCCTTTTCAGGAAGTAGAAGAGCTGTTTGAAAGTTGATTTATTCTAGCAACATGCGGACATTGCCTTAACAATAAAAAATTATATTATGTTGTAAAGGAACAACAGCACCCCTTTACTCTTGGTGCTCTGGTATAATCCTGCTTCCCCTCTGACACCAGATGTGTGGGTTTTCCACACATCAAGCAATTCTGTGATACAAGCTGTGAGTCCTACGATTTAACTCAATTCTGACACTACCTACCTGCAGATAACATCAGATCCTACAGGTGAAGGCCTCAGTCCCACAAAACTGCCTCCCACCCCCCACCCACATACTTAAGACATTGGTTCCAAGTACAGATTTTTACCCATGCTTCTGATCCATTGGCTACAAATTGGAGTTCCCACAACCCCTTTTTGGGGTTCAATTAATTTGGTAGAGTGACTCACAGAACTTGGGGAAACAGTTCACTTAACTAGATTACTGTTTATTATAAAAGGGTATAATCAAGGAATCGCCAAATGGAAGTGATACTTAGGGCAAGGTACAAGGAAAGGGACATGTGCCGCTCTCCCTGCATGTCTGTGTTCACCAACCTGGAAGCTCTCCAAGTTCTGTCCTTTTGGGGTTTTAGGTAGGCTTTATTACCTAGGTATGATTGATTAAATCATCAGCCATTGGTGATCTTAACTCCCTCTCCAGCTCCTCTCCCCTTCCCAGAGGTGGGGGATGTTGGAAGGGTTGCTTCAAGTTCCAATCTTCTAACCAAGGCTGGTTCCCCTTGCAACCAAACCACCATTCTTGGGTTACTTAGGGACTTTCCAGAAGTCACCTCATTAACATAAACTCATGTGTGGGTTGAAAGGGGCTTATGGGTAAGAAAAGACACCTGTATCCCTCTAGTCACTTAGGAAATCCCAAGGGTTTTAGGAGCTTTGTGACAGGAGTGGGAGGAAGACCATATATATATTTCTTATTATAAACCACAATATCACATCTATCCTTGACTATTAATGTATGTTTTGGATATTTCAAAGTATTAGAAATTTATTTTTCCAAATAAAATTTAAATTTTATTTTAATAAAAGCTAATATAAATATTTAATAAATCTAAAATTTATTTTATTTTATTAAAATCTAATATAAATATTTAATAAATCTAAAATTTATTTTATTTTATTTTTAGAAAGAGAGAGAGAGTGCAAGCAGGAGAGAGGGACAGAGGAGAGAGAGAGAGAATCCCAGTAGGCTTCTCGCTCAGTGTGAAGTCTGAAGTGGGGCTTGATCCCACGACCGTGGGATCATGACCTGAGCCAAAATCAAGAGTTGGTTGCTCAACCAACTGAGCCACTGAGGTGTCCCTGGAAGGGAATACCTTTAAGGAATTATTCATAATGTGTTAATAATATGTCTGAGGCAATAAAGAAGAGATCTAGCCATGCAATGGGTTTGAACTCCTTTATCTGTTGAAGAGAGCATGGTCAAGTACATCATGGTCTAGTATTAATATGCTTGCCACTTAAAATAGTTAAAAGAATTTGTTTATAATTTAAATTATGACCACCCATTAACTTAAGAAAGCATGATGTCAATCCAAATGAAATGGTAAACTGAGGCAAAATTAAATTATCAGAAAGTAAGTTTATTTTAGAATGGCAGAGGAATTGCAGTTCAGGAAACATGCTGGAGTAGGCTACAGGTGAGTCTATTGAGCATTTGGGGTGGGCTGTATTTATAGGCAAGGAGTGCAACAGAAGGGGAAGTACAGCCAGAGTCCATGCAGTAAGTTCATTGGCTTAAGAGTGGAGAGAGATTCTTGGTGGATGTTCATTGGTCAGGAGGTAGGTCTTAGTCTTCTGTAAATCAGGCATTCAATGGAAATCAGTCTTTCATATCTAAAGTTCTATTCTTTTGAGGTGCATGCATTAGATAGATTCTCCATTTCATATCCTCCAGTTTTATTTTAGGTTGACATCCTTTCACAATGAAATATTCAGTCTTTAAAAACCTGCAAGTCTCAGTAATGAATCACCCTAGAAACATGTAGTATTAAAAATTAAGCATCCTGTACATGGCAGCTAAGTCCATTAAAAAAGAAAGGATGATTTTATTTTTATTTATTTTTTTTATTAAAAAAATTTTTTTTAGTGTTTATTTTTAAGACAGAGAGAGACAGAGCACAGCGGGGAAGGGGCAGAGAGAGAGACACACACACAGAATCCGAAGCAGGCTCCAGGCTCTGAGCTGTCAGCACAGAGCCTGATATGGGGCTTGAACTCACGAACCTGTGAGATCAAGACCTGAGCTGAAGTCAGATGCTTAACTGACTGAGCCACCCAGGCACCCCAGAAAATATACTTTTTTAAATGTAAACATATTATATTTATATATATATATATATATATATATATATACATCTACATCTACATCTACATACACACACACACACACACACACACACACACATATATATATATATATGATAAATACATGTTATCTGTATGAAAAAGTTTAAGCTTTGAGAGTTTAAGCTGGATTACTGAATGCAAATATATTCCTTCCATACTAGTTACCATATAGACAGTCATATCAGTAGTTTAAATTAAATTATGGACTTTAGGTTAAACATGGAATATTCAACACCATGTAACAACCCACTACACTGACCAAGAAGGAATAACAACCTACAAGGACATCAGCAGATAAACGTTTGCAGCAAGCTTTCATAAGATGGAAAGTTGGAGGGTAAGTAGTAGCTCCTTTACAGAGCAGGCAAAGCTGAAACCTAAGTATCCACAGAGGGACGAGCCAACATGAAAGGCACCAGTTATCTAATTTATGACCTCTTTGAATAATATATAAATAATGTCAGCAAATTGGTTAATTAGTTATGTTTGGATTTTTGTTGTCTAGAGAATTTGAGTGCTTACTATGTGCCAGGTACACTGTTAGGAATTACATATATCATATGGGCAAGTCACTTAATATCTCTGGGTCTCTGCGTTCTAAACTATAAAATGAAGAGGTAAGATTGGACAATTTTGGTCTTTGGACATTGTGATACATTTTATTACTGTTCTTACTTATTTGCTGCTCTTTTGTACTGGTCCATCCATCCTTTCAGGGCTCCTACTTTGGAATCTTCTCTTAACCTTCCTCTGACCTACTTCCTGTTGAGAGGAATACTATTTCAGACTCTGATGACAGACTTGGACATATGAATTTCTCTGGCTATAGAAATGTGAGCAGAATGTATGCAGCAGCATTTTAGAGATGCTTCACTCAGATCCTCCTTCAAAAGGAAGGACTTACTGTCCAGGTGGGAAGTGCACTTGGCAGAGAGCCTCTAGCTGTTAGGTTCTTTAAGACCCACCTTAGCTGCAGACAGCTACCTCTCCTGGGATCATGACCTTCCCAGGACAGCCTGCATCTGGTAACTGAGTGAGTGGGGAGTATAAAGACCAAACAATATTTGCCTCATTTGAGATACTCTGATGGGCAGTGTTTGCTCCAGAGCTCCTCTCAGGGTCGGCAAAAGCTTTAACCCTGCTTCACAGTTTGCTTCTAGTTCTGACCAATCTGCTTCTCCCACTTTCTTCATAGGTGTTGACTTCAGATCACATCATGCCCCCAGATTCCATTTTCGCATCTGCTTTTGAAGATCCCAACCTGTGACTTATGGCATGTCTGATGTGCAGTTTTGAAAGTCTTCAGGTGGCTTGTCTATTGCTCTTTCCCTCCCCTACTAGAATAGCATGTTCTGAACAAGGGGTACTCCTTTAGCTTGAGTCCCAGAATGAAGACAACAGGGAGCATACAGCTGTTGCACCAGCAAAGGGCCTTTAACATGAGCATAAAATGAAAGAGTTGTTGAAAGAGTTCTTGTTATAGAGTGTTTATTAGTGTAGAAAGATTGAATGAAAGCTGACTGATAATAATATAGGAGTAAATAATAACAAGTAATGAAAACATTAACTGACTCCCCTAAATTTAATAGCAATGTACACATATATAAGATTGTCCATATGGCCAAATCTTCATAAAGATGAAGAAGTAAACTTTTTTTTAAATGGTTTATTTATTTTTGAGAGAGAGAGAGACAGAGTGTAAGTGGGGGAGGGCACAGAGAGAGGGAGACACAAAATCTGAAGCAGGCTCCAGGCTCTGAGCTGTCAGCACAGAGACTGATGCGGGGCTCGAACCCACAAACTGTAAGATCATGACCTGAGCTGAAGTCAGACACTTAACTAACTGAGTGACCCCTGAAGCACACTTTTCTTAAAATATTGCTTCCAGAATTAAAAGTAATGTTCCAATATAACATGGTTAAATTAATCTCCATGCTGTGTTGGATTTTAAGGAACTGATTAAAGTTTTGTCGTACAGAACATGGTCTCACAGTTGGAAACGGCTAGCTGAAGAAGTGTGTCCATATCCAGGCATAAATACTATTAAGTTTCTACTGTTCTATGTGTGGTGTCTGGCGTGCCATAAAAAAGTTGAGGCACACAAAAGCCAAGAAATCACAACTCATATCCAAGAGACAGCAGACTTGGACTCAGAAAGGACCCAAAGGTTGAAACTGGTAAGACAGGAATAAACTCTTCCTGGTAAAATAAACAATAATTGGTGAAAGAAACTCCTAAAGATAATAATACCATCACTAGGTGTGAGATAACTTCGGGTGGTCATTAAAGTTTTCTATTTACTTTGACTGATATAGCAAACAATAGTGTCTGTAACTTGGGGGCACAGAAATGTTTAAATTCTTTAGCATAAGTATTTATTGAAAATTGAAGAGACTTGGTTTTCCTTTGGACAAGCAGAGAGGAATTTACACTGTTGTTTTAATTTCATGTAATAATGGATTAATGCCATAGGTGACTTGAAACAATCTATATCTGTGTTAGTTTGCCAGGGCTACCATAACAAAGTATCACAGACTGGATGCCTTAAACAACAGAAGTCTATTGGCTTACAATTCTGGAGGGTAGAAGTCTGAGATCAAGGTTTTCACAGGGTTGGTTTCTTCTGAAGCCTCTCTTTGGCTTGTAGATGTCCATTTTCTCCTCCCTGTGTCTTCACAGGGTCTACTTTGTCTGTGTCTTAATCTCCCCTTCTTATAAGGACCTCTTCTTATAAGGACTTCTTAGAAGTCATATTGGATTTGGATTGGGCTGACCTTAATGACTTCATTATAACCTCTTTGAAGACCATATCCCAAGTGCCTCTATGTTTCTGAAGTAGTGAGGCTTAGGACTTCAACATATGAATTTCGAGGGGACACAATTCAGCTCCTGATAATATTTAAACTAAAAGAAAATACAACTCACTAAGGTAGACTTAGGGAATTGTTGGAACTTGTTTACTTGGGTAAAGCTGAGAAATCTAGGGTTATGTTCCCAGAGTGCCTTCTAGTCGCTTTTATAATACTTTTAGTTTTTCTTGTTTGTTTCACTGTCATCCATGTCTATTAGCCAAAACCTTAAATGTTTCGATGCAGCTACTGTTTTAATGGATGATTCAAAGATAAAACAAAGAGAAATCGAATTGATTCACCTTCAAAGGGAAAACCACATCTCTACAAACAAAACGTTATTTTTAAGGTGCATCAATAACAGTGATGAAAATCTGGACAATCCTTGATGGTTTCTTTGGCAACTGTGGCCAAGAGAAAGGACTGAGAGGATGGTTTAAGAATAATAGTTCCCATGCTCCTAGTAAAAGACTAATTGTTTTTTAGCCATGGTAACAAATAACTACCAGAACGGGTTTTAAACCTGTCAATGACAACTCACTTCAATGAATGTAATTCTTGAGGCCAGCCAACTAGTGACAGCCCCTTATTTCTGAAAGTCAGCCCAACTCATTTCAGTGAACATGTTTTGCAGACCAAACTATTATCAACAGTCTGACCCATATAGCCATGCTTCCACAGCTAATATCAACCTGCTGTTGCTTCTGTAAATCTGCCAGTTCATGAATTCCATGCTTCTTGAAAGTTCTATGCAACAGCAGTAGTCTATTCTGCTTGGGGAGTTTGTGCATAGGTGGCATAACTCTCTCCAAGCAACAAATTTAGCTTTGTGGTTTTGTTTCAGGCTATGAATAGTGGTATCATCCTTTGTCTTTTGTTATCTTAGCACCTGAATCTCATTTGCCACTGAAATGCAGAATAGTATAGCAATAATGAACCTGGACTCCAGGCTGATTTGGCTATGTCCTGATTTTTTCATTTGTGTAATCGGGAGAATGAATAGCCTCTTTCTCACAGGGTTAAATTAAATATATGAATCACTTAAAAATCATGTAGAACTTATAAAAAGCTATAAGGTAAGTATTTAATAAATGCCTTACAAATATTAGCTAATATTACTATATCTTGTTTTTATAAATACCTAGCATAAGTTCAAAGTTACAAGGAGGTAAAAGAGCTTCACCATTCTTTTATAATTCAAGGCTTGGCTTACATTTGTTAACAATAATATTTTTAAAGTATAGCCTTAATTCTTTTAAAACTTGGAGGATTGTGCTTGTGTATGTGTATGTATGTGTATGTGTATGTATATGTATATGTATATGTATATATACACATACATACATACATACTGGTATCTCTGACAATTTTGACACCATTTCCATTGAGGAATAGCTTGACTACATTCATAGGAGAGCAAAGATGTATTTAATACAGTACATACAACAATTTAGTAGTATTAATAACTAGTTGGGTGTCTATTGCTAAGAGCTAGTATACTGAGTTCTATATTTCAATTTTTTTACTAAGAATATTACATGCATTATATTTTATTCATTAACTCATTTATTTGGTCATTTAACATTTAACAAAAATTTATTATGTGCCTACTTTATGCCAGGCAGTGTTCTAGGGCTAGAAACAAAATGATGAGCTGTTGTGTTAAATCTGTGTTCTTTTTGAAAACAGAAATGTCATGATATAATTTGTATTATTTATTATTTATCTTTATGTGTGTTTATATTTCTGTTTATATTATATTAAGGTTACATGATGAAAAATGATTTGGATATTGCCTTTGTTACCTAGATTCAATTGTTATCCTTGAATTGACTTGTTATGATAACATTGGAAATACAAACAGAGGTAGGCAAGTTTTTGGACATCAGGCCAGTGGTCAGGATTTCCAGAGGCAGTAAGTCACAGACACTATGCACTTTGCTGTTTTAGTTCAAATACCCATAAGGACCAATAAGTAAAATTCATCTAAGATATCTTTTGGCAAATAACTGAATTGGCTCTATTCTAATCTGCTTGATTCTTCTTGTATTCACTTTTATATTTGCTGTATTTGGGTGTTAATTAACATTTGTCAGTTATTAATTTTAGAGTTATATGGAAAAGTTAATACTCATACATTTTTTATATCTTTAGACATAGCTGTAATATATATACACATTAACTGACAAAAATAGCGTAAACACCATAGTAACTGTAGCATGTTTTATGTAAGCCGTGTGTGTATTATACACACACACACTTTATTTATGAACTATTTGAGATAAATCACAGGTTAAATTATACATTATGACTCTTTAGGATGTGAATTTTTAACATGATTATGGTATAGTTATAACTTCATAAATTTACATTGATAATTTACCATTTGCTTAGTACTTTTACCACTTTTTAAATTTTTAACTTTTTTTTGCATATTTTTGTTTGCATATTTAAAATATTCTTTTCATTGTTGTATTTTTAAAAATTTAAATCCAAGTTAGTTAACATATAGTGTAGTAATGGTTACAGGAGTAGAATTTAGTAATTCATCACTTACATATAACATCCAGGGCTCATCCCAACAAATGCCCTCCTTAATGCCCATTACCCATTTAGCCCATCCCCCCTCACCTCCCTACATCAACCCTCAGTTTGTTCTCTGTATTTAAAATAATTTTTATTTTATTTATTCATTTTTTAAATTATTTTTTAATGTTTATTTTGAGAGAGAGAGAGAGAGAGCAAGAGGAGGGCAGAGAGAGAGGGAGACACAGAATCTGAAGCAGGCTCCAGACTCTGAGCTGTCCGCACAGAGCCCAATGTGGGGCCGAACCCACAAACCGCGAGATCATGACCTGAAGTCAGATGCTTAACCGACTAAGTCACCCAGGTGCCCCCAAATAATGTTTAAACAGACAACTTTCTCACCATGCTAAGTAACCATCATAAACCCTACACTCAAGTAGTACATAGTAACGTATAAATAAGAGTTGGCTAGATCCAATAAGAAACACAGACATCTGATATTGGAAGGGATCTAAAACATAGAAAAACACTTGCTAATTGAAGAACAAAATCATTTCAGTTTACTCATTTCATGTCAACATGAACTATGTACCTGCCTTTTTTTTTTCTTTTCCTTTTCTTCTACCCTATGATGAGAGTGAAAATAATAGCCTCCAAACAAGGGGACTAAGGCTCTCCCTTTACTTGTGTTGAATAATGTGCAGAGATTGAATAAAACACCGTAGCAGATGCAGTGCCAGCTGTTCAGAGATAAGTGCTCAGGGACTTGCTCCAGTCCAAACCTGAACTTTGAGGACAAATATCAGGAAATACTTTTTGTAAGTCAAGATTTTGGGTGAGCTGAGAAGATTAAATATTGTGTGATTTGGTAAATCTTGTATCTAAATAGTTGTTTATTATGAAAGAAAACTCTAATTTATTGTTTCTAATTTAATATGTGGCTGTTTTAATAATGGGCATATTTTGGTAATAATACCCAAGAGCCGAAAATCATTAGCAAAATTAAATTGAATCAAGCAGGAAATTATCTTTTCTTTTTCAAGTAAAATGCAGTTTAGTTCTATCCTTAAGCTTGAGGAACATCCTGTCTGTCTCAGACCATTACTGCTGCCCTCCTCAGAACCAGCCAAACAAGCACAACTTGACCAAATCCCTCCCCTACCCCACCTCCAGTAATGGAATTCATAATAAAATACACTGCAGCTATATGCAAGTCAGATCAGGGTATTTCTCCAGAATATGTCCTCTCCACAGACCTTTGTTCTAATCTATTCTTTTACATATCTCTGGTTTTTATCCTATTGTCTTCATGCCTAGATTTTCTCTTTCTGTATATCTTTTTAACAGAATAGTCTTTTTAGACAGCCCACCCCACTCCTCTACTGAAGCCTTGAGGCAAATGATGTTCCATATCCAAACCAGTCTCCAGGGATATTCTAGCCCAACCTAGATGTCAGAGCCCTAGATCATTCTGTTATCTTACCTGAAAAGTGGGCACTCAACAGTCAAGATTTAAGCCTTCAAATTTCAACCTATAGTATATAAATCTTTTCTGTTGGCATAGAAATTACACAATTAGCCTTTTGTGATAATCTCTACAGTCAATCAACAAATATTTGCTAAGTAACTGCAAAAAGTCAGATATTGTATTACATGTAGGATTTCAAGGGGGTCCGTAAACAGGACCTTTTTCCTTCCTGCCTAGTTTCTGAAAAGTCTAAGAGAAAAAAATAACCAGTCAGAGGGAAGCAAAATATCATCTCTCTCACTCATAGAGCAAGATTGAGAGCAAAGATTCATGAGAGAACCACATAGACTAATGAACTGAATCTCAGAATTAGATATACTTACCCATAAGTCACTGCAGTTCTAGAGCAGGATAGACCTCTCCTGCATAAGGATGCCTTAGATCCTAGAGATGAGGTGAAAAACATCTTCTTACAGGCAGGCAGCTCCCAAGAGAGAGAATGGTGCAACCAAACACGCCCAATTATTCTTCCCAGTTTTTCATTTTTCTTATAA
This sequence comes from Panthera tigris, assembly GCF_018350195.1. Taxonomy (NCBI): domain Eukaryota; kingdom Metazoa; phylum Chordata; class Mammalia; order Carnivora; family Felidae; genus Panthera; species Panthera tigris. Next base: position 133,524,017 of record NC_056663.1, read on the forward strand.
GAAGAGTGCATAAAGAGATGGAGAGATACCAGGATAGTTAAGGAAAGTTATCTCCATGTCATCCAGGAGTGGGGCAATGGGGTTCCACTCTGACAGAATGCACTAGGGCTACAGTGGTGCACAGACATGATCCCTCTCCTCATGGAATTTATAATCCGGTAAGGAAAGGCCTATATTAAACATATACTTACAAATGATGAAGTGGGATACAATTCTTTTGTATCGTACTTTCAGGGGGCAGATTTTGAGTGATGAATTGCATATTTTAAACATATTTTTTCCTTTACTGGTCCTTTTGTTTCTCTTTACCTGGTTAAGTCTGGATAAATACTATGGAATCCTACGATTTCTTTTCTGTGTGCTTTAGGCTAAATACCCCCTTGCTATTCATGGTCTTTCTCTACATGAGACACAACACAATTGATTGTTTCACTTTACTAAGTTATAACCACTTTCCAGTCTGAAATCATGGAGATTATACCTAGGTAATGTTCATGGAGTGTTGGGTGTTCCAAACTCTTCAGTTTAATTTATCGGCAATCTCTTGATTTACCCCTTCTAGGAGATAATCATACGCATTGTGTGTGGATTTTTACAATTTTAAATCTTAAGTTTATTTTCCTTATTTCAAAATTCTTGAGCAGTAATTCATGGAAACCAAATAGATTTTCAGAAATATCCTTAACAGTCATATTAATTTTTTTAAGGTTTTTTTTTTTTTTTTTTTTTTTTTTTTTTGAGAGAAAGTACAAGTGGGGAAGGAGCAGAGAGAGGGAGAGAGAGAGAATCCCAAGCAGGCTCTGTACTCTCCAGGATGTGGTGCTCGAACTAACGAACCACACCACGAGACCATGACCTGAGCCCAAGTCCGATGTTTAACTGACTGAGCCACCTAGGCGCCCCATTATCAGTTCATATTAAAGATATATGACTGATTTGTAAAAGACCAATGATTAAATAGTTCCTATTATAAAGAAAAAGAAAGGCATATAGGAAATGTTAGCAAAGCAGTGAGATAAGAGAAGTAACACTGTTGAGGTCAAACATTGAGTTATTTTTGTTTGCTTTGTTTTGCTTTTATTTCTGTTTCTGAAATTTTGTTAACTGTGAGGGAATCCTTTGGAAAGTTTGTGCCACTTCCGATGCTGAGTTTTGCTTCATTCCGTTTTAAAATGGTAGATTAGCAATTATTGTTAGATTGGTAACCATAATCAACAGGGATTGGTAGATTAAAATGGTTGCATAACAAGAAATTTGCCAAATGTTTCCACACTAGCTAATCAACAGCTTGGCAATATTTCTACTTATTAATTATAGAAATACTTATTTTATGTTACATTAAAACTTATTTTTTTTCTCTAAAACTGAGAAAGGTAAGCAGTAAAGGAAAAGTAAATGAATATCAAAGTATGAAAAAATTTTTATGTACTTTTTAAATTCCAAATAAATCCTACCATGCCAACGATATGCCCAAGAATATTGCATGTGTAAGAAAGCAATTTATATGTAATTATTTAGAAACCTGTTTTTTTTTTTTCCCTTCTCTTTGGCTTAGTTGGAATTTGTTAAAACTTTAGTTGTTTTCTTTTAGTACAGGTGTGCATGACAATTTGTTACTCTACTAAAACTTTGTAATATGAGTTGTCATAATTTGTATGAAATATTCATAAGTAAAAAACAAGCACTTACTGACATCCTGTATATTCAGTCCTACAACCAGCAAATCTGTCTTCTCTGCGTTCAAAATACTTGAGTCCAGTCACCTCTCTTCTTATCTACTCCTACTATCCTCTTTCAACTCACTATCATCTCTTGCCTAATTTGTTTCCTTGCCTCTGCTTTTTCCATCTAGACTCGATCTCCTGCTCCCAGAGTGGGTTTTTGCTGTGAGTCAGACCATCCCTTTGGTTTTCAACATTCCATGGTTTGCCATTATACAGAATATAATTTGAAGTCCCTACCACAATTCCTGGTTACCCCTCTGGGCTCATTTCCTACTGTTTCCCCATTTCTCCGTGATCTCCTTGCTGTTTTTTGAGTACACCAAGCTCTGTCCTGTCTTAGGGTTCTTGCATTTGCCATTCTTTCTCCCTTGAATACATGAACTTCTCTGCTTAAATACCTATTTGTTTCTGCAGTTGTAATGCAACCTTTATGTAGCTGGAACTTGTTCCTGTTACTTTCCCATTCCTGGCATATTGCACCTTGCAGTCAATAGAAATTGTTAAATGAATGAACAGTCTGATGACAAAATCAAAGCTAACATTCTATACTTTAGAGACGGCCCAGATAAATGAAGTAATGGTAAAGGGTAAGGAGAACTTCCATATTTCTCCAATGCTTGTAATTTTTAAGTGCACTGTAGAACTAGTGAGTACTAACTAGTCCGTGAAACTTCAGGATATAATGATAAAAGAAATGATATGTCTTCTATGTTGTTGAGAAATGACAGCAAGAGATGTGAGGATTAAAAATTAATCAACAAAGATAAATTAGGCCATTTAATTCATTAGAATTATTATGCACTTTAGCTACACATATTTCTTTTTTGCCTTTCAACTATGTTGAGGTACATTATGTCATTTCTATTCATGATTGAATAAGTTTTCTTTCTTTTTTTTTAAAAAAAGTATTTGTATTCTTGGTAGGTTACCCAACTCTTTGTAATGGTATTTAAATTAAAAAAAATAAAATTCATATATCAAATCTATGTTTAAGGGATAAAATAAAATTGAAGAAGGGAATATTATTTTGTCCTCTATTAGAAAACAGGCAAAATTTCTAGGTTTTGAAGTCATGTCTAAGTGTTTAATTTGATTATTTTTGGTTAATATTTCACCATGAATTGACATAAAAGTATAATAACAGTTTATTTTATTTTACTGGTTCACACTAAGTCAGATTCTTCATGAAATAAATTAATGTTTTCTTTTGGACACTAAGATGTTCCATGGGAAAATGTAGAAATAAAATCCAGGAAGGAAGTTGAATTCATGAATTGTTTTTCTACCTGCCCATCATATGCTGAGTGGAGAAATGAGGGCTCAAAGATTTAATGAAAGAATAGGAAGTGAATCCCTGCCTGAGGAAAACTTGGTCTGACAGTGGGAGATCCTAGGGCCATTGTTGTCCAGGTCACACAGCACAGAGGGATCATTGAAAGGCTGATGGATTTGTCACTTGCTGGTTACTTGGCATGGAGTAAATCTCAATGCCTCTTAGAGGAGCAGTTTATTGTAAGGAGTTCGGACTCTTCTAGTCTTGTACCCAAAGGGAAAGAAAGTAAAGAAAACAAGCTTTTATGAAAAGGAGGTCTAATGTGTGTCTGAAACTATTATCTTATTTAATTCACAATGTAAGAGTGTCTTCTAAGCACTTTAAAACTCTTAACTTAATTCTTATAACAATTTTATGAGAAATGTAGGATTATTAACCCTCTTTACTGATGAAAAAACTAAAGTACAGAGAAGTCAAGCAGCTTGCTCAAGGTCATAAAGCAAGTAAAAAGTAGAAGCAGGGATTTGAACCCAGGTTAGCTTTCTCTGCATCGATGCACTTCACACTACTCTATGCTGCTTCTCACACTGACTTTAAACAGTTGTTCTCCAACAGGGAGCGTCAGTAATGCTCACCATGACAGTGAACATCGCCATACAGTGAGCATCACCATGACAGGAACTGGGTGGGTCAGAGTCTCAGATAAAATTTATGCCTGTTTTTTGGAAATCCAAGGACTTTGTACTTCCATAGTTGCTGCTTATTTTTATTTTAGTATCTTGAATGATTTTACTTATTTATATATTTACTTACCTTTTTTTGCATTTTTAAAATTTATTTTTTGTGGTAAAATACACATAATATTTACCATTTTAACCATTTTAAGTATACAGTTCAATAGTGTTAAGTATATTTACATTGTTTAGCATCCAGTCTCCAGAACTTTTTCATCTTGTAAAACTGAAACTCTTGTTGAAAAGAAAACCACAGGCCCAAAATGGCATCCCTCGGGTTAAGTCCCCAAGTCAGTGAACGAAGACTTAATACCTAAATACCTAACCTAACTGTAGTCTCAACCCCCTAGGAATGTAGCTTTCAAACGGTCAACAGCCGCCACCCCCGCCCCCCATCTTCCTCTTTCTTCTTCAATATCTTCTCTCTGCCTTTAGAAACCTTTGTTTTATTTAATTCAGAGGAGCTTCCTTCTACTTGCTAGATGGAATGGTGCCTGATTCATGAATTGTTTAACAGAGCCATTAGATTTTCGCATGAACTCAGCTGTATTTTGTTTTTCAACACACTATAACCATTAAACAAGTCCCCATTACCCCCTTCCTCTAGACCCTGGTTACTAACATTGAACTTTCTATCTCTGTGAATTTGATTAATCTAGGTATCTCCTATAAATGAATCATATAGTGTTTGCACTTTTGTAACTGGCTTATTCACTTAGCAGAATGTCCTCAATATTCATTCATGTTGTAGCATGTGTCAGAATTTCCTTTCTTTGCAAGGCTGAGTATTATTGTATAAAATATGTATATACCATATTTTGTTTATCCATTAATTCATTGACAGATACACGGCTCCTTCCATCTTTTGGCTATTGTGAATAATGCTGCCATGAATGTGAATATACATGTGAGCTTATTTATCTTAAATATTATTATTCATTTTATTAATTACGTTAGCATGTCCAGTGACTACTTCTTTTTATTTCTGCCTTTTAACTTTTCTGTATTTAAAATTTTTCTATAGTCCAAATTGCATTTGTTATACACACTTTTGTATGCTTTTCAGTAAATATTTTTATTATTATTAGTTTGCCTGCTTCAGCCTGTTCCATTAGCTTAGCTGGGTTTCATGTATAAAATAAGGGAGTTATACCAAGTAAGAGATTTCATAATGTTTTTCATGAATATGAGGTAAGAGCTGTGTGAATATTTGAGTCAGATTTTATTTCTTGAGCATATTTTAAATGTATATTATTTAGCAATAAGAACACTCAAATGTGACCCAAAATAGATTTAACCTAACAAAAATCAATACATTAACCTATGTTGTTTTCTTAGCACATTTATTCATAATTAAGTTATTCATCATGTGTTTATTGGGTTCCAACTTTATGTCAGCCACTGTGCTAGGTGGGTGGTGAACTAGCAGCCCTGCCATGGCCCGTACCGTCAAAAGGTTTTCAGTTCACAGGTGAACCACATATAAAAAATAAACAGACAAATAAAATACAGAATTGCCAACTGTGATAAAGTCTGAGGTAAATAATGGGTACAACTAATTAGAATAATGAATAAGAACTTAATTTAACAAGTGGTGGGGCTGGTGGAAAGGGTGGTACATCCTATGTAAAACTGAGATCTGAAGAATGAGTGAGGTCAATGCCAGGTCATGTGGGGTAAAAAGTTGTGCTAAATATTTTCCACTGGCCCCTCCAGAGACACTCTCCACCTTTGGTCACCCTTTTATTTGCTCTGGGAGGCTAATGTGAATGGACTATAATAGGTTCCTCAGTGATCCTCAACTGGAGAATGACTTTGATTTCCAGGGGACATTTCAACAGTGCCCAGAGACAGTTTTGGTTGTCACAGCATCTAATGGGATGCTGCTAAACATGTTACAATCTTACTGCACAGGACAGTTCTCCCTCCCCCACATGGAATTACGAGTCCAAAATTATGTCAGTAGGGCCACAGTAGAGAAGCCCTGTGGAGGGAGGAAAGCAATATTAGGGATTTTATTCCCCTGGCTCATTCCCTGTTAAAATTATCTTCAGTTTGCTTTGTCTGTTGCCTGAAAGGTGACTGCCCCTCACAAAATGGACACTTCTACCTGCTGCTCTCCTCATTTCCAGGAGTGCTAAACACTATCCCCCAAGGTTCCTCCAGACTTACACCTTTGTAAATAATCCCTTTGTAAAAAAATATCCACCGCAAATTATCCTTTTCAAATGTACCATCTGTTTCCTGTTGTGACCTTGAGTGATACAAAGGTATTCCCAGAGGGAATAGACAGCCTGTGTGAGGACTTCAGGAGCTAGGGCCATGGGAGAGAGGTGCTCCTGCCAGAGGCACTGCCTAAGGCAGAGAGGAAGGGACATTAATACCTTGGCTTTTCCCTTTATTCTCTCCCTCCTGTAGTGCTTTCCCACTGATTGAACCCAATCAAAAGACAGCTGGAATGAGTGTCTGGAAAATGCAGGCTATAGGAGTCTGTGAAGGACAAGGAATGGATCAATCCAAGGGCAAATACAGCCAGGCCTGCTCAGAGATGGGAGCCATAGAACAAGAACATTTGGGAGGCCAATGCAGTGGTCCAAGAGGAGCCTGATGGTTGGTTGAATTAAAGGTGATGGACTAGGGTGATGGAGTAGAGACAGAGAAGGGAATAAAGATTTTCCCACTGTCTTTGCATATACAATACAGGGAACACAAATTTAAAGCTGGAGGATCCAGGTAATAGTGAGTGGAAGTTGTGTGTGTGTGTGTGTGTGTGTGTGTGTGTGTGTGTGTGTGTGTAAATCCACCTGAAAAGAGCAAACCATCTAAAGCTGTCACAAGTAAGTAATATGACCCAGTATTGCCATATCCTCAGAAATGTCAGGAGAAGCCAGAAATCCTGCTTTTTAAATGAAATCTTTCCATTTTTTTCTTTTTTTTTTAGTCTATTTATTTTGAGAGAGCACAGAGTGAGCCCGGCATGGGGCTTGATGCCACAAACTGTGAGATCATGACTTGAACTGAAATCAAGATTTGGGCACTTAACCAACCGAGCACCCAGGCACCCCCAAATCCTTCAATTTTTAAGCTATGGCAACTAATTAAAAAACATACATTATGAACTAAACTGGATTTGACTCCAGGCTCTAGAGTCTAGGGTGTTGGGTTTATAACCTCCAACCTATATAAACTAATTTTACATGAGCTGTAGATTAGAAGTTTCTAGCTCTACTTTGGTCTCCCTCTTTCCTTTTTTATACTCAGGATCTGTGAACCAGATCCATTAAAAAATGGATTTTCCAACAACAAAAAATAGAGTTAGATTTCATGCTGATAACGACAGGTCTGCCACTGTCATCCATAAGTCAGGGTTGATTCAGTTTATTAAAATAACCACATTGTGCTCATTGATCACTTTTACTGTATAGAAATAGGATAAGTTTGAATCTGCATAATGCATTTATAATTAATTAAACATTGCTGTACAAATTTTATACACTGGGCTCTGTGTGAGATTCTGTTGAGGAAAAGGAGAAAAGATTTCATTAAAAAAATTGAAAACAAGGATCCAGAGGAATGCACTAAACAATTGTGCTTAGAAAACATAACCAGAGGCCTGAAGCTCAGGACTAAAATGGTTCGAAAGCCAATTTATCAGTGGCAGTTTTTATCATGATTGGCCTGTTCTATTTGTTAAGACTGGGGCAAAGGCACAGTTTAGGGCTAAATTACTTCCAGCAAAGTCAACAAATAATTGTGACATGGTGTCTCCAGAGATGTGTTGATGCCAGGGAATTCAGACCTACATAAAGGAGTGAGAATTATGAAATTGGAGACTGTAAGCCAACATATAATAGATCTTGACCAAATCACATTTTAATAGAAAATAAAAAGAAACCAAACAACTCCCATCCCTAACAAATGTATCATTCACGTGCAAAATGATTTTTTACACTCTGGAAGTGCCTGTGGTAGAGTTGTGATGCATACCATTAGAGATTTGGTTTCATTCCCTTCAGATCTTAAAATAGTGATGTGTCTGTTAGGCTGTGTCTTAAGGAGGATTCTTTGGGCTCTAAGATAAACTCCTAATTCCTTAAAATGGGAAATCAGCTATCTGGTTTCTGCTTTTCATCAAGCCTCAACTCTTAACCACACAAACACTGCCATTCTCATGCCCTTGTGTTCTTGTGCTCCAACCTTACTTAACTACTTTTCATTATTTGAACCCATCAGACTGTTCCATGCTACCCTGCACATGTTTATGTTGCCTCTTCCTTTTGGAGTTATTTTAAGCCTATATTCACCTGTTATTTATTCTGTTAAGCTTTTCCTACCTGACAGGTGGAACTGACTGTTTTCTTCTTTGTAGTTTTACAGTTTGTACATTGCCTGTAGCAATTCATGGAACGCAATTAAATACTGCCCCAAGCTTCTTGAGGGCCAGGTCCGTGAGAGATTTATGTGTATCTCTTCTGTGCCTAACATAAGGCCTATCCCAGACCTGGGTACAAAAGAAGTGCCAAATAGTTGTTTAGTGACTGACTATCTCCTTTCATAGATTTTCAAGGATATCGGAGTAAATGTGTAGATTGTCGCTCTTAGTCATTTACCAAATATTTACCTAGTGTATCTGCTGCACATCAGGCATTGTTTGGCTGTTGAAGACACAACAGTAAACAAAATGTTGTCCCATCCTCATACATTTATGGGGAAGACAGAAGATAGACATATAAACATTTAACATATCAGGAAGGCATAACTGCTATAAAGAAAAACATAGCCACTGAATAAGGGATGGAGGTGATGTGGGACACTATGTTAAACAGGCTTGTCAGAAAGTCCTCTCTAGAGGACTTTCCATGAGTTCTGAATGAAATGAGATACAAATAATGCACATATTAAGAAAGAGAGTTATAGACAGAAGGAACAACGAGTGCAAAAGCCATGAGGTAGAAGCAATATTGACTTTTCCAAGAAACAGCAAAGTCAGTGCTGGCTGGGGGGAGAAAGGAGTGAAGGAGAGAGGGTAGAGAGTGAGGTCAGTGAGGGAGCCAGGAATTTGTGAATGAGGGAGGGCATGATAAGGAATTTGAATTTTATCCTCAGTGTGTTGGAAGCCACTGTGTGTTTTGTGTAAGGAAGAGACAAGATACAATTGATCACGATGGTTTCTCTGGGAAGACTGTAAGTGAGCAAGAAGAGAAGCTGTGGGACTGTACTAATTTTCCAAGGGCAACTGGAGCAAAGTACCACAAACTAGGCAGCACAAGCAACAGAAATTTATTGTCTCTCAGTTCTGGAGGCCTGAAATGTGAAAGCAAGGTGTTGACAGAACTGATTCCTTCTGAGGGCTGTGAGGGAAGGAGTTGTTCCAGACCTCTCTCCTTGGCTTTAGATGGCTGTCCTTTCCCTGGCCACTTCAAATATCTTTTTTCCGTGCATGTCTATCTGTGTCCACACTTCCCCCTTTTGTAAGGACACCGTGTCACTAATGGATTACGGGCCTGCCCTGTATAGGATTTGAAGCTCACTCTACTCCAGTGTGACCTCATCTTAACTAATTACATCTGCAAACCACCTAGACTGTCTTTCTGGATAAGGTCACATTCTGAGGTACTGGGAGGTTAGGACTTCAACACATCTTTTTGAGGGAACACAATTCAATATATGACAGAAACTTTAAAACATGTGCTCCTTACATTGCTTATACTTGATTGTTTTATTTACTGATTCGTTTGTTATTCATTCAACAAAAGTGCATTGAATGTTTACCAGCCACTCTTCTAGATATGCTAGATACTTACTAGTATCTCACTAGATCCAAATACCTCTAGTCTTTCAGACTATACAAGGAGAAAAAAGGGAATGATTTCCTTTATTATGGAATATTTTTCTTTATGTTGAGAGATGATTGGATTTTGACTGGGTAGGTCTCAATTTAACTGAGTGTGAATTATATTTCATCAGTGGAGTGGCATAATGCCCAGAATAGAATAAATGTTAAAGACTATAGCACAATGCCTGGCACATCGTAGACACTCCATTTTGTGTTAAACTGTTGTGGAAATGAGGGAATTAATTTGTGTTTATATCCACTGTATTAGAATGATGACAAGTTCACAGCATTTATTACAGAAAATTGTATGAGGTGCACACATAAGAGAGTACTAGTATTATGGACTGAGAGGGTGTTTTCTATTGAACTGTTTTATTTCTTGCAAACTGAATCTGGTTTCTATTGAATTTTTGTATGTTTTGTGAGTTGAACTTCATTTCAGATTTGCCTATCATGAATTTATCACTGGAAGCTGTTGTAATTTCCTGGTGTTATTTGTGTTAGTGAATAACCTGGCCTATTTTTGTGTTTAAAGCATTCCTATTTGTGTTATAGATCTTTAGTCAGTGGTCTCTTCATTACCCTAGGCTGATTCCTTCTCTGCACCTCTAGAAATTTCCTATAAAATCTATCACTGACTATGCTATATATGTGTATGTGTGTATATGTGTGTGAATGGAAAAACTCACTTCTGTTTTTCTCTTACCACACTCACATCTCACAACACTTCAAGAGTCACTGGTGTAACTTTGTGTGACTCTGACCTGTGTAAACACTGGTGTCACTTCTGATGCCAGATGTGTGGACTTTTCCCTCACACAAGCAATTCTTTGACATCAACCTGTAGTTCAATTCAGTCCTGACACTAACTAGAGTTTGCATAGACCTCACAGATTAAGGGCTCAGTCCCACAAGACTTCCCCCACCCCCTTGAGATACCAATAACAAGTCGTATGTTCCCAGGTTACACAACTTCTGTGTAACTTGGCTGCAAATCAGAGGTGTCCATGACCCCCTCCTTGGAGCCTATCACTTGTTAAGACAGCACACAGAACTCAGGGAAACACTTATACTCTCTGATCTTCTTGGGATTTTTATGGAGGCTTCATCACATAGGCATGATTGATCATTAACTTAATCTCCAACCCATTTCCCCTTCCCAGGATATGGAAGATGGAGCTAAATTTCCAACTTTCTAATAACGGCTTGATCTTTCTCATTACCAGCCACCATCCCGAAACCTTCTAGGAGCTTATCAAGAGTCTCCTCATTAGAACAAAATATGCTCTCTCCTAAGACCCAGGAAATTCCAAAGGATTTAGGAACTTTGTGCCAGGAATGTGGCAGGGAGCAGGGAGAGAGGCAGAGACCAGTATATATAGTTTCTATTATTTCACAGTGTGCATTTCTAAGATTTTCCCCAATCACTGTAGCTAGAAATAATTTTTTCCCCAAACTTCCATCGCTTTATTTTCACTTCTCTACTGAATTAGCAATTTAAAAACCTTGCTTTATGTTTATTCATATTCATGTCTAGTAAAACATTGAGCCCCTTCAATGAGCAGAAGCAATATCTGAACAAGTTTTGTCTTTACCATTACAGTAGATATTCAATGAGTATTTGTTGACTGGATGAATACTTGTTTGTATTTGTGCGTGTGTCTACATGCACTCACAATACCATTGAATTTCACTTCTATAGATAATGTCTCCAATAAAAGTATACAGCTGTGTTTGAAGGCCTACTACCAATATCTTTTCTACATTGCCTATAGGAGGTGGGTTTTCAGTTTAGGAATTGTAGCTATTTGAAGAAACTGAAACTTTGTCTTTTAGGTTCACAGTTGGCTTAAAAATCTTTACTGACAAAAAGAGCAGTCACATTCTTTATAGAGGAATACCAGGTGTTCTATTAGCTACTGCTGTTTCTCAGCAGTTCACAGCCATGCCATGTTTTTAAAAAGCTGTGTTTCACTACATCCTTGAAGGGCTTCTTCTGCCTTCTTATTTGGGGGTTTCACTGCTTCTGCATAAAGGTTGTATTGCCCTGACTGCCAATTCTCCTCATGTACCACAAAGGAAGCGGTAACGATAGGAAATGATCAGTGCTCTGATTGGGAATGTGAGGAAAGACCTTCCTATTGGATGATACTACTTTTATAACTTAAGCTCATTAGCATCCCCCATCCCCCCAACGTCTCAAAAGAGAAACTTCAGTCAAATATGCATGGATTTAAATCCGGATTCATCTAGTTTTTAGCTGTATGATCCTGGACAGATGAGTTAAACTCTCTTTATGTTAATTGTCTTGTCCATAAAGTAGGGATAATAATCTTATGTACCTGATGGGATAGTAGTGAGGATTGTAATAATGTAGCATGAGCCCAAGCACATAGTGGATGATCAACAGATGTTAGTGAGATAATGATTAAAAAAAATGCTGTGTATAGCCAAATTATGGAAAGAGCCTAAATGTCCACCAACTGATGAGTGGATAAAGAAGATGTGGTTTATATATACAATGGAATACTACTTGGCAATGAGGAAGAATAAAATCATGCCATTTGCAGCAATGTGGGTGGAACTGGAGGGTATTATGCTAAGTGAAATAAGTCACTCAGAGAAAGATAGATATCATATGTTTCACTCATATGTGGGTCTTGAGAAACTAAACGGAAGACCATGGGGGAAGGGAAGGGGAAAAAATAGTTACAGAGAGGAAGGGAGGCAAATCACAAGAGACTCTTAAATACAGAGAACGAGCTGATGGTGGATGGGGGATGGGTGGGAGAGAGGTGAACATGGGTGATGGGCATTGAGGAGGGCACTTGTTGGGATGAGTACTGGGTGTTGTATGTAAGTCAATTTGACAATAAATTATATGTAAAAAACGCTGTGAGATTAGAGTCGATGTCTAAATGTAGCCTAGTGCCTGGTACAGAGTATCCTTTGAATAGATAGCTAAAATAATAATGATGTTTATGGTGATATTGGTGATAATAATAATAGCAATTATTACTTTATTATTATAAGGTAACATATATTAAATGACTCAGAAAGCCAGAACTGACCTCAGCAGTGGCTCCTGTTATCACTGCCTTATATTTTCATTTGTAATGCAAATGTTCAGTATGCATCTTTTGCCTCCTAAGACAATCTGGTTGAAGATTTTCCATTTATCCCAGTACTTTTCTTCTCCCTTTAGTTAGAGTGTTATCTCTTTACTCTCATTCATATATGATCTATTTTCCTTCCTTTTAAGTCTGTTCTCCTTAAATCTCAACTGCCCAAATTCTATTCATTGCTCAAGAATCATATTAAGACTCTCTTCTGTTTTGTTACAGAACTATAATTATCATGTAATGTAGGCCCAATATTTTATGATGAAAAGACCCAAACCTAGGGAGGAGAGTCTGCCCAACATCTATTGGGTAATTAGTCATCATGGAATTAAAACCGAGGTTTGCATTTTTGTCAGTCTGTGCTGCTTCTCAACAGATACAGGATTGGAGGTCCATATTTTCAGCATTCAGGCTCATGTTGAGGTCTTCCCTCTCTGAACTAGAGACTTCATTGTTTTTATCCTACATTAGGGACTTCTTTATAGATTTTTTTTTTTCTCAAGTGACTCAGTCTTGACTTTGCAATAAGCTCATTAGCTTCTTTTTATTTATTATTATTATTTTTTAATGTTTATTTATTTTTGAAAGAGAGAGAGAGAGAGAGAGAGAGAAGAGAGAGAGAGAGAGAGTGTGAGCTGGGGAGGGGCAGAGAGAGAGAGGGAGACAGAATCTGAAGCAGGCTTCAGTCTCTGAGCTGTCAGCACAGAGCTTGACATGGGGCTAGAACTCACGAACTGTGAGATTATGACCTGAGCCAAAGTCAGACTCTTAACTGACTGAGCCACCCAAGGGCCCCTTGAGCTTCTTTTGAATAGGTCCCATGTCTTGAACTTCTTTTCTAAATGTCTAACACAGTGCTTTGTACTTGTATGCTGCTCAGTGATTTACTGGTTGATTTTATTTAAATTATAAGAATATCACACAGCTCCAACAGCTGTACTAGTTTTTGCTTGATTTTCTTGATTTGGTTCTCTATTTATGAAATAGTATATCTCTGAATATCTGCTGACCAAGTAACTGAATTTTCTCTGGGAAATTTCCAGGGAGAATTGCTGATGTCTTGAATAGTTTCTCAAGTGTAGACTAGCTTAAAGGTAGTTTCTCAAGTGTAGACTAGCTAAATTTAAGGTAGGCTTAAATTCCTTCAAGTTTATTCTTAGTTCCATAGTGCTTCTTCAACACTGCCAAGTACCCTATGATCAACTGCATCTCCCCTTGTGTATATACTTTAAAAACATCGTCAAGCAACAGAAGATGAATGCTTCTGGGGCACTGGACAATGTTTATAGCTTTCAAAATTGTATTAAGAAATGTAAATTTGAGTGTGGGCTACATGTTTCTTATTGCAGATAGACTCAGTTGAATGTTCAATATTTATTATGTGGCTGTCATATGCCAACGGTTGTAGCAGGCACAGTCATACGCATTATGTAATTTGATTCTCATGAAAGTTCTGTGAAGTGAATATTATTATGTCTATTATGTCAATGCCTTAATTGGGAAATGGAGAGGCTATGTGATTTGTTCAAGTCACACAGACAGGAAACAGCATAGCTAGGATTTAAAGAAGGTCTGTTGATGAGTCCAGTACCCTTTTCACTATCTATACATACTCCAAATAAGCCTTAAAAGTATTTATACATTGTTTAAAAATTAAAAAAAACCTCCTGTACATATACAGGATACATATTAAATTTATGCTATTATCACTGCATATCTTCATGAGTTAGACAATTTTCAAAATTGGATTTCTATTTCCCTGTCTCCCTTTTGAATATAACATTCCAATGAAGGTTAAATGACATGTTTAAGATACTCTAAGAATTTTGGGGGGTATAATTGGAAAACCCAGCAAGCATAAGCTGTATATATAAGTTTATGCTAATGGTTATTTGGTTTAAAAAATTTTTTTAACGTTTATTTATTTTTGAGACAGAGAGAGACAGAGCATGAACAGGGGAGGAGCAGAGAGAGAGGGAGACACAGAATCTGAAGCAGGCTCCAGGCCCTGAGTTTTCAGCACAGAGCCCGACGCGGGGCTCGAACTCACAGACTGCGAGATCATGACCTGAGCCGAAGTCGGATGCTTAACCGACCAAGCCACCAAATATGCCAAATCCTGTAATGTATTATTAATTCTGATTACTATTCCTTTGATTGTTTTGGGTACCATCACCATTACTTATACTGTTGTTCTAATGCACAAACCCAGAATTCACTAACTAGTGAGTGATTACAAAACCTTCTCATATCATGTTTAAAGATAGGCCTTCTAATATTGGGAAATTTCATTTAATGGTGATAGAAGATCTATATTTGTTATTATTAACCTTTTATTTTAAATTTTATTAAAAGTTTGGGCTTGTGTTTTGTCTCTTGGCCTGTCTCAGTGACCATCTTTTGAGCACAATGATAGCAAGTCAGAATCAGAGGTAAGAATAGCCCTTTAAGAAATTCTACCACTGAGACAGAAAACATGGATGGACCTTGGGGATATTGTGTTAAATGAGACAAGCCAGACAAAGACAAATACTGTAAGGTTGAACTTAGAAGGGAAACCTAAAAAAGTTGAAATCATTGAAACCGAGACTAGAAAAGTGGTTGCCATGTGCTGGGGGATGGGGGTGGTAAGAATAGGAAAAGATTGGTAAAAAGGTACATACATACTTTTGGTTATAAGATAAATGGGCTCCAAGCATCTAATGTGTAACATGCCACCTGTAGTTGTATAGCTAAAATTTTCTGAAAGAGTGGCTCTTGAGTGTTCTTACCTTCCGCCCCTCAAAGGAAGGTTAATATGATATGTGAGGTGATGGATGCAGTAATTAACTTAATGAGGAGAATCTATTCACAATATATATGTGTACTAAATCATCACGTTGTACACTTTAAATATCTTACAGTTTTATTTATCAATTATACTTCATTAAAGCAAAAAAAAAAAGAATAGCCTTTTTAATGAAGATACGAGTTGCTGCAAAGTGGTAAGAAGTTGAATTTCTATATATGCTAATTTGGATGTAAATTTAAAAAAATAAAATAAAAAAATAAAAATAAAAATAATAAAAAGTAAAAAAGAAATGAAAAAAAAAAGAAGTTGAATTTCTAGACCAAACTCAAATATAATCCATGGTATCTCGATACTTTGGTCATGCTTCTGAGGCACTGCAGTAAAGCAAGGATAAGGCAAATTGGAATTGCTACAGCTGTGTATGGATTGAAGTGTGGATAAACCTGAGGATGTCTGGCAAGAATAACTGTTTCTATATCTCACAAACCAGCTTCTACTGGAATCTAAGAAAAAGCATTTTTCTATTAGCATAGTTGTTCAAAAGACAAATCCTCTCATTAGATATTTTAAGCTGTTGCTACCTGAGGAAACTGAAGCATCTTTGGTATTATTTTTAAGTAGAATTTCTTTCCCCCTTATTATTGTAAACTAAATCTAGACTTTCAAAAAAACCAAAGATCCTGAAAATCTGATATAACCACTATTTTCTTTGCATCAGACATTCTGCATGTACAAAGTGTATTTAACCACAAAGGGATATAATTTGGCTAGCTATGGGTGTTCTTAGTGAAAAAAAATTAATACTTTTATAAGCTTAGTAAAAGTTGGTTCGAAGTACATTTTCTGCCACTGACTTCTAACAGTCTTGATCTGTCCATTAGGAAAATCTTTCAGCAGACCAATCTTATCTACTTTCTTTTGATGTGAATACACTTGTTACCTGAATGTAAAATAGACTTCTAAGCAAGAGGAAAATTAAAAGTGAGTGCAAGCATGACATTGTACCTTTGTCAAAACCCATAGAACTGTACAATACAAAGAGTGAACCCTAATATAAGCTATAGACTTTAATGGATGATCACATATCATTATTTGGTTCATCATGTAAGAAACTTACCACACTGATGTAATATGTTAATAATCTGTGGGGAGGGGAGCAGAGTATATGAGGGTTCTCTGTAATTTTCTACTCAATTTTTCTGTAAACCTAAAACTTCTCTGAAATATAAAGTCTTTTATTTAAAAAGAAAAGTGATATAAAGTTAGATCCTTCCTTATTCTATGACACTGATCACAAAATTTACTCTTATTAGGAACCATTAATATTTCATTTTTTATTGAAGTATAATTGACATGCATCACATTCATTTCAGGTGTACAATAAAATATACCTAATATATATTGCACCTAAATATATTGCAAAACCATCACCACAATAAGTCCAGCCAACATTCATCACTATATATAGTTATAGAATTTTTTAGCTATAGTCACCATGCTGCACATTACATCTCCTAGATGGTTATTTTATAACTGGAAACTTAGGCCTTTTAACTTCCTTCATCCATTTCACCCACTCCCCACACCACCTCTGGCAACCACCATTCTGTTCTCTGGTCCATCCATGCTGTAGCAAATGGCAAGGTTACATTCTTTTTTATGGCTGATATATATATCTATATATCTATATAATCTATATCTATATCTATATCTATATCTATATCTATATCTATATCTATATCTATATCTATATCTATCTATACCACAATTCATTCATCGACTGACAGACACTTAGGTTGTTTTCATATCTTGGCTGTTGTAAACAATATTGCAATGAACATTTGGGTGCAGATATCTTTTTTATTTAGTTTTTCACTTTGTTTGGATAAATACCCACAAGGGAATAGCTGGATTATATGAAGAACCTTTAGTATTTCAAGTTCACTCCATAGAAGACTGCCATAGCCATGGTAAGCTGTTGGCCTTGTGTCTCCTATCCAAACAGAATAATAAAAGATATTAATTATAAACTTCATTGGGGAAATTATTTTAAGATATAAATTTTGACTTAATTTTGAGAAATTTAGGGGTTTTTTTTTAAACTTCATTTTCACAGCACTTTTAATTTAGTAATGTGAAATATAACTTTCCACAAGGGAGATATGGAATGCGGCATCTCTGAAACTTTTAAATTATGAAATAGTTTTGCAAAGGGCTAGTGTTGCCCAAGTGGAAACATCATGAAAAATACATGACTGACTCTGAGAGAAGACATTATTATATATCTTGACATGATAGTGATCTGAATCAACACTGACCCTCTGCATTCCCCTTATATTTATTCACTCACCCAATTGTACTGATTTATCTTTCACAATTTTGCTTGTGTTTACCAAACCGTATGCATTATGCATCGTGTAATAATCTAATTGTTGAAAGTGTAGCTATGTGACACTCCTCTTTAGCAACATCACTGTTATAACTAATTCTTGACTTCTTTCTTGTATAACTTTTGAGCCTGGGACCTTTAATACTCAGTTGAGGATTCAAGTCCATTTTAGACTTTGGGATAGGATGATTAACTGTCCTAGTTTGCCTAGGACCAAGGGTTTTCCTGGTATGTGAGACTTAGGAAGTTTCTGGCAAATGGGTATGAGTTGGTAACGCTATTCTAGGACCAATTTTGATAAGAGATCTTAGTGAAGTAGTTTGTTTTACTGCTAAGCCCCCATGAATGGGGGTTCAATTTTCGACTTGGATTCAGAAATTGAATTCTTACTCCAGTTTTCCTGACTTGATTCCTTTGTATTCCTCTATTCCAGAGTCCCTTGCCATTTACTGTTTGGAAAGCTAGCTCATTTGTACCTTCATTTCCTCCAGAATTGTGAGTCCTAACACTGAATGATAGTTCCTACAGCAGAACCTAGGGATGTGCTTCTTGCCAGGCTTCTCTGAGAAATCTGACTTTAAATGTCTGAATTCTTATTTCTTGTTTGTTAGGTTAACCTCCATCAATTGTCTGCCTCACTTTGGGGGGTTTGCTAGATCTCTTAAGATCCTATTGACATGATTCTGGCCTTTTCTTTTGCTGGGTTTGCTCTGGTCTGCAAAATCAAGATTCAAGGTATGGGACCAGATTTGCACATTTAGGAGTTCTTATTGCTTACTCAGCAATTTTCTTCTTGGAAATTTACAGTATTGTTATTATTTATTATTATTTCCCCTTTTTTAATTAAAATTTTTTGTTTGAGAGAGAGAGAGAGAGAGAGAGAGAGAGAGAGAGAGAGAGAGAGAGAATGTGGGCAGGGGAGAGGGCCAGAGGGAGAGAGAGAGAGGGAGTCCCAAACTGGTCTCACACCCAGTGCAGAGCCCCATGTGGGGTTTGATCCCATGGCCTTGGGATCCTGATCTGAGCCAAAATCAAGAGTTGGATGCTTAAATGACAGAGCCACCCAGGGGTCCCTATTGTTATTATTTTTAAACAGTAGTTCAATTTACATAGAGCGAAATGCAGTAATCTTAGGAATTACACTTTGAGGAGTCCTGACAAGTGCTTATACCTATGTAACAACTTATAACTTCTAACAAGATACAGAACATTCCATCACTACAGAAATTTCTGTCTTGCCCTCAACAGTCTTCAACTCTGTGGCTCCCACAGGCAATCACAGTTCTGATTTCCATTACCATAGAACAGTTTTGTTTGTTCTAGAACTTTATGTAAATGGATTTATAAAGTAAATGCTCTTTTGACTCATTTTTTTTCACTTAACATAATGTTTTTGAGATTCATTGATGTTGCATATTTCAGTAGCTCATTTTGAAAAATGTAATATCCAAAAGATTTTCATTTGTAAGTGAAAAAGATCTCCTTGCTTGGAGAACAAGAATATTCCTGCAAATCTTCAGTCCTTCCACAGACTACAAACATGCCATTAAATAAATAAACTTGTATATAAGAAATACTAAATACAACTCCGTGCTTTTGAAAATAAGAAGTCACATTCATTTATTCACTTAAAAGTCTTCTTTCAAAAATTTTTATGATTGATAGTACTGATAGAATTCAGGTCAGACTTCTAGACTAAGTACAGTTTCATTTGAAAGTCCTTTGAAAATAATTTAAAACAGTTAAAGTTTAAATATTTAATGTTGTAACAGAAGTTACATGCTTTAATATTGGATATCTCAAAACTTAACACTCCTTAACAATGCATATAACCTTACTGATTACCTACCAAGTGTAGGAAGATATGACAGATTCCTGGAAAAGGGAACTTGCAGAAGGCAATGAATAATAAGGAAGATTAAGTTAGAGTCAAGTTTGAGGTAGGATATATATTCATAAAATTAGAGTAATACAACGTACAGTATGATAAATACCAAACAAAAGGAAGGAGGTACTTTTGTGGTAGTTTATGTGGTGGGTGTATCTATGCATAAGTGGAGTGCCTGCCAAATACAATGATGCCAATAGGTGTCTATTCTTTTTATTTTTCTCTTTTGATTAAACTTGTATTTTGGTGGGGAAGTGAGGCTCTAAAACACATTGTGTTGGATTGAGAAGTTGCAAATAGAGATTTATGTTAGAATCATCTTATTGAGGGCTTTAAGTAAATAGTTTCTATCAATCAGGAATGGGATCTATTTACTGTTGATTTTTTAAAAAGCCAACTTGTATTAAATGATCTAATTTTAGGAAATTAATTTTCTATGCTATACAGAATAAACTTAAAATACCATTTTGATCATCTAAATATTACTGAAATGAGTAGGTTGAGAATTAAAGCTCTAAATAGTAAAATCCACTTCCAAATCTACAAACAACGTTGGCATCTATTATTACTCTTTATAACTTGTGCCATCAAGAATTAACACCTAGTGGAAGAAATTGGTTGGTTTCAGCCTATTCATTGTTGCCATTCTTTTTTATTGCTGAATAGTGTACTATTATATGAATATACGATAATTTACTTATTCATTCTCCTGTTGATATACTTTGAGTTGTTTCCAGTTTTTACCAATTATAAATAAAGCTAGCATACACATTTATGTATAAGTTTTTTTTTAATGGAAATATATTCTATTCTCTTGGGTGACTATCTATGAATAGAATAGTTGAGTCATACTGTAGGTATATGTTTATAATTTAAAAAAAACACCCTACCAAACCATTTCCCAAAGTAGTTTTGCCATTTTATACTCGCACCAATAATGTAGGAGAGTTCTGGTTTCTCCATATATTAGCCAATATTTAGTGTTTTTAGGCTTTTAAAATTTTAGCCATTTTTATGGGCCTAATTGGCTTTTATTGTAGCTTTAATTTGCATTTCTCTGATGACCAATGACACTGAACGCTTTTTTATGTACTTATCAACCATTTGTAAATCTCCCTTGCCAAGTGCCTATTCAAGACTGCCCATTAAACAAAATTGTTTGTTTTTTTATCATTGAGTTGTAGGATATTTTTATATGATCTAGAACTTGTGTATATCAAGAGTATTTTCAGATGTTTATCAAGACAGTTTTCTTCTAGTCTGTGGCTTGTCTCTTTCATTTTCTTAATGGTGACTTGGATAAGAGGAAGCTTTTAATTTTGATCAATTTTTTTTTCTATTATGATGAGTACTTTCTGTGTCCTAAGAAATCTTTCCCTACTCCAGGATCAGAAAGCTATTTTTCCTTCTAAAAGTTGTATTTTATTCTACTAGCTTTATAGATTTTAGCTTTTATGTTTCATTTTTTCCTTCATTGATATCCAGTTATTGAAAATTAACTTTTGATATCAAAACTTAGAATACAATAACTGAAAAGCCTGAATGCTAATTACATTGGCTATAAAGTTGTTTGGCTAATTGATACATATTTTTGCTTGAGACATAGTTTTCTTGTAGGCGGGCCCATGGCCAAGACTAACCAGTTAATAATCAAGTGATTCCTATTGAAGTTGAAATTAGAGTAAAGTGACTTCCAAAATCTTATCTCGTCCAGTGGATTAAAAAGACAGAAAACTCATGTATGACTTTCCTTTTCTAAATTCCCTCCTGAATAAAGTAGCAGCAACAACAATGAAAACAAAACCTTCTGTGGTCCCACAGTTTTATGATATTTCAGTGTCTGCAATTACTACTTAGTTTATATCTGTTGCCTATTATATCTTTTCTGTTAACATATGGAAGAAGCTCCTTATTCATGTAAGTATGCTAGTTCCAAACATAATGGACAATGGTATAAAACGCAGCATTACTTGGTTTCAGTAGACAGAAACACACCACAAAGTTGTTTAAGCAAAAAAGGAATTTGGGGGGCGCCTGGGTGGCTCAGTCGGTTAAGCGTCCGACTTCAGCTCAGGTCACGATCTCGCGGTCCGTGAGTTCGAGCCCCGCGTCAGGCTCTGGGCTGATGGCTCAGAGCCTGGAGCCAGCTTCCGATTCTGTGTCTCCCTCTCTCTCTGCCCCTCCCCCGTTCATGCTCTGTCTCTCTCTGTCTCAAAAATAAATAAACGTTAAAAAAAAAATTAAAAAAAAAAAAAGGAATTTGGTTGGATAATGTAACTTGAGACGTCCAAGGGCTGAGGCTATTTGGCCAAATGTGAATTATTATTTATATAATATGAATTTTATTTATTTATATAATATGAAATATTTATATTTATATAATATTCATATTATATATTTATATATATTATATATTATATATTTATATATATTATATATTTATATATATTTATATATTTATATATATACATATATATATTTATATTTATATTATATGAAAATTATATAAAGAATATATTTTCAAACGGTTAAAAATTTTGATACTTTTTAAAAATAGTGCAAATAGTTAACTCCCCTCATTCTAAAAACACACTATTTGTAGATGTTAAAACTGTATGGAGACTTAAAAATAAAAAAAAAACTGTATGGAGACTCTAACAGTCAGAGGCAGGGAAAATTACTTAAATAAAATAGACATATTTGCCACATATCGTAATCATGTAATTGTTGTTGGTTTTCCAGAGAATTATCTGCAATTAAAAAAAGAACCCCTGGTTTGTTAACTCAAATCAACTGTATTTTTTTTCCTACATTCTAATTGCAATCTAAGAGTCAGTTTGTTGAATTGGGTGTAGTGGGCATTTATTTATGATTTTTATAAAAAACAAGGAAACACAGAAGAGTTATAATAGTGCTGTGCAAATGACCTCTGGAATCCAGCTGGGACTCCAATGCTCACTTCTCCTCTGAGGTTATTAGCATCCTTGTTTGTTTTGACATTTAGAAAGACTCCAAGTCTCACTTTCTGCTGTTTGCAAAGAGCTGAGCTAGTTGAAAAGCAGAGATTGACCGTATTTCGTTATGTTGTTTTGGTCTGCCGGTGTTTGTTCCTCAGTGCTGCTGTGGACACGGCCAGCACTGCTTGGAGCGGATTGTTTCTGTGGGTTGTGCAGCCTGGCTGCTGATGTCGTAGTTCCTGATAGTGGCTGCCACGGAACCCTACTCCTTTCCATTTTGCCTGGTCCTCATTTCACCGGAAAACACAGTGGCTGTAGCCGCACATAGATAGACTTTTTTCCTCTTTCCCTTTCCCCCTCTTACCCCTCCCTAGACCTCTCTGGGCTTTGACGTCATGTGTGCTCCTTTCGGTTGCCATAGCAACCCCATTCCCCAAGCCCTCTGTCCGTCTCCTCTGGTAGGTTCCACAATGGTACAGGCAGCATCGCGCTGCACAATGGTTTCCAGGCAGTGAAAGAGGGTGATTCAGCAAGCCACTCTTCTTTTTTTTTTTTTTTCAAAAAACCTCCCCTTCTTCTTCTTCTTCTTCTTCTTCTTCTTCTTTTTTTTTTTTTTTATGGGGGTGGGTGGCGCTTGTTATATGCTTACCTTTTTCTTTTCTTTTTTCATTTTTACGATTTTCCTTTTTTCTCCTCACCCCTCAATACCTAGGGGCTTGAGTGAGTTTAAGATTGGGTTTTCTTGGAAATCACCTGTCCATCACTAATTTTAAACAATTTCCCCACCTCCAAAGAATCTATTCCTTATTACAATTTGGAATGTGGTTAATGAAAAACAAGTAG
Source organism: Panthera tigris (assembly GCF_018350195.1). NCBI lineage: Eukaryota > Metazoa > Chordata > Mammalia > Carnivora > Felidae > Panthera > Panthera tigris. The sequence goes on from NC_056663.1 coordinate 133,547,574, forward strand.
GGAGGATTTCTGGGGCAAACACTGCTGGATCAGGATCGTAGTTCTCAAGCACGGAATGGTAGGTGCTCTTTGCTCATTCTGGGTTCTAACCTGTTTTTTGGAGGGTGGGGTGATGCCTATTGATTGCTCCTGGTGGGGCGGGAGAGCAAGCATGGGAGAAGTGGGAGAGATGGGGTGGAAAGCAGGTTAATGAAGTGAAGTACCTCTAAGGCAAGAAGCTACCAGCCTTTCCTTGTGTGTGGAGCATCTCTCCCCAGACTTGGGCGTGTGGAAACCTTTCTGTTTGGAGTGAGGGTTGGCAGGGGGTGGGAGGGAGCTTTCTTATTGTGACCAGGGGTTTTTAGAAAGAGAAGAAAAACAGCCGGGGGGGGGGGGGGGGGGGGGGGGGGGGGGAGGGGGAAGGAGGGAGAGAGAGAAAAGGAGAGGTGGGGAGAGAGACGGAGAGAGAGAGAACAGCTGTGCTTGTTAGAAGTGCTGACCTCAGTCCTATATCTGAGAAAAGCTCTGGGTTCCATAAAACATCAAAAAATCATGTCTTTAAGTATACATTTATGTTTACTTCCTGAGAGGTATAATTTAAATGAATATTTTGGAACATATTTACATATTTTTAGTAGGGAATAGTATTTATATATTTTAGTTGCAAAACTAATGGCATTACTCTTGCAGAGACATTCTAGGCTGAATTTGGGCTGGGAAGAGGAACACAGGACAGGGGTCAGGATAGAGATTAGAGAAAACATTGGCACTGCAGTCGCAAAGGTAAGGGGTCCCTTTAAGAAAGTGATCTCCTATCACAGCAGGCAGCATTTTTTTTTAATGGCAGGGTTCCCATATTCTGTGCTGGGATACTGTGTCCCCTAGAAATGTCAGAGCTCTTTTGGGAAAAAATCAGAAATGAGCATGGCAATATACTCATCAGAATTTATGTATTTGTGCCTGCAGCAAAATAAACATGATTTATTGGAAAATCTTCAAGTGAATCAAGGTTAAAGATATCTTAAGAAAAACTGTATATGCATTTTTCCCCTGTACATTGAAATCTAGAGGCTGTCTCTGCTTTTACCTCCTAACACATAACTTCCCAGGTACTGCAATTTAGCTACCGAAAAAGAATGGCTTATCCCATGGCAGTAGGCTCTGAAGGAATCACAAGGTTGTTTACATGGGCTGTCTTTGCTGCAGAGCCTGACAGTGTCTTTACAGCAGCACTCATGCTTCTGGTGTGTTGACGGTAACTTTTATGAACGAACCGGAAAGAGGCAGGCTAAGTCATGGGACAGGCCACAGTTCAGATTGCAGGAAAAAAAGTGCACTCAGCATTGCCAGCCCAAGGTCCAATTTCCTCCTTGCATCCCTAGTCTGCTACTTGCCAGACCCAGGAAGATCTCACAGAATGCTGATCACCGTATTAAAAATGGTTGCAGGAATGACCACTTCTCTCAGAGTGGCTTCTGTACATTTTCTACCTTAGGTGAGCATATATGCTGCGAATATAGATAGTGATGCTCATGCATGAGCTCAGAAGCTTCAGACTCTACTTCAGAACCTTTGGATTTAGGGGCAGGACAGTTTGGATGAGCAATTTTGCTGCTTTTGGTACGTATTCCTTTTCTGCCTCGATCTCACTCTTAATTGACATGAAGTACCAGGTTAGCTTATTTTATTACACAGAGCAAACGATTTTCTCTTCCCCACAACGGAACAGCAAATCAGATGACAAAGGTGGCATGACCTTAGATATTAAAGAGTCTTCATGCTTCCTCATTTGCACATCACTCTCTCCTGTTGTTGCAAAATATCTTTAATTTGATGGGCTCCTGGCATTACAAAATCTTCGCAGTTTTGGTCAAAAAATTTTTTTTGATGATGAGGCAGTGAGAAATCATATGTAGAGTGGAGAAATCAGCTGCCTCCAGCTTCCTGCTTGCTTGCCCCAGAACAGCATCTGCTGTTGGGAGGAGTGTGTTTGTCATGCTGGAAGGGGATGTTTATGAACAGATCCCAGAGGGACCGAGTGTGTTTTGCTGTCATTGTCTGGTATGTCTGCAGCTATTAGTATTTAATGGTTTCATAGTACGTGGTCAATGATTTTCAAGGTTAGAATGAACTGAGACTTGGTTGTGGATGCTATAAAATAAATGTACGTTTTTAAATTACAGGAAATTCATAGGATTTCCCTTGTTAGTATATCTTATAAGAATATCATAAGCGAAAGGTATCTGCCTAGCCAAAATAATATGAAAAAGCCTCCCATGTTTAAAGGTAAAGCGTCCCATATTTAAAGGTCTTTTTTTGTTTTGTTGTTGTTGTTGTTGTTGTTGTTGTTTAGTTTTATTGTGGCTTTATGTAAATGAATATATTTCTTTGGATGTAATCTTAGGGAAAAAGTCTTTTAATACTGATGATAAAAAATAAAGACAAACTAGGGTCTTTCTTGTTTGTGAAACATGGGGGCAAATATTCTCTCTTCCTGCTCTAGTTGTGACTTCAGGTCACATTTGGAGCTCAAAAGACTTTGCATGAAATTGGTGGGTTCAAATCAAATGATTGCTTACTTGCTTATGAGAATAATGGGTCTCAAAGCAAGTCTTCCTTCGATCAGAATAAGAAGTAAACAAATTGACACTTAAAATTCTTTCTCCATTTTGCCTACTATCTCCTCTTGTAGTCTCCTTTAAGCTTTTGGTTGGACGCTGCAACACTTGGGCAAAAAGAACCATAAAGTGTCCAGTAATGACAGAAAGGAATACAATGCTGTATGTGCTGCAGACTATTTCTTTCTTACCATACATGCATCTCTTACACCTCCTTCTGAGGACCGAAGATTTAGATAAAGTTGGGCCTATGGACTACTGGGGAATGCTTATTGGGAAAGGAGAACAAGACCCATTTATCCCTTTAGTATATTAAATATATTTATTGCATTATATGAGTATGATATGAGACACTGCTGCTGATTAGAGAAAAGATCATGCTGTACATTGATTATTTCTCTTTGAAAGAGAAAATGTAATTTAGAATTGTAGCTTGGATTTTCAGAAATTTATCTCTCCGTACATGTTTTCATGGCAAAGTTGTAAGGTTTTGACTAAAGATTTTTCAGTTTGAGTACATTTTATCCTTATGAGAAAATCAAGGCAAAGGGTGGGGGAGAGTGAAAAATCCATGTTTTAGGGTACTATCCTACCCTCTCCCCCATGTCTTATTGTGAATCTTGGTAGAAACTCCAAATGGAGAACTCAGGTGATATTAAAAATCCTTAAATAAAAAGAAACATTTTGGCTTGAAAAGTGCTACAAATTTATACTTATTTTTGATAAAGAATTTTCTAGGTGAATTGATGCTTTAGGTCCATAATAAGCCACTATGACCTTTCTCACTGTTCTTATCTCTGAGATGTGAAAGCCATAGGTTTATAAAGCTAATGTTCTTAGGAGTGGAAAGTAAAGATTTGAATGGAAAAAGAGATGACTGAAGGTTCCTTAGAAACATTCTTAACCCACAGTTGCTCTGAAATCTCATACAGTGTGCAGGTGTAAGTGAAATTCCCCTACAGGCCAATCAGGAATTTGCAGAGTAACCTGCTCAGTAATAAACAGGATTTTTGCTACATTGTGTGTGTGTGTGTGTGTGTGTGTGTGTGTGTGTGTGTGTGTGTTAGAATGCAGGGAAAAACCCCCACCACCCAGCAGTGATTTAAAGTACTAGAAATTCATCTTAGTGACTTCTCTTCATAGAAGTAAAACTGCTCCTAGTTTCTGGATGTTAACCTGCCTGGGTTCTCCATGTGCTTCCTGAAAATGGGTTTCTTCAAGTAATTGTCCTCTTCTCATACACTGGAAGTAGGATGTGAGCATTGGTAGTGAAGTAAAGCTCTTAGGCCCATTTATTTGGCAAGGTTTCTTCAGTGTCTGTACTTCCTCTGTCATTGCAGTTATCACACTATCTAGTAATTACATATTCCTGTTTCCTGTGTAAACAGATTATACTAAAGTATAATCTCCACCAAGTACTGACTGTGTCTGTTTGGCACATTGTTGGGGCTCAATAAATAGTCCTTGGATGAATGTCTCCTGTGTACAGTGTTCTCTGCTAAGTGCAATGGAAGGAAGAGTTTGGAGCCATTTGGGAGCATATAATCATTTAGGGAGATGAGGTTAAATAACAAGGATGGTGGTATATGATCAAGGGCTCCTATTAGTGATTTGACACTAAATATAATAGGAATTCAGAGGAAAAATAAATTCCTGTCCTCTGAAATGGTGGTAGGTGACATTGGAGGTCACACTGGGATGTTCACAGAGCAGGAGAGTGTGGTGTGGAAGGAATTCTTAGCAGTAAGTTGTAAGCACCTGGCCAGGAAAGGGACTCTTAGTTGGGGCAGAGAGGATGGTTTTATTTGGATATTGTGAGCATACTTTCAAAAGTTCTAGAAATTAAAACTCATGGTTTGATAATGGGTAGAACATTGGAAATTGGTACAATCTTGGAGAATCTGGTCCATTATAATCACAAAAAGTAACAGTAACAGATTGAAGTTACAAACCTATTTTTGTAACTAGATCAGATTAGGAAAAACATACATACAGGTCTGTTTCCAGCTTCAGACCAATTTCAGTTTAGTTTTATTCTATTTCAAATACTTCAGAGGTTTTTGAACTTCTTCTTTTATCGGTAAGCATGTAACCCATTTTTCCAATGAAATCTTATGTGAAAAGCAGAATATGCAAACATGCAAGGGTGGAACTGTTTCCATAGAAGCTGAGTAGGGTGCCTTGTATCTCAAAACCAAACTGATATAACAAAACCCAAATATCATGTCAGATTTTATGTCAAGATTTTAAAATATCCAGCTACTCTGGTATTGGTAACCCCAAAGTTCTTGTGCTTGTGATAAATTTGAATAGAGTAAACCAGCCTGGGATGTTTTATTCCCTCCTCCTGTGTGCCATCACTCATTTTCAATTATCTTTGTCAGTCTTTTGATTTCCTAATGCAGATGAAATTCCCATTTAAGTGTTCAAATCAAACTCATTCTGTGTTTTTGCTTTGATTTTAGGCTAGCGTGAGGAACACCAAAGGCAGGACCATCTCAGATCTTCATTATGGCAACTCATGCAAGAAGCTGTTGAATTAGAACCATTTCCTATAGATGAGAAACCATACAAGCAGTGGTGAGTTGCAAATTTAAAAATATTCCACAGCAGAAAACATATGATCTTTATAACTCATGTAAATATTGCATGTGATTTAGTGTATGGATCTGAAGAAATACTGCTCCAAATAATGTGAAGTAAAGAAATGAAAATAAACAGGACAGAATGTTTGATTGATGGTGCAGTGCTATTACTGCCACATAGAGTAGCATGAAGTCTTGGGGTACATGGGTAAATTGTGTCACACCAGGGACAGGAGGGTGCTACTGCCCTGGACGATACCAGTTTGTGTAAGATGGCTGCAGTGAACAATTTCATGTTGCTGAGTTAACAGTCGAGTGACATTATTTTTCAGTGGTTTTTATTATTTGCAACATAATTCCACATTTTACCAATTTACCCTGTAGGTAAAAGAATTGGTTCTCTGTGAAAAGAACCTGTAATGCTCAATACCTTTCAGGAATGCACACACACACACACACACACACACACTCACTCACTCACTCTTATGTAAACATATAGGAATATATATAAGAATGTATATAATATATATATATTAACATAGCATTTAGATCCTTGCAAATAAGGGGAGAGAAATCATATCACAGTTTTATAAAATGCAATTCATAGACATTTACCCTACAGATCCTTGTGCCTAATACAGCAACATTAAAAGTAGATCCAGTTTTGGGGCACCTGGGTGGCTCAGTCTGTTGAGTGTCCAACTTCAACTGAGGTCATAATCTCGTGGTTTGAGAGTTTGAGCCCCATACTGGGCTGGCTGCTGTCAACCCTGTCAGCGCAAAGCCAACTTCAGCTCTTCTGTTCCCTTCTCTCTGCCCATCTCCAACTTGCGCTTTCCCCAAAATAAATAAATATATTTTAAAAAGTAGATCCAGTTTCTCTGCTAGTTGGAATAATTTTTAAAACTTATTATCTTATAAAAATATCAGCACACACAGGCAGAATATTTTTTATAAAATACTTGATGCTTTATAGTCATCAAAGTCAATAATCAATAGACTCCAGCAGAGATGAAGCAGTTATACTCTGTCAAATAACTTTGAGAAATAGTGTATGACAGCAAGATTCCAAAAGAAGCTGTTTTGAACTGGTGATCAATATATCTCTTTCGTTTGCTTAGTGGCTTATGTAACTCTGGGTAGGTAGGCTTTCTTGTGAATTAATGCATAAGCCATAACTACAGAAGACTGATGAAATTAACCCTGTACTTCTTTCACATCATGATTTTCATTACAGTCTGCTTACAGTTATATTGAGAAAGTAGATATAATAGCCATCGCTATGCTGTGCTTAATCACCATGTACTAAATGAGTGTTTGTTATTAAGGAGAATAGTATGTAATTGCCAATAATGAACCATATAGGGTCTAAAGGAAGGGCAACTTTATATGGTTGAACTTAACGTTTTGCATTATGTGTCACTCCCAGTGATGTAGAAAACATATATTGCCCCGTCTTAAACATTTACTCATTAAGCAAACATTTATTGAGAATCTGTGATGTAGACATTATCCTTGACTCTTGGGATAGATGAAAGAGATAGTACCTGCCTTAAAGAAGCTTTCAGTCTACAGAGTGTGGTGCTTACGCTAAAATGTGCCATTAATTGGGGGGAGATAGTGTTCAAAGAGTGTGGTACTTACACACTGGGCGGTCAAATGGGTAGACATGCGGTGCTAAAGGAAGTGCAGCAGAGACTCTAATAAAGATGGGTTGGGAATTTGTCAAGGCTTCCTGAAGGGAGTGATATTTTAGCTGAATGTGAAGGACAATGAGAAATAATCAGTGGAAGGGAACAGTGGGAATACTTTTCAGGGGCCCAAAGGTTTAACAGAGTATGATTTTTTGGGAGCACACTGTGCCATTTACTGTGCTAGGGCATAAATGGGGGTGTAGAAATGAAACTGAAGAGGGGTACCGGAGACATATCATGAAGGATCTCTTAAATAAAGCTAAAAAGTTTGGACTTTATGCCAATATGAAGAGCTTTTAAAATATGCTAAGTAGGAGAATGACACGATCAGGTTTATTTTTTAATTGTGAAATATATCATAGACACAGAAAAGTGTATAAAACAAATATAGTTTAAGGAATAATTATAAAGCAAACCTCATATAACCACCATTCATATTAAGGAATAGACTCTTAGTAAGTACCTATGTGTTCCTTTAAGATCACATGCTTTTTCTTCTCCACTAAAGGTGACCACTAATCGCTATTTTGCCTCTTATCACATTTGTTCCTTGTTCCTTTGCTTTTCTTTGTAGGTTTTCCATCTTACAGTCATAGTATATATATACATATATATATGTATGTATATATATTCTTAATCAACTGATTTTGCTGAACATTATAAGATTCTTCTACATTAATGTATGTAGTTTATTCATTTAATTATGTAGTATTCTACTCCATGAATATACCAAATTTACTTATCCATTTTACTGTTGGTGAATATTTGGATTGTTTCTGTATTACTTATGCTAATTTATGTGCATAACCTTTATTTATATATATGTAAATATATTTATGCAAATATATTTATTAAATATATTAAATATATTTATTATAAATAATATATTTGTAATAAAGTTATTAGTTATATATAGTTATATATATAGTTACTCATAGATTCTAGTATACATGTGTAAAATCTTCTTCAGGAAAGGAACTACTGAATTTGGGGGTATGTGCACATTCAGGTTTTCCAAATAATGCTAGAATATTGTCCCCATATCGGTTATATCAGTTTACACTCCCATCAGCAAGGGAAGTTCTCTATTCTCACCAACATTTCATTTATAAGTTCTTAAGTTTCACTAATCAGGTGGGTACATAATTGTACTCATGGAAGTATTAATTGGCTTTTTGCTGATTACTAATGAGGAAGAACATCTTTTCATTTTTTATTGGTCATTTGATTTTCTTTTGTGAAGTACCTACTCAAGTGTTTATGAGATTTGTCTTTCAAAATAATAACTAGCATTTATTGAGTTCTTACTGTGTAATTGCTTGTGCTAAGCACTTTGCAAGGCATTTAATCTTCATATCATCCTTATGATTTACAGATAAGGGAACTCAGGTTTAGAGATGTTAAATAACTTGCTAACAGTCATACAGCTAAGAGACAGATTTAGCATTTGGGGGCTTTCTGACCCCAGAGTTCTTCAATTTCTTGGATAGCCTTTGGAAGAAGATAGACTGAGTCAGAGAGAACACCTAATGTGGTCTATTGAAGGAATCCAGTTAAAAAATCATAGGAACATAAACCAAAGAATCACCAGTAAAATGTAAGTACAAAGCAACTGGACTCAGTACTGAATGTTGTGGGTAAAGAAGAGGCAGAATATATAAAGTCTTGTTACTTGTTGGTTAGGTATAGTCAACATTAGTCATACAGTGTATATTTATATTCCAGGTGTTGTGATTAGGTGTAAAGAATTATGATTCCATGATTCAATAAGAGATGAATTTAGTTCTGGGTACCTGGGTGGCTCAGCCAGTTAAGTGTTCAACTCTTGATTTCAGCTCAGGACATGATCTCATGGTTCCCTAGATCAAGCCCCGCGTGGAGCTCTGTGCTCTGCCTCTGCTTCTCTCTCTACCCCTCCCCTGCTCTCTCTCTCTCAAAATAAGTAAATATTAAAAAAAAAAAAAGAAATGAATTTAGTTCATGGGACCATCAAATTTAGGGTAGAGAGACCACCGTGTTCATTCAACTCTTCACTGTTTTAAAATGTGGAACCTGGTGCAAAAAGAGCTTAAGTGGCTTGTTCAAGATCACATGTTATGAAGTGTCAGATAAAGACTAGATATCAGGCTGGCAAAGAATGCAAAGGAGTAACAACTTGCCTGATTTTTAAATTACTTGAAAATGCAATCAACTTACTTTATCTGCTAAACATTTAAAAAATTGTTTTTAACTTTTATCTATTTTTGAGAGACACAGAATGCAAGCAGGACAGAGGCAGACAGAGAGGGAGACAAAGAATCTGAAGCAGGCTCCAGGCTCTGAGCTGTCATCACAGGGCCTGACACGGGGCTTGAACCCATGAACTGTGAGATCATGACCTGAGCTGAAGTCGGACGCTTAACTGACTCAGCCACCAGGAGCCCCTGCTAAACGTTTTTGTTTTTGTTTTTGTTTGTTTTTTAAGTCAGTTGCCTTATCATCGTTGTTAGGTGGTTTATTTAATGTAGTCTAGAATTCTATTTGCCTGCCCATGATTCTACCAATGGAGCCACCAGATCTGATTTGCTATTGTTACCATGTAACTGCTCTGCTTACCTTTGATACGCTCCATTGGCTATGTAATAAGTTCTGTTTTCCTTAACATATACCATACTCCCATTCACCCCCATTTTAGTAACTGGTGATCTTTCGAATTGCCTGGGGACACTAATGTGCTTCATTCTCATCACACACACTCAAATGTTTCTTACCTCTGTGATTTACTTCATACTGTCTATTCTGCCTATATTCATCCCACCCAATCTTTACTTAGTCATTAGCCAACTTTTAAGGCATTTGCAATTGAAAGAATGGTCTGGGGACCAGCAGCGTGAGCATCATGGGCATCATCTGGGGCTTGGTAGAAAAGCCGTTTCTCACGTCCCATCCAGATACCCTGGCTCAGAATCTTTCAAACAAGATTCTCACATGATTTCAAGTCTTGGAAGTACTGCGGAGACTCACTCTAGACTTCTCAGGTGTTACCAGAAACCTTCCCTGACTCCTTCCATTGGGAATGCCTTCCTGGTGTTCTCAAAGTAGCCTAGGTATATCTATCTCATTGTATTACATAAATAGTAGCATGTTTTACTATTTATGTGTCTATGTCTGTGCCTTAGCTTGTGAGTAATTTGACCCAGATCTAATTATCTTTTGGTTTTCCATGCCTAGCACAGTGCCTAATACTTGGTAATACTGAACAAATGTCTGTTGAATGATTGTTTGATGAAAGAAAGAAAACAGAGCAGGAGATAGATACATAGAAAGATAGAAATAGAAGTAGGAAAGAGAATCATAAGGAGAAAAGGCATAAAGCCAAAGGAACTTCATAGAGAAAAAGGTAGACTAAAAAAAATTTTTTTAATATCTCTGGATACAATCTGGAAAGCAGCCTGACAGTCTACAATCTTATTTAAGTAGATTATGTGATAAATGTGAATATTGTTGGCCAAATCCCTCAGAAGCAAAGATTACCTTAATTTTTTATATAATTACAGTATAGTTTTATTGTTGTTGTTTTTGTTGAGTAAATTTTGCTAAAATTTGTTTTACTTTCCTAAACAAAGTACTCTACTTAACTAATCAGAGATTGTTCAGAATACTGTGGAAAGTGGATAGAGGCTGCAGGTTTGTTTGAAGCTGTATAGAAGACAGACATAAGAGGCCAGTGAGTGGAGAATAGGCACCATACATAAAAGACCTTTCTGATGGTTAGAATTATTTGTAAGTCCATGCTTTTAGAAGAATAGTGAATTTTCCAGCACTGCATTTAACCATCTTCATGTTTGACCAAATACGACGAACATGTTAGAGATGATACTACTTGATGTGAGAGATTGAACTCAGTGACTTCTAAGGTCTAGGGTTCTTGTGAATTATGAGTCTATAATTGTTCAGAGTAGTGCTGGAAGGATGAGGGTTATAATACATGATTAGAATAGTGGATAACATTTATTGAGTGATTACTTGTGCCACTCACCGTGCAAAGCACTTTGCATGCACTAATTCATTTAATCCTCACAGGAATCCTACTGAGCATTTCCATTTTATAAATGATGAAACTGAAGCATGGGAGATTTAGTAACTTGCCCTAGATCATGCAGCTAGTGTTGGTAGAGCCCAGGGAGTCCAACTGGGGAGCACTTCCTTTTTTATCACTGTGTTGAATCCTTCTCAATATTAAAGATGAAAGTTGGACTCAGTAGAGCTTTAAAACATTGATGTGGTTTAAATTCCAAGTAAGTGTGCTAACAGGAATTCTAAGAAATGATAACATAATCAAAGTAAAAAGAGATAGAAATGAGTGTAACGGGTTTGTGGAACCAAATGCCTTACATATGAGATGAATTAAGAGGATATTCAGAAATTTGTCATTATGGTGCCATTTTGTCTTGTTTTTCAATGGCTACAAGCTACCAAGATGGGAAACCAAGTCCTCAGGAGTATAGTTCACCCTAGTAAAAACAGCGTAACTAGCCCTCATATTGTATAAAAGTTTAAAGGCTTTTCACCAATTGGTGGAACCTCAGGCTGTATCTCCTGGGAAGATGGATTTGGGACTGTCACTGTTTGAGAGGTCCCAAGTAATTTGATGTCCTACTAGGAAAATAATAAGGTGGTCTTTATAAGTTGGCATTTTACTGGAGTTTATTTGAAGAGTAAGTTAGCTTAAATTTTAGCATGTCTCAGATTCTTCGTAGATAATTCTGTGTATTCCAATAACCACTATTAGAGGAACTACTATTAAAATGAAAGTATGAGATCTTAATGAAAATTTGGTTAACACAAAAAATGTTTTCAGGGGCACCTGGGTGGCTCAGTCAGTTAGGTGTCTGACTTTGGCTCAGGTCATGATCTTGTGGTTTGTGAGTTCGAGCCCCGTGTTGGTCTCTGTGCTAACAGCTTGGAGCTTGGAGCCTGCCTCGGATTCTGTGTCTCCTCCTTTCTCTGCCCCTTCCCCGCTCACAGTCTGTCTCTCTCAATAATAAATAAATGTTAAAAAAAAATTAAGAAAATAAAAGCAAAAACAAAAAAACGTGTTCAGATTAGGGCCTGTTGGAAAATTTAGTCCATAGTGTAGCAGCATTCATTACATGTGATAATCTATTATTTATAGTGCAGATATCAGAAATTATACATGCTGGATATCTCACAGTTTTCTTTCTAGTTGTACTTTTGGAAATTCTAGGTGGTTTGTTTGTTCTTTAGATCCTTAAGTCCCACTTTTTTTTTTGGTCCCCTAAGGCCCACTTTTAAGCACCTTTAAATTTGAGAGTGGATAACTTTGATGATATTGTCTTTAGAAAATAATTTATAAGTCTTAAGAATCAAAATAATTCTTTTTTGAAATTTAATTTAATAAGATTTAAAGATATTCTACTCCCTTACTCCCCTCTAAAAGATTGAATAAAACATGTTAGGCAAAACCTGTGTGAAATAGTGGGTAGGAAACAAGTTAAACTATTTTTTGTCTTTTATGAGTTTAAGCCAAATACATCATGTCATATGTCTGTTGACTGTCCTCTTGCCAACCAGGGTCCAGGTCAGCAACGTGGACTGTCACAGGCAATCATATCTGTTATGTTTCACTTCTTTTTAGTCTTGGTCCTGAGTACAGATGTCTGGCTCTGTGTTATAATTTAAGGAGCCAAAACACCCTCTAGTTTTCTGCTTCTGAACCTGATATAATATGTGAAATTCTCACTTACTTCTTTGGTTGAAGACTGTTTCTATTAAAATAGAAATTTTGTGAGGTAAATTGTTTGTTCCTTTTAATTAAAGCATGAGATGATACTCAAAAGGCCAGGACCAAGTGGACTACCTTGGTGAGGGTCACCTTGGCCAATGAAGGTACTTCATGAGAAGGGAAAGCAGCTTCATGGACAGCTGGAAGGGAAGAATAGGCCAGATGGAGGCTTACAAGAGTCTTGAAGACAGACTTACCAATGCTCAATTTTGCTTTACCTGACCCCCTTTAGTTATCTTTAGCTTCATATCGTCACTCTAAATCAAAAGATAAGATATTTGAGTTATAGGAAGTCACTTCTAATTATTAAGACTTCATTATCCATGAGGGAGATAGTTTATGCACAGGCAACCAAACTGACTGCATCTACTTTCCAGATTTGTATCATTCTTTATATTAAAATTATCTGCTGCTATTAAAGGGCTAGTGTGTACAAATGTTTGCTCATTGATTTACCTATGAGAGGGATCTATTAAAATTTACCTTTAACAATCATGGTTTCCAAGCTGTACTGGGATTTGCCAACATATCAGGTGAAACTATTGGCATCTTGATTACCTAAGCTATCATATCAATACAACAGATTTACATGAGGGTTAACAGATATTTTCAATTGACAGATTACTGTGGTAGAATCTTTGAAGAATGAATAAGATACAATTATTTCCTCCTTCCCTTCCTCCCTTTGTTCCTTTTCCTTCCTTCATTCCTTCCTTTGATCCTCCCTTCCTTCCTTCCTTTCTTCCTCCTTTCCTTCCTTCCTTCCTTCCTTCCTTCCTTCCTTCCTTCCTTCCTTCCCTCCTTCCCTCCTTCCCTCCTTCCCTCCTTCTCCCTCAAATATTTACTGGCTGTCTCCTCTATGCTAGGTACAGCAACAATAAAGATAAATTCTATTTAGTCCCTGCCCTTAAGCAGCTCATTACCAAATCTGGGGCCTTGGGATGGGGAGAGAAAGGGAAAACACTTGTAAATAGATGAATCTCATATATAGGATAGTTGCTTTAATACATCCTGAGTTCAGGGAATAGTACAATTACAAAGTCAACTACTCTATTGGGATTCTGCAGAAAGACATGAGTACCAGTGTTCTAAAGCAGCAGTTCTCAGACTTTGTGGTCTCATGATCCTTTTACGCTCTTCAAAATGGTTAACCATGAGCTTTTGTTTATGTGGGTTATATCCATTCGTATAAACCATATTAGAAATTAAGATATAAATTTAAAATATTTATGTAATTCATTTATGAATTAGCAACAGTAAACCCATTACATGTTAACATAAAGTATATCTCTTTTTATGAAAATGATTTTTTACAAAGCAGAAATAGTAGTTACAAAGTGGCATTGTTTTATATTTTTGCATATCTGTTTTATGATTAGTTTAAAAGAAGATGGCTGAATTCTCTTATATACTTACAGCTTCAATCTGTTGTTATATAACACATCATGCAGCCTCTTGAATACTCTACTGTACATCTGAGAGTAAATGCGAGTGAAGGCAGCAAAATATTTCTTATAATTATTTGGAATTAGTTTTGACCTCAGGGATCTCCCCCTCTGCCTAAAGGAGGTCTTGGAGATCCTCAAGGGGTCTTGCGTACTATACTTTGAGAACCACTTCTAAAAAGTATCTGTTGTGTGTAATGAATTAATATCTCTTTTATGCATCTAGAATGGTACTAATTGTGTACCAGCCTTAGAAAAACAGAAAATAGTATGCTTGGTTATTCAGAGGAGGAACTCTAGATGAGAAAGACTATAAGACTATAACCTCGATGAAGGCAGAGAGATCAATTTATCTTTTTTACTCACTAGCTGTCACAGGGCCTGACACATAGTTGACTTTCTGGAAATTTCAATGATAAAACATTCTGCTAAGACTGCTATGTACTTTCATAAGTCACTATAAATCTGGGCAGAATATGGTGAGTGCCACAAATGTTAAATGCGTGTTGTGGAGTTGGAGGGAGTAGGTATTTTCAACTGAGGTATTAGAAAGGATTCATGGAGGAGAGGGCATTGGAGTGGAGTTGTAAAGATAATTTGGTAGTCAGTGTTGGAGTTGGAAAGGTTACTTCTAGTAGGAGAAACAGAATAAACAAGGATAAGAGTGGGTTTGGGGTTCAGAAGTTTAGGTTGTGACTTAGGGATGGAGAACATGGCAGTCAGAGATATGGTAGAGAAAATAGATTGGAGCCAGACTGAGGGAGATTGTGAATGATCTATGAAGGAGTTTGGGTCTGTTTCTATAGACAATGAAGAGCAATTCTGTTTTCCGAGCAGGCTTAAGAAAATGATCTTAGCAGCAATGTTGAGAGTGGTTTGGAGAGGAGCGAGAATGGAGGCAGGATGAGCACTTACAGGAAAGAAGGAAATGATAATCCAGTTTGAAGAAGACAGTCAGAACCAGACCAGTGGAAAGGGATCTAGTATATAGGAAGGCTTCCAGGTTTCAGGGAATTTGGAATAAGAAGTTGTAAAAGAGGTAGTGTTTCAGTCAGTAAGGAAGGAAAATCCTGGATTATTTATGAGTTCATTATAAGTCCAGTCACAGTATTAATAAGCAGTTTTACACAGGTCCTTGGGCTTTGGTTTTTCCATTTGTAAAATGTAGAAATGGATTGCTTGCCTATTTGTGTCACAAGAGTCCCTGTAAGGATGTAAGGATAAATGAGCTGTTTTGACAGAAAAGCGCTGTTAATCTAAGCCATCAATAATAAAAATGAGAATGTTTGCCAGGTGCTTTTGCTCCTATGTTGAAGGCTGCTATGTAAATATGAAATACTGCCTGGAACTATTGTCACTGTTAATAATAGTAAAGTCATTACCACAAAATGCCTACGTAGCAAACTTGTTCTCTGTCAATTCTAAAGTGAGAAGATGAAGCCAGGCATGAAGTCCATTCTATTTTGTTTGTTATGAATTTTGCTTGTTGTAAACTATTTTCCTGGTTAGTAGAAAGCCATTTTAATAGTATTCAGATTTCATTGTATCTCATTATTTTCATCACTCTGTTCTGGTCAGGTTTTCCATCACTATCAGGGGCCTCATTATCCTGACTTTTGCATTCTATGCAAATGGAAGTGGGACTACATTTGATGTGTCAGTACTTGCATCTGTGCTTTTGTTAATTGTGGCTCCTTCCATTAATTTAACACATAACTATATGGTATGCTCCAGAGATAGAATGCTTGGGTTCAAACCCAAATTCTATTACTTCATATGAAATCCTGGCTAAATCACATGATCTCTTAAGATTCAGTTTCTTTACCTGGAAAATGGTACTAATAATGGTGCTAATCTCATATGGCTATTGTGAAAGTAATGAATGCAAAGCACATAGCCTTAAGTGCTCAGTAACTGCACGGTGTTGTTGTTTTTGACCAAATTTATTACCATTGTCATCAACATATCGTTTTTTTTTCTAATCGGGATCTTTTTCCATACTTTTTAAATTCATTATTTGTCTTCCAATAATTAATTTGTGACCACACAATTAATCATCCACCTTTTCTTTACCTAGAATAACATTTTGAAGAATTCCCCAAATTTTAAATTTTACTAATTTTACTAATTTTATATATATATCTATATCTGTATCTATATCTTATCTCCCTCCTGGGCTTTGTTTTACCCAGCAAATCAAGTATTTAATTCTGCTGTGAATATAAGGGATCCAATGACTTGTTCTAACCATCTGACTGGTATTATTTCCCATGGCACACTGCTATCCTCCCACACAATGTTTCTGTAGACAGAATTCTCTTGCCATCTTCCTTTTTACTCTAGTATTTTGTTCAATCTGTTCTCAAGATCTCTAACAGTCTGTTTCTGTCCTTGATATTGATCATGCCTCTAAAGGCACCTTCCCGTATTAGCTCGGATCCATTGAGATCTGTTTGGAACATACATCACGCCCCCCGATGTATAGTGCGTGGTTGGGGCCACCTGTGCTCTGCTCACCAAACCAAGGCTCTTTTTTAAATTTATGTAAGTACTTGAATATTCACCACCATTTCTCTCCACATTGTCTCTAACTTCTATGAGACAGGAACCAAATGAAGACAGTGGTCTTGCTTCCTATCAAAAGTTGATTCGTATTTGTTAACAGTCAATCTATTCAAACTGTAGTGGGCGGAATGAAAATGACTATTGAAAATAGCTGCTATCAGAGGAGGAAAAATGATTGAGTAGTAAGGCAAATCAGAATAAATTAGCATTTAGTCAGTTTTATCTTTTACTATTCCAGTATTGAGTATTTGTTTAGAAATTGTAGAAATTGTTTAATTTAGATGAATATACCAGGAGGGAGTTTCCTTTTTGAAAATTGTGATATGTAATCTGGTATTAGGTCACTGAGATTTCAGTTTAGCACCTTGACTTTACGTATCTTTCGGAATAATGGGGTACACTTACTTTAGCCATCTGTTAGTTGTGTGATATTGGCCATGTTACCTAATGCCTGGTTTCTGTTTTCTTATCTGTAAAATGGGAACAACACGATCATCTGTCTCAAAATGTAGTTCTGAGAATTTAAATTAATTTTCACAAGAGATATAAGATGTAAGAGATAGGAAGTTATTAGAACAATGCCTGGCACAGAACAAAATTTCAGTACCTATTAGCAAATATTATTACCACCTGAAACAGCATGATGGTTAAAAGCTTGATTCTGTATCACTTACTACTTGGGTAATTTTGGACTCTTTTTATAACCTCTCTGAGCCTCTGTTTCATTTTTAATTTGGACAATGATGATATCTACTTCACAGGGTTTATGTGAGGAATAAATGGAAATCACTTAGTATAACTTTCATTGGCTATTAGCTATTATTTTTTTAATCCTTATGACACATGCATTATCTAGTAATTATGATAATAAATATTTACAGAGGACTTACTCTGAGCCAGGCAGTATCCCAAGTATATTACATGTATTATCTCATTTATTCTTCACAATACTCACAATGAGGTAGGTACTATTATTATACCCATTTTACAGATGAGGCAAATTGAGGCAAAGAGAGGTTAAGAACATGTTCAAGCTCTTACAGTTAGTAGGTGGTAGAGCACAATCTGTGCATTTATGCATTGAACTTTATTGCCTCTTATGAAGATAAAACAGTTGAATGAAATGTCTGGAGAATAAAATTAGACTCTCAGGCTAATGATTGAGGTTGTTACTGTGTCTTGCCCTCTTGTAAACCCTAAATCTATTCATATGGTGACATCAACCTGGTTAAAAAAGAGATTAGTAAGTAGCACTAAAGAAGAAAACAATGTGAAGCAGTGTTTTGAGAGGGGAACCTGATGTCTCTGTCGTTGTGTCTGGAAGTGAAGTCTCTGATCCTTCTCGCCCAAGGTAATATCTTACTGTCGTGGGGATGCTATAAGAGCAAGGTTCACATGAAGACTTCTGGTTTTATTCAGTTTCAACTTCTTCCCTTTTTCTGGCTGCTTGCCTCAGTCACTGCATGACTCCGAGGCCCCAAACAATTGTACGTATCTGTTATTTCTTTATTTTTAGTTTTTGAAATCTTATTTTGGTGGGATTTATACTCCGCATGTCCCTGGTGATAGTTGGGATGATCTTGTACTGCAGCTCCCCTGTTACACCCTGTGTGATAGGATGGTAGAATAGTCCCCGATGGCAGGGTGGGGAAACTGAAGGACTTCCTCCCTCAGGCCACACAGATGGGGATTCGCATTTCCAGTCTGACATTGGGCAATTCATTAATGCTTTTAAGACTTAGTTTCTTTTTATAGGGGCACCTGGGTGGCTCAGTCGCTTGAGCAGTAGGACTCTTGATTTTGGCTCAGGTTGTGATCCCAGGCTCATGGGATGGAACCCCGTGTTGAGCTCTGCGCTGAGCTTGGAGCCTGCTTAAGACACACACTTTCTCCCTCTCCCTCTCCCTCTCCCTCTCCCTCTCCCTCTCCCTCTCCCTCTCCCTCTCCCTCTCCCTCTGTCTCTCCCTCTCCCTCTCCCCACCTCCCCCCCACCAGACTTTCTCTTTCTGTCTAAAATATAAATAAATAAATAAATAAATAAATAAATAAATAGACTTAGTTTCTTTTTATAAAATGGGCATGTAGTATATACTCCATAGTTTTTGAGCTAATTAAATGTAAAAGATTTTAATACAGCGTTTGGCTAGAGCAGAGAGTTCAGTTTTGTTATTGTTATAACACTAAAATCTTTAAAAAATATTGATTTGCTTTAGATCATTATCAAACAGTTTTGTTATTGAAATAACAAAAGAAACTTAGTGGCTATTATAGCAAATACCAGGGGTACTTTTCAATAAAATAAAATTAATTAATTTCATTTTCATTCTTATTAGCTTGTGACCTCTACTAGGATTGGGAAAAGTGAACTGTGGAAAAGGCAGAGGGCTGGGAAATGCAAGAAAAAAATGAGTCTACAAAATAGTACTCTGGTCTTTATACAAGTGAGATAATGCATATGGACATGCTTTTCACATTCTCATTTTCCCTGCAAATATAACATTAAAAAAATAATTTCCATGCGCATCCTGAGAAGAAAAAAAAAGTATGGAATTAGTCAAGGAAAGCAAGGAGAAGAGGAAATATTGCACTATTTGTTAAAGCATGGATTGGATTGGAGGAAATTAGAATCTGAGCAATTGGACTGTTGGAAAAAGGCAAATAGATATTGGAAACACATATGTGATAAGGGTAAAATGACCAGCCTGATAGTGTTGGAATATTTGGGCATATCAGTGGGGACCTGAGGGCCAGGGAAAGGATTCCAGATGATATCCAATAGGCTCAGCCCATCCCCAGCATCAGGGCTTGGATCCCAGATACTGATTCACAGGGTGACACGGAATTAAAGAGCAAGATTTTCTAGTGTAGACTAGCAGTGGTGAATTAATTGGCAGCTCTTGATCTAGGCACTGGTACAATGACTATCTGCTGTAGTCTTTCTCTGTCCCTGGGTTGCAAGCTTGGTCTAGATTATCTGTTCATGTTGGGTGCAGATGTCCACTACCTTAAGGACCCAGGGTTCTTGTCACTTTCCATTTTCCCATTCTCTCTCTGGTGTGAGGCAGTTTCTTCCTTATGACTCTAAAACACAAAGAGGCTTATTACACACCTTCTTCTGGAAGTCCACTGATGTAAGTGTGGATAGAGACCTTGAGAAGTGTCTGAGGAGTCCATCTGAGGTGATTCAGATATGATTTGCCTTTGTTAGGTGATCAAAGTGACTGTCAGCCTAGTGCAGAAACTGTTTCTAAATTTAATCTATGACAAGACTTCTAGCTACTTGGAATTTACCATGTGGGAATAAAGGTAATCTGGATGTACTGTCAGTTACCACACTGATTTCAAGGATATTTGATTTCATTTATTCATTCAATAAATATTTATTGAATACTACTATGTGTCAGGTCCTGTTTTAGCTGTGGGGTTACTATAATGAATATAATAGATAAAAAAAAAATCATTCCTGACTTCAAGAGCTCTTTCTGGTTGCAAAAGACAGACAATAAGTCAGATGAATAAATAAAATATGTTGTAAATTAGATGGTGGAACGGTCAGGAGAATATTAAAGCAGGGGAGTGGATTAGGAAGTATGGTGTAGGTTACGATTTTTGCTGTGGTAACTGGGGAAGGCCTCCCTGGAAAGCCATCGAGCAAAGACCTTGTTTGATATGTCCTCATAGCCTGGTGTTCCTCTCTTTTTGTAATTCCATTTTTGTCCCTTCCAAGCTGTATACTTCATAAAAGTGAAAAGCACTTCCTGGATAAATGCTCTAAGTTTTATCTTCTTGGATAAGACCCTCTATGTAAGGGTCCATCAGTACCCCTAATTGCTTGATAGAACCTCTAAACAGGTCTCAAGAATCACTTACAGGAGAAAGTAGGTTTGTCAATCTTAAGTTTTGCTTACGACAAATTCTCAAAGAGTTTTGCTTAGGACAAATTTTGCTTAAGACAAATTCTCAAAGAGTTAAGATGGTTTAGCTTTCCCTAAATAAATCTATCTCTAATTAAAAAAAAAATTTAATGTTTATTTATTTTTGAAGGAGAGAGAGACAGAGTGTGAGTGGGGGAGGGGCAGAGAGAGAGGGAGACACAGAATCTGAAGCAGGCTCCAGGCTCTGAGCTGTCAGCACAGAGCCCGACACAGGGCTCGAACTCACAGACCGCGAGATCATGACCTGAGCTGAAGTCAGATGCTTAACCGACTGAGCCAGCCGGGTGCCCCAATATATCTCTAATTTAAAAGAAAACAATTTCAAACTTTTTATATTATTTCTCTCTTCCATAAAATTGATTCTTCCTTTACTTAGACACTATCTGCTATTAATTTACAAAACTAACATCAGATTCTGGTTGTTTTTTAAAGGTTATTATATGACATTTCCATGTTCTTTCATTTGTTATTTGATCTTATACTGATTTCAACACAAGTTACACTTTTCTTTTAATGTTAGAAAAGTTTTTGATTTTAGCTTAGTTTATCTTGACTTGTTTCTAATTCAGGGTGGCATCTCTGCCCCCTGCCACTCATATATACTATATATGAGTAATTTATCATATGATCCATTGCACAGAGAGAGTGAGAAATAGAAGGAGAGGGTGAGAAAGAAAATAAGGAGATAAAAGCAAAAAAAGCTTTAAAAAGCTACTTATTTTTATTTATTTTATGTATTTATTTACTTCTTTAAAGATTAAAAAAAATTTTTTTAGTAATCTCTACACCCAATGTGAGGCTCAAACTTACAACCCGAGATCAAAAGTCACATGTTCCACTGACTGATCCTGCTAGATGCCCCAAATCAACTTATTTTTAGCCTGTCATTTATATCTGTAGCACATTATCTGGTTGTCCTTTATTATGTTACATTCTAAGGCAGGATTATTATGGATTTTTAATTTTTGAAAATCGTTTTTCACATAGTTTTTATATACCAATGTCTTGTACATATTTGGTATAAATGGCATTCACTTATACCTTCTGAGGGTTTTGTGGCCTTTTATTTATTTTATTTTATTTTTTTAAAATTTTTAATTTGATTTGATTTGATTTCATTTCATTTATTCATTCAATAAATATTTATTGAATACTACTATGTGTCAGGTCCTGTTTTAGCTGTGGGGTTACTATAATGAATATAATAGATAATTTATTTATTTTTGAAAGACAGAGAGAGACAGAGCATAAGCAGGAGAGGGGCAGAGAGAGAGAGAGAGAGAGAGGGAGACACAGAATCTGAAGCAAGCTCCATGTTCTGAGCTGTCAGCACAGAGCCCGATACAGGGCTTGAACTCATGAACCGTGAGATTATGACCAGAGCTGAAGTTGGACGCTTAACCCACCAAGCCACCCAGGTGCCCTGGGCTTTGTGGCCTTTTAATTTGAACACAGTTCAACACCTAGCACAGTGTAACACATACAACAAATTATTTATATCTTTTTATTAAATAAAAAAAATATCAGGAGTTATCCTAGACATTTTATGAATTATCTTTCAATTCATCAAGCTATGGAGATGACATTGAAGGTATAGAGTATGGAGATGGGTGTTGACAGTCAAGGCACTCAGAGAATTTAACAGGTAAGTGCTGGTAAGAAATTAGGCTTTCTCCTTTTCTACTTTTTTCCCTCCTACTTCATCCTGTTGACCTTGATGATATTCTTCTTTCTCTATGGATATATATGTATATATATATTCATATAAATATATAGAGAAATATATACATATATATACTCCATATATATGTGGAGAAATGTATATATACTCCATATATACATGGAGTGTGTATATATATATATATATATATACACATATATATATGGAGAATATATATGTAATATACATATAATATAAATATATAAATATAAATATATAAATATATATTTATATACACACACACACAGAGAATCTATCTATATATCTATGCCTATTATTCTAGACAATGATCTCAGAAAATGTCTTAGCCTCATAGGATTATAGCTTGGTAAGGGAAGCACATTTTCCTTCATAGCATGTATCACAGTTTTTTGTAATAATAAAATTTGTATGGTGACTTCAAATATTTGAGCAAAATATGATATTATTATCAACTGGGCTATAGTATTTTTTGTGAACATATGACAAGGCTACTGAACATAGTTTAGATGACAGGGAAAACCTTTTTTGAGTAAAAATAGGTAGGAATTAGCCAGATGGAGGAGGGAGGTTGGTGGAGTGGGAGAAACTTCCAGACTGAGGAGACAGCATTTGTGTCAGTGTCGAGGTGACAGAGATTTGAAAGTTATGTGAGAGAAAGAAGGATAGTAAATGATGCTTAAGAAGTAGGCAGGGGCCAGTTACATTATGAAGAGTTTTGTATGCCATATTCATTATGGTATGGAAGAGTTTATTTATTTATTTATTTATTTATTTGAGAGAGGGGGAGAGAGAGAGAAGGAGAGAGAGGGAATCTTAAGCAGGGTCCATACTCCACACAGAGCCTGACATAGGGCTTGATCCCACGACCCTGGGATCATGACCTGAGATGAAATCAAGAGTTGTATGCTCAACCAACTGAGCCATCCAGGTGTCCCATGATATGGAAGTGTTTTAAACAAAGGGTTGGAGACCTGATCAGATTTGAGTTGTAGGAGAATGCTGTCTTTGCTGTGTGGAAAGTGTTTAGAGAAGGCTACTAATGAAGGTGAAGAGAAAGAGAGGCTGTTGCCAGCGTCCAGGAGAGATATAGAGGTGGACTGGACTAGCCCTGCAGAGTTAGAAGAGAAGGGGATGTGTTTGAGGGATATTTAGGCAGTAAGTAGAATCTGTAGCATTTGGAAGAAGAGGGGAATGAGAGAGTCAGGCACGATTCCTGAAGCTGGCTTATGTGGGTGGTGGCTGCAATTTTACAGGAAAAGAACACTGGAGGAGGAATAGGCTTGGGAAGGAAGATGAATTCAGCTGTGGTCATGTGGAACTTGAGGTACCCAGTAGGCAGTTGCATGTTGTGTTTAAAGTTTAAGAGATAGGTGTGGGCTGGGGATTATGTTTAGGCCTCATCGACAAGCAGGACACCATAGCTTGAGAGAAGAGAGAATCTAGGGAAAAGCCTTGATGAATACCGACAGAGAAGTAGGAGGATAGTAGTAATAAAAATGACAAAAGCTAAAATGTATATGACACTTACTGCATGCCCAGCGCTGTTTTATGTACTTTTACACATTTTAAATCAATTTAACCCTCTCAAGAGGTGCTACTGTTATCCTTGATTCTACAGAGTAAAAATATATGAGTCCCAGAGAGGTTAAGTGGTTTACAGAGCATCACACAGCCAGTATATGGCAGAACTGATTTAAATCTAGGCAGTCTGGCTTCAGAATTTGTGGGCTCTTTCTCCACATTCTTCTGAAAACTATGGGCATGTGCTGTCTAGAAATTCTGGGAAGGGAGGGAGTAACCAGCAGTGTCGCTGCCTAGAGGCCAAAATCAGGGCCGAAAGTTTCTCATTAGGTTTAATGACATTTGCCAGTAATGAGAACTTGTTTGCTATTTGTGGTAGTCCAAGAAGACAGGTCTCAGTAAGTTGAGGGCCTATGGGAAGATTGAGGAAATGAAGATAGCAAGAGTAAATGATGCCATCCAGCAGTTTGGCTGCAAAGGTGAAGAGAGAAAAAGTTGGGGATCTTAGATGATGGACGTGGGATAAGAAAAAAGTCATGGATATGACTAGATGTGGAGGTAGAGCAGAGAGGGATTCTTCATGACAGCAACAAATTTGAAAACCATTGTTTGTTTGTTTTGGAGAAGGCAGATATGGCCTAAATAATTCATAAAATAATCCTTGTTGATGAATTGTAGAATTTTTTGCTTTCTTGAAATTGCTGCAGCTATACAGTGATTAGTTGACTACCAATACCCACTAGTCAATAACATTAAATTGGATGCTATTACATCCCAATTGGGATGCTTGGGAACAAATACGTTAGAAATTTTAACCGGACACAAATGGAGTGCTCTCACCCAGGACAAATGGCAACCATCTTTTAGTACATTTCATTCCATTTGCTCACTTCTTTCCATTTATTTCTCTAAAATTACAGATGGCAAAGATTGCCTTGGGGAAGTTTCCCTAAAATTACTTTTCCTTGTAACTTCAAATCAGGTTTAATTTCAACCCAAGGCTTTTGTTTAGAAGGTCAGCTGACTACCATCCCTGCTATAACCTTCAGATTATTAAGGTGCCTTTCTGAAATATTTAGTGGAAAGTTACAGGCTGAACTGGCCTATTTCTCTGTGGGAATTTAGGGCACAGAAAAAACGTCACAAATGCCACACTGGAACTATGCTGTGTCAAACCATGAGCAGTACCTTCATACAAAGGTGGACTGGGATGTTTTCTAAAATTCTATGTAATTTGATGGGTGAAGTTCTTTCCTTTTTCCATTATAGAGAGCTGAGATTACTGAGAATACTTTTTTAAAAACCTGAATCTGGGGGCTCCTGGGTGGCTCAGTTGATTAAGCGTTAACTTTGGCTCAGGTCATGATCTCGCAGTTCGTTTGTTCGAGCCCCTCGTTGGGCTCTGTGCTGAAAGCTCAGAGCCTGGACCCTGTTTGGTATTCTGTGTCTCCCTCTTTCTCTGCCCCTCCCTCTCTCTCTGTCTCTGTCTCTCTCAAAAATAAAAACATTAAAAAAAACAAAAACAAAAACAAAAAAACCCTGAATCTGAAAGGTGTATTGGTTCCACAAGTTTTTTTCCTTTCCTATCTGAAATCCACAGCATGGGATTGATGAGTTTGTGACTTGTTTTTAGAATAATTAAAAAAATCTCCCTAATGAGAATGATTTATAAAATGATACATTTAAACATAAAGTTGAATATAATGTAAAGTTTTACTTAGAATAAAGTTTATTTAAAGTCTTATTAACTTTATTTAAACATAAAATGTATTTCAATGTAAACTTTTATTATTTTAATACCTTAATTTTCTTATACTTCTAGTTGTTGTCTTTTGAAACATCCATAGTGTATTTGCATATTGTTTGGAGAAAAAAAACCCATGTGTGCCATAAGTAGAACTTTGCTATTTGGGCTAAACATTCATTTTTAGGAAAGAAATGTAAGGTTATCAGTTAGTCACTTAAGAGTCCTATTCCCACATTATTAAAGGAAAAGAAAAGAGGAAACAAGATTAATAGCAGAAAGATATAGTTAATGATTAAGTGAATTTTAGTTACAACCCAACAAAAGTATAAGCTAAACCAGTTAAAGAATAATTTTGGTACTTTTTTTCCCCCTAAACAGGCCTTGTAGATAATTATACTTGCTGAATCATTTGTCATGTTATACATTTCCCCAGATGAACTATCAACCATATTTCATGAGGTTCATTTCATAATTGATTTGTTGCTCTTAATAAAAAAATGTCTGAGCCTTCCCCTATTAAAAGAATTCAGTGACTATTTGCTTGAGGAAATTCTCAGTACCTGTTCTTTGTTGAATGAAAAAGAGGGCAATGAAGCCAGTTGAGAACATTTTTCTTTTCACTTTAGTGACCAGTTGTGAGGGTGAATGAACACCTATGCTCTCATTCTGTACCACTTAGTGTGCTTTTCTAAGAATGATAAACAGAGGTGTTTTTTTTTTTTTTTTTTCCCCAGTCTGGCTTGTTCTGAGACTATATTCTTGAACTTACAAGCTAATATAAGGGTGAAGAGGGGACTCTGCAATCATATTTAGACTTGAACACGTCTATACATCATGTTCAAGACATTGCCTATTCAAAGGAAATCACCAAGTCTGCCCTATATTCTCTGTTTTACCTGTGTGCTACTAGGTGAGGGAGTAAATATCCCTTTCCTGTTATGGCTGCTCCTTGCCTTCTATAAAATTCTCTACTTCTTTGGAAAAGTCTGTTTTCTGGCTCACACTTTAGTGAGAGCCTGAGAATCCTATAGCGTGTCTTTGCTTTTAAGAACTTTCCTGGTGGTTTAAGTCAACGTTGAGAGAGGAAGGTATTGTTCTTATTGTCTTCACATCTCCCTTTCTAGCTTTCTCATAAAGCTACATTTCTCACAAATCATATCTCAGGTGTTTAAAACATACAAAATGACCTACACTCTATCTCTGAGTTTATAGATTTAGTATAGGTCATTTGCAAAATTGATATGCTGTTTGTCAATATTTATGTTTTGTTTTTAGCCAATTTTTTTCAAACTATTATTCATTCAGCAAGTATTTATTATCTATTACATCCTAGACATTGTGTATTAATTCTAGGATGAACATGAATAGGGCATGATTTCTACATGCAATCTCTTTGTATCCCAAAGGAACACCATCAAGTATATTTAACAAATTTAATTAGCTTAAGATTTTGACAATCAATTCAAAATACTAACCCATCATTTGATTATATCAAATTAACATATAGAAATGAAAGCAAACTCCTTAGCCGTGATCCCCTATAGCCTTTCTTAGTCTGCACCAGAACCACCTCGAGGTGTGGAAGAGCAGAAAGGGAAAAATAATGACAAAGATGAAATTTATCTTGAAAGCCTGCTATTTGCATCTGCTTTTGTTTCATTCATGGGTAGTTTGTAAATCCTACTAAGTTGAGGAGTTCATAAAGCTAGCAAGTTCTGAGCTTCTCATCAACTTTCATTTGAACACAAAGAAACTAAAAATAAGTGCCACATTGTTACTGTATTAATTCTAATAGAAAAACACTGATTATTCTGAACAACAAACACAGTACACCTCTATGTGAATTCTCATACATGTAGATGCTCATTTTAAGGGATAGGGGCACATATATATGCATACTTATACAAAACATGTACACATATATTCCTATGAGTTCTCTCTGATGACTCACAATAACTGAACTTCTTTCAAATAGGGATGCAAAACTCTGCTAAATTAAAGGTGTGGAGAATAGATGGCTCTGTCTCGTTCCTTATTCAAGTAAGATTTAATTGTTTTACTTCTTTGCTTATTATATTTATAACTTTGAGTATAACAGAACTTGATAATAATAGAAGACATTCTTAAATTATGATGGGTTTTCCTAAAAGGGTGCTTGCTTTTCTTTCTTTCTTTCCTTCCTTCCTTCCTTCCTTCCTTCCTTCCTTCCTTCCTTCCTTCCTTCCTTTTCATTTTGGGAAGATAGAAATGAGGTGACCCGTAGAGACCAGAGCATGATGTTATTTAACAAAACAAGGGGAAGAAAAGGCACATATGTGACTCAGAATTTCTGCATAGGGGTATGGCAGATGGCACAGTGGAGAACCAGCTGATAGGAACAGGCAGAGAGGAGAGAAAAAGTCATAGTGTTGTAAGCCCAAGTTGGAATATCTTATTGTTGCTAGCCTGGGCTAAGCTCAGGACCTTGTCCTTGCCCACAGTAACATGCTGTGGATAGTAAAAGGCATCTTCCTCTTTATAATCAGTAATGATTTCCTATTTAAATAAAATTATAACATAACAATGCAATTTAGTGTCTAGGTTAAATGTGACTTTAAAATCTCTATAATAGTAATAATATAAAAAAAGATACCAGTGAATTAAAAGCTTATGTGCATTTATCCAGCTAATTAAGATATGTTTAAATAACTATCAAGATTTTGGAAATAATAATATTTAAAATGTACAGTGCTATACTATTTAATTAATTAAGCATATGTAAGATATGGAGACCATGTTGTTTTTCAAAGAACTGTATTTAATGAGGAGTGAAACTGGCAAATATTTAAACATTTGCAAAAGAAAGTAGTGCTCTAATTCATTGAGAGAAAAGTATCAGATTCTACAAGATAGAATTCCATGAGGTTTTACTGGTTAAAACAGCATTTTGGCTCTGACAGAAGAAAAACAAAATCATAGTTTTTAAACCTCAGGGTAAGGTTATCTGGGCTAAAAAAAAAAAAAAAAAAAAAAAAGAAAAAACCAAGGTATTCTGTATTTGGTAAACTTTACTTGGAGTATTCAAGGTTTCCAATATTTGTAAAATTTGATGAAGATTTTGAGTTTAAATCAGACGGACTACAGACTATATGAAATTTAAAAGTCCTCATATTTTACACGTACTCCTACCACACAGTTATAAAAGGTTCTTAAAGTAGATTTAAGAATGCTAAAAGTAATATAACAACGAACAGGTGGCTAAATACATACACAGTATAGACGTAAAGTCAAGTAAGCATGTATATTTCCTGTGCTACTAGGCATATTTATACACTTGTTAGCATGGACAGTTTTTTTGCATTTTTTGTTAGCAGTTTGTCTCCATATTGAATGTGGTTGACTTTTAGTTCTGTTGTTTGTTATTGTTTAATTTGTTTCCCAGTAGTAAAAGGAGCTATACATTGGTAAGTCAGCTTTTCAGCTGAAGTTTTTCAGCTATTTTATCTTAAAAATGTAGTATAAACTGACCATGGATGACTCCAGGGGCATATTACTCCAAAGGTAATTTGGGCTGTTCTCCAGTGGTCTGTAAATCACCCGTCTTTTTCAACATCCAGGGAGAATTGCAAGAAAAAAGGAGAAGATATGGTGAGCCATCATGCCCTTAAATCTCTTCCAGACCACTCTTGCCCTGGCTCAGACCCTCACCATCTTTTGGTTAAGCCACTACAGTTCCCTCCCTCCTGGTCTCTGCCTCAGCTCTCTCTCCCGACTTGAATTCATGAGACACACTGATGGCAGAGTGAATTTTTAAAATAGATTGGACATGTCTCCTCCCTGCATACATGCATCCAGGGGTTCTCTCCTAGAGTCCAAATTTCTTACCATAGTAGCCAAGTCACATTGTAGTCTTGCCAGACTTATTTCTTGCCCTATGAATCTCAGACTGGTTGGTTATTCCCTGAACAAGCCAAATCCTTCCACACATTTCCTTCTGACTAGAATATTCTGTGCCTCTTAATTCCAGTCTGGGTAAATGATACTCATTTTGCAGTGTCACTGACTCCATGAGGCCTTTCTGGACATTTTCATATACAGCAGAAGTAATGCTCCTTTTTTTTTTTTTTTTTTGGTCTCCAGAACTCTTATGACAGAGAAATCCTCAAGGGTAGGGTTATTTTCTTCTTACTGGTCCTTTGGTATTCTGTCTGAACCTATTAGGTGCTCAGTAAATAATGGTTGACAAATGATTAAATTCCGCTTAGGGTTTTTTCTTTATAAATTTATTATGTAATCTTCTATTTGCATATGATTTATCTACTTGATACTGGTTAAATATGTATTAGTAATCTAAGTCATTGTATCATTAAGGAAACAAAGTGAAAAGAACTAAGGTGCAACAGTCTACTAAATTATATTTTACTTAAAAATACTTTATAACTATAACAAAAATGTTCTAATGTAAATTTTATTTAAAAATTCAGGTATAGTCAAATCTTTCCAAAATGTATTTGATTCCTAGATCTAAGTACATGTATTTTGCATAATAAACATTCAAAAACACTTAGGACCATGTGTTCATGTTTGAGAAATATCTAATGTCACACTCACTATAAGATTGCTTAGTAATATTACTTGTTGATGGTGCTAATTCAATAAATGAAATATGAGAGGCAGAGAGGCAGTATAGTATGGTGGTCAAGCCAACTGACTTTAGAACCAAACTCTCTGGATTTAAATATTGGATTTAATTATTATTTGGATAATTTTAAGAATTTACTGTGCCTCACTTTCTTTTTCTTTTCTTTTCTTTTTTTTTCTTTTCATGTATATTTTTGAAAGCGAGAGAGAGAAAGATAGAAAGCATGAGTGGAGGCACCAAGAGAGGGGGACACAGGATCCAAAGTGGGCTCTGTGCTGACAGCAGAGAGCCCAACGTGGGGTTCGAACCCATGAACCATGAGATCATGAACTGAGCTGAAGTTGGATGCTTAACCCACTGACTGACTGAGACACCTAGGCACCTCTCTTTTTCTTCTCTTTTCTTTTAAATTTTTTTCTTTAAAAAAAATTTTTTAATGCTTTTTTATTTTGAGAGAGAGAGAGAGACAGACAGAGTATGAGCAGGGGAGGGGCAGAGAGAGAGGGAGACACAAAATCCAAAGCAGGCTCCAGGCTCTGAGCCATTAGCACAGAGCCAGATGTGGGGCTTGAACTCACGAGCTGTGAGATCATGACCCGAGCCAAAGTCTGATGCTCAACTCACTGAGCCACCCAGGCATCCCTCCCTTTTTCTTTTAAATGGAGATAATAGTGGTAGCCTTCCTCATGAGATTGTTTTGTGAATTAAATGAGTTATTTCACATAGAAGTGGGCACTCTGTAAGGTCAATGTTAGCCGCTATTATTATTATTATTATTATTATTATTATTATTTAAAAATTACTTTGCTGTCTTCCTCCATGCTCTGTGAAACCTCATTTATTCAATTATTGGTGTAGTGTTCTTTATCCTTTTGTAGGAATATTTAACAGTTCAAATTGCAACTTTGGTTGGAAGCTCAGAGGTATACAGAAGAAGGCTGAATTAAAATTATGATGGGGGAGAGGAGGAAATTAGAATTAAATGAACTTGCTACTTCTTTTGTATAAAAATATGTGTCCAAAACAGTATACAGTTTAGAAGTCAATATGCACAAGTGTCACAGCCAAAGTATGAGGTTTTGTGCAGAAAATAAACTAAAAAATAATCTTAAAATAGACAAGTCTTTCTATGAAGAGCAAATTTCGTAAAGACTGTGTGTGTGTGTGTAAAGATAATATGTCTTAGAGGGTGCTCAGATTTCTAAGTAGGTGGAAGCAATTCATAGACAAGAGTTCCTGAAAAGGGGACTGACTAAGAAGTGGGGGAAAACAAGTTGATTAATGATGCTCTTTATGATAGAATTTTTGCAATAGATTTTATGGAGAGTGAGAGTTTTTTTTTTTTTAATAATTTGGATTTACTTCAGGAATACAAGATTTGTTTAACATTTGAAAGTGAATCAATCAATCAATATAATTACAGCAACCAAATAAGGGGGAAAAGAATGTTGGAGAGTGTGAGCTTTTTTATGTTTCTATCCATAATAATTAATTTGATTATTTGAGCAAAATGAACAGAAGATAATTCCTCAGAGGAAGGAGAGATGAATCTGAATAAATGACACTATTAATACCTTCCCAGCTCTAATCATACACTGCCTAAATGTTGCCCTCTAGTAACTGTCAGAAGTTGAGTCCATAAACTAAATATTATGAAGGTGATACAGTGTAAAGGATCTGAAAACAGACTATCGCTTAGATTCAAATCTTCATGCTGCCATTTATAAGTTTATGACTTGGGCATTTTTGACTACATTAAATCTGTTTTCTATGTAAAATGGGGATAATAGTAGTACATAAGAGATAGTGTTGTGTGGACTGAGGTAATAAATGTATAGGTCTAATGTGTAGCACACAATAAGGAGTCGATAAATATTGGTTATCATCTTTGTATCTTGTCAATTCTGCCATTAAACTAACCTCTGTAAAGTCTAATAGAATGTCTAATGTCTTTTCTCAGATTCTGGTACTGTTTCTCTAAAATCTTTTAGGAGCTTTCCACATAAAACAAAAAGAAGTACAATATTTTCAAGTTTACCATTTAGAATTTCAATCCTTTTCAAGTTTACCATTTAGAATTGATATCACTCCTGCAGTAAGTGATATCAAGTGATGAATTTTTTAGAAAGGAGGTTATTTCTCTTT
The DNA here is from genome assembly GCF_018350195.1 of Panthera tigris. Lineage (NCBI taxonomy): Eukaryota > Metazoa > Chordata > Mammalia > Carnivora > Felidae > Panthera > Panthera tigris. Next base: position 133,579,916 of record NC_056663.1, read on the forward strand.
AGATTAAGATAGGCATTATTTTCATGAAGACTTTTTCCAAGTGTATTTTCTTTGATCATTCAAGACTCTTAATTATCCCCAAATCAACTTCAGTTTGTATGTAATAAATAATATAGTATTGAATGTAATAGTAATAATTTTTGATAATTCTATTATTATATAGCACCTTGTGGCCAGGCCCCGATGCCATAGTGACTATGGCAGAGAACTCTATCGTTAGTAGAATTCTTTCCAAATTATGTTATCTTCTCTTTGGAACTTTCAGATTTTGTTTAGACTGTTGTAGAAGAGGTTGTGATTGTAAAATTTGGTAGGTCTGGCTTAAACTCTGATTCTAACACTTGCTTGTTGTATGATCTTGGACAAGTTAGTCCTCTAGGAAGCTCAACACAATTTGGTGAGGTATAAATGTGATTACATATATAAAACACTTGGCCCAATGTCTGGCACAGAGTTGGAAAACACTATTTCTAATTTATTTCAGATATTTAAGTTGCCGAAAATACCCTGATTTTATTATGGAAATGAAATGTGAGAACACCTTGAGAGGTTTAGAGATTACACAGATCTTGCTCCTGAGGGATCATAAAGAAGAGAGCAGAGAGAAAGTTTACTTTTTATTACCAGCATTTTCTCTCCAGCATGTGTGGTGAATCTCCTACTATGATAAATGCTACTTTTCAAAATAAAAAAAATTTTTTTTCCTATGAGATCTGGAGAGTAATATTTTTCTCTTTCCTGGCCTGAATATTGCCAAATTGGAATGACCTTGGTGAACATGTAAGCTACCATTATTGACTTTAAATTGTCCATCAAAGAGAAACAGGGCTTCTCTGGGTCCAAGGGTGGGTCAGTAATAAGATGCTGTGATAGCATAGGGGATAATTTTTATCTGATACAAACCCTCTGAAATAGACAGCAGCTATTGCTACCAACAGAACTAAGTAGGTAGTCATATGAACAAGTGTGGACTTGCACTTGGATTCTGCCAAGGCAGTGCCTCCCAGTTACTGACTCTTCTTCCTTTTTAACTTAAGTAGAAGGCTCTTAGACTTCTGTATAGGCAACATTCAGGTTGGTTTGTCTCCTCCCAGCCAATTAACTTATGTTAGAATTCATAACTTCACGTCTCCTTTTTTGTGCTGCCTTATTCTGAGTTCTATAAATAGAATCTCTGCAGAATGTGTGCTAGAATTCTCTGCAGAATGTGACTAGATTATGTTCTAAAATATTTCACATGTAAGGGATGCAGTCTCCTAAGAAGTGAGAAGCTGATGTAGAAAAGAAATTTCAAGGACAAATTTTTCAGTTCTGTAAACAAAATTGTCAGAAGCTGTTCCTTACGTGTTTTCTCCTGATTCAAAACATGTTATAGTGCTGTTTAAATATATGCATTAATTTAGGGCTATAGTTTAGCTAATATAGATCAAGGCAGATGATATTATGGAATTATGAACACTTGATTTACAGTGGCACTTAAAATTTATCTGATAATTCTTTACAGCTCTCCATTTTGAACGGAGACACATTACAAATGAAAGCAGTGCATACCTGTCTTCGGGTTACAAACAGGTTTGCAATTCATTTAGGATGTTTAGGGAATCTAACCATATAGATTCCTTATTATCCAAAGCTAAGTCACTGATGCCATTCTTTCTGTCAATAAATGTAGATATTTTACTTGATTTGTTATTAGACTATTTGGGAACCTGGAAGAGATACAAACATCACTCCCGAAAATGTGAACCAAGTTAAGTCATTGCAACTTAACCAAGTCAAGTCACTGGCTCTCAATTAAGGTTTGGAAATATAATAGACTGTCATTGGAATTACCTTCTAACAAGCAAGGTGTACAAGGAATTTTACCTATTTGGTCCAATCATTTCTTAACTATGGGTGAGGAGATCTATTTTCAGATTAAAGACTGTATTAACTAGAACAACATAAAATATCTAGTCTGCCACTTGCATTTTATAGATGTAAAAACCACAGAGTTGACAGGTTAACTGATTTGTCCAAGGTCATGCTGCCACTTGATAACAAAGCTATACTCCATGCCTCCCCAAACCACTGTTGCTCTTTAGATTTGACTGCTCATTACTTTCAGAGATTTCCTCTACTAGATAAATTTTCAAAAAATTTGAGTCCGCAGTAGAGACTGAGAAGGGCTCGGGTGTAGGTAGTATATTTTGGAGGTCATTCCACAGGACAGGAGTGAGGGAGAGGGAGAATAAAATAGGTGACAGAGTCTCTGCCATGAGCAGCTGGGGCTCATCTGGTCAAGACCTCCTGATAGGCAGCCATGAGGCATCTCAGGGATGTCTGCTTAAGGACCTGAGACAGCAGCGTTTGGGAGCAGTGGCTGCTGTCCCTTGTTGGTGGAAGGTTGCCCCTGAGGTCATTAATTCCTCCAGCACTTTCAGGCTGAGGTTGCTTAGAGACCCAGCAGCCTTTCTTGGATTTAGAGAAAAAAGAGTTATGGTGCTTACTTGAGCTAGGATGCTGCCAAACTAAGTTGAGTCTGAGCTTATTTGGAGCTGTCCACTGCAGCTGTGGTTGAAAAATCAAAGATGAGTAGAGGGAGTCTGGTATAGGGCACCAGAGGGGTCTGCTACAGCTGGATTGGAGTTTCTTATAATACTGTGTTGTTGCAGTGCTTCAGATTTTTACCACGGAATGCCTTAGAACTTTCTTTCCTCTAGGACAGAGTATTAATTCTGGCTATTTTACATGAATTTCCTAAAATGGAGAACTCATCTATGTGTGCCTTTATTCTTGCCAGGATGAGGAGTGCTTCAAGTCTCAGAACCAGAAATTATTTTTCAACATTTTCTCTGCATGATTCCAATTCTGTTCTTTCTCACTTCTGCTCTTGCCCTGCTTCTTCCTTTTACCTTTCTCAATTAATTTGCCCTGGCTGCTTCTCACTCACCTCTACCCACCATGCCTCATATCTTAAACTTACTTTCATTTGCCTTTCTGTTGCCTTGTTCTCCTCTCCCAGGTCCAATCTCAGTTGTCTTCCTCTAACAAGGAATTTCCCATTCTCTGGTTCAATTGAAGTAATGTATTGAAATACATCTAGTATTTTAATATCTTGAAACTTTGAACTGAAGAGTGAGTGTTGATTATCCCTTCTGCTATTTGACTTCTGAGACACCCTGCAACTCACTGGTCCAATAAATGTAGACATTCCCACTTTCCACATCTAGTTAGAAGGAAGTTTTAGAGATAGTCCAGGCTGTCTTACTTCAGTTTTCAGGTGAAGAAGTGATATACAGAGAGGTTAAATAACCTGCTCAGATCCCACAACTAATAATGTTTTTCCTTCCCATTTATACTGCCTGATTATTTAGCTTTTCAAATGGGTCTTCTTATGGATTACTGAAGCTTTAAATTCTACAGATCATTTGAGATGCATGGGGCAAGATGACCTAATTTATAAATTTTTCCCTGATTTTTTTTGTGTGTGTGTTTTAGTGGGTTTCTCCATGCACCCCAAGTAACAATAGTCTTTGAAAAAAAATGCAATAAACACATTAGCTCATGTGATTTCTTTTAGAATCTTGTTTATTCTATAGTAGTTACTGATATTTCAGATCCTTCATAAAATCAACCCTGAATAAATTAAAGGTTGTATTGGGTTGAATAGTGTATCCCCAATATTCATGTCTACCTATAAGCTGTGGATGCAACTTTATTTGGAAGTAGTGTCTTTGCAGATGTAATCAAGTTAAGATGAGATTATACTGGATTGGGGTGGGCCCTAAATCCATTATGACTGTCCTTATAAGAAGAAGAAAAATTTGTACACAAAGACACACGCAAAGGAAAAGCCCATGGAAAGACAGGGACAGAGATTGAAGTGATGCATAAGTCAAAGAATGCCAAAGATTGCTAGCAATCATCTGAAGCTAGAGGAGACACAGGAGGATCCTGCCCTAGAGCCTTAAGAGACAGAATGGTCTTGCCAACACCTTGATTTATGACTTGTAGCCTCCAGAACTCTGAGAGAATAAATTTCTGTTGTTTTAAGCAAGCTTTTGGTTCTTTATGGCAGCCCTAGGAAACTAATACAGATGCTAAGATAGTGTAGCAAATAATTTTCAAAATTATTTATGGTATCCATATCCATCCTGGGAGAGCTATGAGGGCAATCAGTCAATACTATTACTTGAGTACTTAGCAACTGCTCAGAATACTTTAGAATGCTAAGAGTGTACAAAGGAAGAAGACAGAGTTTTAACTCTCAAGGAATTTATTGTTGATTTGTGGAGATAAAACAAACACTACAAACCAGAATGCATAATTAATAGATAATACCATACTGACTAGAAGTGCTGTATGATTTCAAAGAAAGACTGCTTTATTGTAGGCTTCAAAGGAAGCCTTCTTACAAAAAGAGCATTTGGGTTTGGGCCAGCATGGTGCCAGGACTGTAAAGGAGAGCACAGGAGTGGGTGATGGCCGTCTTCTGGGGAGAGGGAAGAACATAAACAAAAGCACAAATGTGGGAAGGAGCCTCATAGACATGAAGGCTGACCTCACTGGAGTGGAGGTGAGATAACTGGGATCAGGGGAGAGACTAAGAAGAAGAGTGAGACAGCCCAGATTTGTAGCAGTGCTCCAGAAAACTTGTGATGACACATGGTTTTGGAATACAATATAGCAATAACTACAGCCGGTTGTTGCCATGGTAGAAATGCCCACCTGATGCTTCAGATTTTATCATTTTATACGAGTAAGTAAAACTCTGGATTTTTTAAGTTACTAATTACTATTTAAATGTTTAAACAATGTATAACCTCGCTAAACACGGATTCAGTCAAATAGAAGCCAGTTTTCAAGCTCTGATCTAGGGGGTTTCATGGTATAATGGTGAGCACTCAGGACTCTGAATCCAGTAATCTGAGTCTAAGCTCTGATTTAATACAGGGTGAGACCCAACAGGATCTATATCTTGCTCAAAGTCATCATAAAACAGTGTGTTACTGGCAAACTCAAAACAGGATTTTTCCCTCCAGGAAGAGTGTCCACCACTACCACACAGCATCCTGCATCATTTGATAAAGCTGTATTCCAAAACCATGTGTCATCACAAGTTTTCTGGAGCACTGCTATAAATCTGGGCTGTCTCACTCTTCTTACTTACTTACTTATTTAAGTACTCTGTCTCCTCTCTACTCCTCCCCGACTTGCTCACACACACACACACACACTCTCTCTCTCCCTCTCAAAATAAATAAATAAACATTTAAAAACAGAAACAAGTGTTGATGAGGATATGGAGTAATGCATTCATGCATTCTTGGTGGGAATGCAAACTGCTGCAGCCACCATGGAAAACAGTGTGGAGGTTCATCAAAAAGTTAAAAATAGAACTACCCTGCAATCCAGTAATCACACTACTGGGTATTTACCCCCAAAATACAGAAAGACTCATTCAAAGGGATACATGCATTCCTATGTTTATAGCAGCATTATTTGCCATAGCTAAATTATGGAAGCAGCTTGTGTCCATCAATAGATAAATGGATAAAGAAGATGTGGTATATATATTACTTCTTTCTGTTGCCTCATTGTTGTGGCTAGGACTTCCAGTACCATGTTGAATAAAAGTGGTGAGCATGGACATCCTTGTCTGTTCCTGACTTTAGGGAGAAAGCTCTCAGTTTTTCCCCATCGAGTATGATATACAGTATGGGTTTTCATATGAGGCCTTTCTTATATTGAGGTATGTTCCCTCTAAATCTATTTGTTGAGGGATTTTATCATGAGTGGATGTTGTACTTTGTGAAATGTTTTCACTGCATCTATTGGAATGACGATATGGTTCTTATCCTTTCCCTTATTGATATGATGTATCATGCTGATTGATTCGTAATTATTGAACCAACCTCACATCCCAGGTATACATCCCACTTGATTGTGGTGAATGATTTTTAAATAAATTGTTGGATTCTCTTTGCTAGTATTTTGTTGAGGATTTTTGCATCTGTGTTCATCAGAGATATTGACTTATAGTTCTCTTTTTTTGTGTATCTTTACCTGGTTTTGGTATTATGGGAATACTGGCCTCATAGAATGAATTTGGAAGTTTTTCTTCCTCTTCTATTTTTTGGAATAGTTTGAGAAGAATAGCTATTAACTCTTCTTTGAATGTTTGATAGAGTTAACCCGTGAAGATTTCTGGTCCTGGAATTCTGTTTGTTGGGAGTTTTTTGAATCTTGATTCAATTTTGTTGCTGGTAATTGGTCTGTTCAAATTTTCTATTTCTTTTTTGCTTCATTTTTGATAGCTTATGTGTTTCTAGGAATTTACCCATTTCTTCTGGATTGTCTAATTTGTTGTCATAGAATTTTCTATAATATTTTCTTACAATTTGTATTTTTGTGGTGTCAGTTGTTATTTCTGCTCTTTCATTTGTGATTTTGTTTATTTGAGTCCTCTCTCTCGCTCTGTATCTCTCTCTCTCTCTCTCTCTCCTTTTTTTTTTTTTTTTTTTTTTTTTTTTTTGATGAGCCTAGCTAGAGGTTTATCAACCGTTTCAAAGAACCAGCCCCTGGTTTCATTGATCTTTTTTTTTAGTTTATATATCATTTATTCCTGCTGTAATCTTTATTATTTCCTTCCTTTTGCTGGTGTTGGGTTTTGTTTGTTTGTTTGTTTGCTTTCTAACTCCTTTAGGTTCAAGGTTAGGTTGTTTATTTGCAATTTTCCTTGCTTCTTGAGGTAGGTCTGTATTGCTGTAAACGTCCCCTATCTTATAACCTCTTTTGCTGCATCCCAAAGATTTTGGAACATTGTGTTTTCATTTTCATTTGTTTCCATGTAATTTCTTGGTTGACCCATTCATTGTTTAGTAGCGTGTTATTTAGCCTCCAGGTATTTGTGCTCTTTCCAGATTTTTTCTTGTGGTTCCTTTCTAGTTTAGAGTATTTTGGTCAGAAAAGATGCATGGGATGATTTCAGTCTTTTCGAATTTGTTAAGGCTTGTTTTGTGGCCTAATATGTGATCTTATCTGGAGAATGTTGCATATGCATTTGAAAAGAAGGTGGGTTCTCCTGTTTTAGGATGGAATGTTCTGAATATATTTGTTAAATACATCTGGTCTAGTGTGCTTTTCAAAGGCATTGTTTCCTTGATGTTCTGTTTAGATGATTTGTCCATTGATGTATGGGTGGTGTTAAAGTCCCCTACTGTTATCTTATTACTACGGATTAGTTTCTTTATGTTTGTTATTAACTGTTTTATGTATTTGGGTGCTTTCATGTTGGGTGCGTAAATATTTTCAGTTGTTGTATCTTCTTGCTTGATTGTCCCCTTTATTATTATATAGTGTCCTTCTTTGTGTCTTGTTACACTCTTTCTTTCAAAGTCTGTTTTGTTCAATATAAGTATTGCCACCCAAGCTTGCTTTTCACATCCATTTGAATGATAAATATTTCTCCATGCCCTCACTTTCAATCTGCAGGTGTCTGTAGGTGTGAAGTAAGTCTCTTGTAGGAAGCATGTAGTTGGGTCTTGTTATTTTATGCATTCTGATACCCTAAGTCTTTTAATTGGAACATTTAGTTCATTGACATGAAAAATAATTATTGATAGATATATATTTATTGCCATTTTGTTACTTGTTTTGTGGTTGGTTTTGTAGTTTTTCTCTGATCCTTTCTTGCTCTCTTTCATGGTTTGCTGGTTTTCTTTAGCAATGTACTTGGATTCCTTTCTCTTTTTTCCTTGCATATCTATTACTGGTTTTTGATTTGTGATTACCATTAGGTTTATATATAACCTCTTGTGCATATAGCAGTATATGAAGCTGATGATTGCTTAAGTTGGAACCCATTCTTTATTTATTTCCCACCACCTTTTAGGTATGTGGTGCCATATTTTACATCCTTCTATTTTGTGAATCCCTTGACTGATTTTTACTTATTTTTCAGACTCTCATTTATGGTCTTTCCTTTCCACTCAAAGAGTCCCCTTTAATATTTCTTGTAGGGCTGGTTTAGTGGTTATAAACTCCTTTAGTTTTTTGTTTGTCTGGGAATCTCTTTATCTTTCCTTCTATTCTGAAAGATAGCATTATTGGATAGAATATTCTTGGCTGCAGAATTTTCCCTTCCAGAATTTTGAATATATTATGCCACTTCTTTCTGGCCTGCAAGGTTTCTGTTGAAAAATCTGCTGATAGCCTTATGGGGTTTCTCCTTGTATGTAACTGTCCTCTTTTTTTCTCACTGCTTTTAAAGTTTATTTTTTATCATTACTTTCTGACATTTTAATTACTATGTGTCTTGGTATGCACCTCCTTAGGTTGATTTTGTTGGGGGATCTCTGTGCCTCCTGGATCTGGATATGTTTCCTTCCCCAGATTAGGGAAGTTTTCAACTATTATTTCTTTAAATAAATTTTCTGTCCCCTTTTCTCTCTCTTATTCTTTTTCTGGGATCTCTATAATGCAAATGTTGTTATACTCCATGGAGTCACTGAGTTCCTTAAGTCTGTGCTTGCTTTGCATAATTTTTTTTTCTTCTCTCATTTGCTCCATGTGATTAATTTTCATTACTTTGTCTTCCAGGTCAATAATTCGTTCCTCCAGCCTGCTATTTATTCAATCAAATGTACTTTTTAATTTTATTTATTGTGTTCTTCATTTCTGATTAGTTCTTTTTTATCCCTTTGTTAAGGGTCTAACTGATGTTCTCCACTTTTTTCTCAAGTCTAGTGAATATCTTTATGATTATTACTTTAAATTCTCTGTCAGGCATATTATGTATATCTGTTTTGCTTAGATCTCTTGCTATGGTTTTGTTCTGTTCTTTTATTTGGGGCACATTCCTTTATTTCCTCATTTTGTCTAACTCCCTGTGTCTGTTTCTCTGTGTTAGGAAAGTAAGCTGTTTCCTGCTCTTGAAGGTAATGGCCTCATGAAGAAGAGGCATTGTAGTGCCCTGCAGTGCAGTGTCCCCTGTTCCACAGGATCTGGTGCTTCAGGAATGTCCTTTATGTGTGTTGTGTGTGCTCTGCTATTGTGTCATGGCCCCTTTTTCCTCAAAGCTATATAAAGATATTATCCAGTGTAATTTATAACAGCAAAAATTAGAAGCAGTTCATCTAGGAAGTTAATAGCCTCATATATCTACCGTATTACGTGAGGAAGAAATTCTGAACTATGTCATCCATCTCTGCTAAATGGTCCATCTCTGCAAAAGTTGGCATCATTTGATGAGGAAATGTAGTTACATTTTTTAATGTTGCATTTGTTCTCCACAAGAAAAAAAAATTGTTATTCTTAGTGGCAGTGTTGGGGATGGAAGTCCTTAAAGTATCAGCAAGAATTATTTTGAAGTTGTCCCATAATGTAAAATCAGTGCTATTTAAAAAATAGTCATGGTGAAAAAATTAACAATCATAGAAAAGGTAGAGATTCACCTTGGATTATCTATAAAACGAATAATGAATAATAGGAAGAGCCTAGGGTTTCCTATTTATAATTTTCATCCACTTGGTAATATTTTATCTTCTAGACTTCTTTATGAATGTTGAGTCATTTTTGTTGATCTTAATATAGTTATACTATTAAAGCAATATAAATGTGCTATACTTGTTAGCATGTTAGCAGAGATGTTTGTTTTTGAGGACAAATATGTACAGTCCTCATGATTGTGTGTGTGTGGGTTTAACTTAAAACTGTGTCATCATATAGTGTCTGGGAATTTGGCTTCCTCATACTTTGTGTTTTGGAGCCTGTTTCTGACCTTGAGCTCTCACAGGAAACCTGTATAACAGCCCATCTTAGAACTAATATTCTGACCTTTGCCACAGTAGGAGATATGGAGTAAATAATTAAAGGTGCCTTCATGGAAAGCATTCCACAGCAGGAAAAGCATAAATAATCTTCCTCGAGAAGAAAAACCACTATATCACACAGTGAGAAATGAGGGAAAAAAATAACTTAGAGCAAGCTATCATAAATAGCACCTCAAGGAAGTAAATGATATTTTAGAAACAGGACTCATACTTAGGAAAGTGAAAACAGTTCAATGGATTTCCAGGCTGCCAGCAATTTTAGAGTCAACTTCTTCCTTGACATTATATATTGATATTTTTATAAATACTGGTAGCATATTTATGTTGCTTGTAAGGAAGTTACTAATGGAAGAGCCAATATACTATGCACATTGATCAGAAAGCTTCACCAAGCCACCAAGTCCCTTGGTCATAGATTATCTGGTATATAAATGGATGATCCATATTTAAGAAATATATTCTCTCTGCTTTAGAAAAAATTAAAATGGTAGGTATTATGAATTTGCTGAGGATATTCCTCATACAGTTTAACAGTTCAAAGGAGAGTGGTGCAGCACCTAATCCTTAGGCTTGCTAATGGTCTGGCACAAATCATTTCTAGTTCAGGTTACATTTATTAATTACTTACTATGTACTTGTCACTGCTCTAATTTCTTCACATGTCTTAACTCTTTGAGTCTTCTTAACACTTCAGTGCAGGAGGTCCTATCATTACTCCTATTTTATGAAATGGTCACTGAGAAAGAGTGAAGTTAATAACTTGTTTAAGGTCACATACTTGGAAAGTGGCAGTGCTGTAATTAGAACCAGGACCAGTTTTAACACTACAAATGATTTCTAGGTTATGGCAAGGAAAGGAATAGTCCCACTGGTTGATTTTATGTTTATATCAGTATTGCTAAAAGCATTTCCTTTATACACTTGTTTTGCAGGCTGTTGAATGCAGGTAGCTGAAGACAGTGTGGCCCTTGGTCTTTTCTTAGCATAAGCCCCCTTCCCTTATTACACTGAAGCAATATATGTGCATAGAGGTGTCAAGAGATCTGTGTGACGGAGTTAATCTGTTTTTTGTGTACCTTACAAGGATTTGCCTGTAGCAATGGTGGAGATGTTGGCATTGAATAGCACCAATGGGGAATGTGGGACTACATTTGAGCTCAATTATTTTTCATTTTATTTATAGAGTATGAAGTAGAGTTTGTAAGTAAGGAAGCAAGTTACAAAATAAATAACAAAAACTAAAATCCCAGTGCCAAAAATAATATTTTCTCTATAGGGCTTTGAATTTGAGAGGATTCTTTTGTTTCCACTTTAATGTGACAATTGTAGGTTTTTTTTTTCAATTTTATCAATAGTACACGTTGCAATGTGTGAAGTTTTTAATTTATTGTTGAACTCACATGATGACGATGATGATGATGATGATGATGATGATGATGATGATGATAATGATAGTAGTAGTACTTAAATAGCACCTGACTATGTGCCAGGCACTGTTTGAAGGACTTTACGTGTGTTACCTAATTCATCACCATATTGAATACATTTAGTATTATGAAGTGAAGTCCACTGAATAATATTTAAATATCAGAAGAGATATCTTTAATAACTCAGTTAAATGTCAATTATGTTAACAAAATTAGCAGAAAAAGTAGATAGTTTTTCATTTTTTTAAGTGATATGCTTTCTTTCCAATCCCAGATAGCTTTGAAAATCTCCTTTCTCCTTGGTCAGCAAAGCAAGTGCCTTATTCCCCTCATCTATTCTAAACTAAGCTAAAATCCTGATGCTTCATCAGGTTTGTGATATTATTTTTCAATAGATGCACCTAAATAGGCTATTTATAACTTAACTAAGTCATGCCATGAGACACATCCTTATTTGCAAAATGGGGAATGACCTACAGGAATTCTTGTAAGAATAGATGCATAAAGGCATTACATAATTATGTCCTCTTACAATTTATTTTCTTATTTTTCTACAATCTTCGAGTCAAGACAGCAATTCAGCAAAGAAAGAAGACTACTCTCATTTTAAGCTCTATGCAGAAACATTGGATAATAATGTCATATGTCTCATCTTCTTGGAAAAAAATGCAATGATGAAATCAATTTAGTTTTGGCATTAGATACGAAACTCATTCTTCTCTCCTCCCTCCATCCCTGGAGGCTTAAGGTATTAAAAAGATGTCTAAAGATCACAAATAGATGAGCCTCAGAGCCTATTCTCTATTTTCAAAAACCTGCTTAACTTCCAATCTGAAATTCATTATGTGCAACAATCATTTTCTTTCCCCCAAATCAATTCATTTGTTTTTTGTACTTTCCTATTAATGTTAATGATATGATTATTTCCCTAATAATGGGCTAGGGTCAGAATCTGAGTCATTTTTGATAGGTCTTTCTTAATCATTATATTTACCTGTTGGTACATTTTATAGATTCCATCTAGAAAATGACTCTTGCCTCTATGATTCCATGGTTAGAGCTCTAGTTCAGAACTCATGTATTCATTGCTTCTTGGCTTGACTGGGGTAATGGCTACTTACTGGTGTCTCACTTCTCTTCTCTAATCCATATAATGCAAGACTCAGACTACTACTTAAAAATCTTTAATTATTTCCTCTTGCCTCAGAATTAACTGCAAACTTCTCAGCTTGGAATTCAAGCATCATGGCACCATGCTAATATTCCTATTTTACTTTACCTATTTGCCTAACAAGATTGTATTCTAACCACACTAAGCTTTTCACCATGTCTTAAACATGAATCACATGTTTCCATTTCCTGTCTTTGCACTTTTTAAAGCTATAACCTCACTTTCAATCTTTACCTTTTGAAATCCTATTTACTAGTGTATGTCTATGCTTATTATTACCAACTCTTTCTCATTATCCCAACCTAAACCACTCCCTTCTATGGATATCCATAGCCCTCTATACTTCTCTTAAAGTTCCTTGTATTATAATCAATGTTTCATTTTCTAACACTTTTCCAACTCTCTAGTCCCCACATTCATGCACCTGTGTATGAGTTCCTTGTAAAAAGCATTAGGACAGTTGAATGGAATTGAGGTTTTATCACCCTCAGTAGCTCTCAGTTACGTATGAGAAAGGCTCAAAGATCTGCCCTTAGCATATTAAAAACATAGTCTGAAACCTTGTGCAATGAGAATGCATGAACTCCTATCATAAGGTAGACTATTTAAGGATGTGCTTATTTTCTAATTAATGGGACTGAAAGGGCCTTTTCTGGATATTTAGCTTGATTTATACCATTGTAAGTCAGCTGCTGAATTTTTCCCCTAATAGGTGACACTAGTTATGCTTCATTTTCTCTTTTGGACCTCCCTGTGATATCAGTTTGTGATACATGGTTTACAACTGGAATGACTGCATAGACTTAGAAGGTCATTAAACCCAGGCTGAATTATGTAGACTCTAAGCTTACTTTAACCACATGTAATTATCTAGAATTGGAAGTTAAGTTTATTTCCCCTCACAAAGGCTACATATATACATGGGCACACATAGAAAGTGATTATTACTGGGGAGTTAGCTCATGGCCTTCATGGCCAGATTCAATGGGTAAAGGCTATCTTAGAAAATGTTAGAGTTAAATCTTTTCATTAATTGTTGAACTTTTCCTAAGAATAAACAGCAAATACATGCCACAACTTCTCTTTGATTCTCCCCCTAAGGAAATTAATTTATCTTGAAATATTAAAAGAGAAAATTCCAATCTTTTATATTTCATATTTTGTTTTCCTTAGTGATTCTGGGCATATTATATGATATTTACAGTTTAAATAAAATTTGTAATGTTTATTATTTATTTTTGAGAGAGAAAGAGAGAGTGGGAGAGGGAGACACAGAATCCAAAGCAGGTGTCAGGCTCCAAACTGTCAGCACAGAACCTGCTGCAGGGCTCAAACTCACAAGCCTTGAGATCATGACCTGAGCCAAAGTCAGATGCTTAACCAACTGAGCCACCCAGGCGCCCCAGTATATACAGTTTTAAGAGCAAATATAATAGTGTCTTTGGGATTCTTAAATTGATGCAACTAGGTTGCTTATGGCCTGATTCGAAAGTAGTTTCGAGTGAATACATTAATTCAGTGGTTCTCAAAGTGTGATTTGCGCATCTCTGAAGTCCCTGAGATCCTTGCAGAAAATATGCAGGACCAAGAACCTTTTTGTAATAATGCTAAGATACCGTTTGTCCTGTTTTACATTCATTCTTCCAAGAATGTGCAGTAAAGTTTTTCAGAGGCTACATGATACATTTCACAACAGATTGAATGCAGACACAAATATGAGAATCCAGCTGTCCTCTTTTAAGCCAGACATTAACTATATTTTAAAAAAAATTTACTCTTTAAAAAAAAATTTTTGTTAATGTTTATTTATTTTTGAGACAAAAAGAGACAGAGCATGAATGGGGGAGGGTCAGAGAGAGAGGGAGACACAGAATCTGAAGCAGGCTCCAGGCTCTGAGCTGTCAGCACAGATCTGGACATGGGGCTCAAACTCACAGACTGCCAGATCATGACCTGAGCTGAAGTCCAATGCTTAACCGACTGAGCCACCCAGGTGCCCCTCTTGTCACTCTTTTGTTTTTGAAAATATAGTTATTTTTAATTTTTAGCTTAAATTTCTAAAATGGTAAATCTGATAGATAAGACAATCATAAACAATCTCTTTGGAGTCCTAAATTATTTTTAAGAGGCTCTAAAGTTGATAAAGTTTGATAAATGCTGCATTAGAGAATATAAAATAAAGTCCTGATAGTATCAGATTATCTAGTGTTTTTTTTTTTTCGCGTGATAATTGCATTGTTTTAAGTTATGATGATATTTGGCATGAAAATTGATTCTATTTCCTTGATTTTTTAAAAACAATGAGAATTTAGCAGAGATTCCTGCTGGTCTTAAAAAGAAAATGATTGTGACAGTTTTGAGTTTATTTCAATTTTTCTTGAAACTTGTAATAAACAACAATGATATCTATCTAAAATCTATTTTCTTGCTTTACCATCAAATTCAGAATTACCTTTTCTCTGATTCTTAATAATTTTAATAATTTTACTTCTAGTATGTGACTATCATATAGTTACTGTAAATGATTTTATATTCTTAAATAATGGAAATATAAGTTTTCCCAGGGGAATAATCTTGTAACAATTCAGTGATAATTGTTTGAGTTTTCCAGAGTCTACATGATTTTTTTCTAAGTTAACATTTATAGATAGAAGTATGGATAGAAATAGAAACATTTTTAAAGTTTAGAAAATCAACAGGGAGAAATTAAATATTTGATTAATAAATTCTTCAAAATAAACCATAAATGTATAAGATATAGATTTGAATAAATTAAGAATTAAGAGTAAGGGAACAGTAAACATCTTTTAGTTTCACACTTTAAGTTTAGAAATCTTTCAATGGGTTCCAGTGTTTTTGGACAAAGTCTAAACTCTTGCAGAGCATATGAGATCCTTTAGAATTTGACCCCTAACCCCCATTCCAGTTAATCTTAACTTTTTTCCATGACTCCACTGACATCTCTCTCCTCCCATAACCTCATCTTTAGTCATATCTAAGTACTTACTTTTCCATAACTCTTCGTCTTTAATGTTATGTTCCCCTAAATCTGGAAAGCCTCTTTATTCTGTCAGGAAAAGTTGTTTAAGACTTAGAAATTGAGTAAAGGGAATACTGGGTATTATCTAGAGGATCCTATGGGATTGTTACTTCTATAGGGGTATGCAGAGTTGAGTGATTTTCTATTGACTAGACTATTCACAGCTTTGTAGTGGTAGAAGTTAAGTTGTAGAAAACTGAAAGCATTGCTAATGATTCTTATCCATAGCAATATAAATGATTCCTGTTCACAGCAATGCAAATGAATTTTGTCCAGTAGAGGCTATAACTCTCTGTAAGTCAAATAAAGTATTTGACCCATGTTCATTTTATATATATATGAGAGTAATTTTTTTTAGCTTTTTGAAAATTCCATTTTAGCATCTGCCTTTCTCAATGACCCTATATAAAACTCCTGTTTACTCTTTAAGATAAGGTGGAAAAACCACTTTCTCAATGGGAACTTTTCTATTTCCTTAATCAAAATTAGCTTTTTACCTCATAATGCTCTCGTTGCACTTTTTTTTAATGTTTGTTTATTTTGAGAGAGCGAGAAAGCACATGAATGGGGGAGGGGCAGAGAGAAAGGTGGAGAGAGAAAGAATCCCCAGCAGGATGCACACTGTCAGAGTGAAGCCCAACATGGGGCTGGAATCCTCAAACCATGAGATCATGACCTGAGCCAAAATCAAGAGTCCATCGCTTAACTGACTGAGCCACCCAGGCACCTCATCCCATTGCATTTTTAATATATTTCTACTATATTTCTACTATATCTACTATATTTCTACTATATTCTTACTAAATTGTAGTATATCTGTGTATATTTCCGTTTTTTTTCCACCACTAGATTAGCTCTTTAAAAGCAAAAACACCATGTTTTATTCATCTTTGTGTTATCCACTCTGCCAAGTGTGTAGCACATGACGTGGAGACATTTGCTTGGTAAATGTTTATTGATGAATGCAAGTAGAAATCACAGAAGAGGATGATGGGCATGTCTTCATGTTTGTTGATGAGGGGGAATTGGCTACTCAGACCAAAAGAGAAAATAACTTTTTACTTGTACACTTTATGGGAAAATATAATTTAGCATGAAATTGAAAAAAGTTGAAAGAAGAAACTTAATGAAGCCAGAATGACTTAGAAGAGATGGGGAGTAAGCATGCTGAGACTCAGAGGCTTGTACTATGGGATTTTTCCTGAACTGCCGTAGTCAAGACATTTTTTTTTCTGTCATACTTCATACATCTTGGTTGGGGATAATAATTATTATAATTATTAAGACAGAGGAATTCCCATACAGGGATGTTTAAGTCAAAAATGGGCAGGAGGAAGCCTTACTCAGCTCATTTGGCTATGAGTGAGAATGGAAGATGTGAAAAAATATAGGACTTTTTTACAACTTGAAATTTGCAGCTGTGGCTTACAAAAAAATTTAAAAGTGGCTTGACTCCTTACTCTGAATTTGGAAGGGTCTTTTACTTAGCACTATCTTCACATCCTCACTGTTTTAATTTTTATTTTATTTCTGTATCTTTAGGAACTAGTTTCTGGCAAAATAAGCAATCATGGGAATGAAGGGATGGACTAGTTTTGTCTGGCAAGTATTTTGCACGATTAAATTTAATCATGTTTGGATGCCCTAAGGTTCAGATATTTTTAGAAACGTTTGGATATTTTTTCTGAAACAAAGAGTGATTTATAGTATTTACTCTGTAAATAGGTCACTTACAAACAGTGGACTTAACAATCAGCAGTAAATTCTGAATTTATGTCCTAGCAGGTGAGAGAACCGAAACTATTTACTAACACAGCGCAGTGCTGTTCCCATGGCAACAGAGGCCAGTTACTGTCAGCCCGGAGTCGCTTTGACGGTTGACTTCAGCAGTGAACTCTGTGTGATGCTGCCAAATGTCTGGCTTCTGTTTCCTGTTCCAAGCAATTGTTTCTTATTCTGAATACTAATGACTAGTCTACAAAGGCTGTGGTTCAGTTCCACTGAAGATGGGCCTGGGAATCATATGTGGAAAAGTAGTGAGCATTTTGCCCGTAGTGAATTAAAAACTGTACATAATTGGATTGTACATTCCCCAACTAGCCATGCCAGTAGTTTATTAATAATGTTACCTTGCTATTATTAGGCAGATGGGCCGAAATGAGAAAAGACAGCACATCCATCATCACTGAGTCAAACACTGTTTTAGGAAGGCTTGCTGACTTTGGCTGGCTAGCACCATCGTGTAAATCCAAATGATTGTGCACATGTATGCCAGGAGAAAAATAAATTTGCAACTGAAGTGCCTTTTTGCTGTTTAAAATGTTCATATATTGATTGCTCTGAAATGAAGGAAAAGCAGCTGCCTGAAATGCCAGTGAAATGGCTGAGAGATTGAAAATGAAAGGGGGAAAAAAGCTAAGCATTTTGTTCTTTAAAAATGAAGAGTCCTCTGATTTTGAAATTCTAGTTATATGGTGGTTATCTCTGTAGAGAATTGGGACCCTGTTTGCCTAGGCCACACCCTCTGCCACGAATCTGGAGACCAGACTCGTTATAATTCTGTTTCTTTCTAGAGCATAAGTTCCTTGAGGGTAGAATGTTTTTATCACTGCATTCCTGATAGCCAGCACATGGCCTGACGTGCACCAGGTGCTCAATAACTGTCTACTGAATTGAGTGAAAATCGATGAATTCTCTTCAAGAAGTTTCTGGTAGTGAAGCCCATCAAATTTCCTAAAAGGAGCTATTAGACAATTATCTTCATTAAAATGCATCATAGCCCAGGACCATAAATCCTCACTACTAAGTGTCTGATGTGGAGCTTTGTCTGGCAGTTACTTAAAGCTGTGGCCACTCCAAGTGTCGTTCCCAGTAGATACCACTCGAAGGTAGCTCTTCTTATCAGCATGTTTTTTTTTTTTTTTCCCAGCTAGTGGATCCAATTTTTCATAGCTGTTGGTGGCACCATTTGCCATTTCTGACTCTTAGATTGGCTAGCATCGTAGTCCCGGTTCCCAGTGTTTGTTTTAGGCAAGCACTTCGGATGTTGGTCCTCTCCTTGTGCCAAACCTTGTCTCTTGTTCTCACCTGGGGGCAATTCTGTCTGCACCCTACTCCCCAGAGGCATTTGGCGATATCGAGAGTCATTTGGGTTGTTACAATCTGGCAGGGAGTGGGGTGGAATGGAGGATGCTACTGGTGTCTAGTAAGCAGAGGCCAGGGACGCTGCTTAATGTCCTACAATGCACAGGGCAGCCTTAAAACAAAGACTTATTTGGCACAAAATGTCAGTAGTGCCAAGGTGGAGAAATCCTGCCCTGGTGCTTCAAGCTCTTTCATGAAGCTTTTTCAAAACTATGCAGAATTACCTATGCCCTTCTTATCTCCCTTTCTACCCCCCCGCCTCAGGAAAAAAAAAAAAAAACAAAAAAAGGCTTAGCTCGTTTTCTTATACGTTTAAAATTTTCTTTCTTTACCTCAAGATGTTGCCAGACTCTCACTCTATGCTACCAGTGTCTGAACAGGTACATAGTTATCTTTGCTGGTAGCCCCAAATTCCAGAGCACAGGAAGGCAAATATGCAAAATGAATTCCAGGAATAATCAATCCTGAATATCCCATCAGTTTTAAGAGAGACATATAAAGAAAGCTTTACCAGGACTCCTGGGTGGCTCAGTCGGTTAAGCATCCAACTTTGGCTCAGGTCATGATCTCATGTTTTTGAGTTCGAGGCCTGTGTCAGGCTCTGTGCTGACAGCTCAGAGCCTGGAACCTGCTTCGGATTCTGTGTCTCATTCTCTCTCTGCCCCTCCCTCACTTGTGCTCTCTCTTTGTCTCTCAAAAATAAATAAATGTAAAAAAAAAAAAAAACTTAAAAAAAAGACAGCTCTACAAATATACCCACGTGGAGTTTTGAAGCTGTTCTATAAAGAATAAATATTTTGTATTGTTCTAAACCTTCTTTCAGGAATCATAAATTTGGTATTTGTGTATTATATCAAATATTGGAAAGCAAAAGTAATTCAACAATCTTAGTATCATTCCTAGGATGTGCATGTTTCTATCTTTGAAAATCCCAAGTTGATCTGAATATTTTTAATAAGGAACTAATTATTTTATTATTATTACTATTACTATTATTATTATATCTGAGAGAGAGCATAAGCAGGGGAGGAGCAGAGGGAAAGCGAGAGAGAATCTTAAGCAGGCTCCACACCCAGGGCCAGCCCAATGGCCATGACGCTCAACCAACTGAGTCATGCAGGTGCCCCAGAAATGATTATTTTTATTCATGAATATGGGGCTCAAATTTTGAATTCTAACATGAAAAATTTAGATAGTTGTATGGCACTGGATAGACCTCTTCAAGACTTTAAGAAGGAAATATTGTCAGTTGTTTAATGATTTCAGTGACACAGAAAGGAGGGAAGCATTTCATCTTTAAAGTTCTTTACAAATATTAACTAATTAATCTTCATAACCCTATTATAATAAGAACTATATTTTTATCTCTCTTGGAAAATTTGAAAGCTGTTTACCATGCAATATTCCAGTTTAGCAAATTCATGAACAGTGATTAAGGGTAGTGTTTCTGTTCTCAAATATTATAATTAAATCCCTTCCTCGGATGCTTTCTTTGTAAATAGCATAGCATAGTAATTTTTAGTCTGCCTTACGAGACAAGTCTTGATAGTTTAGGAGAAAGGAAATCTGGATAATAAATTTACAAAGTACTGAGTTAAATTAATGTTAATATTACATTAATTATTATATATGTTCCCCAAACCAAGTCCGTTATCTCTTTTCCTTTTAGTTTTTATTTAAAATACCTTTAAAAGTTTCCTTTTATGAATAGTCACATATCTAAAGTTATAAAGTGAAGAAAATATTATTATTACTACTTTTATTCTGAAATACCTATTTCCTTATTTTAGTCCAATTCCCATTTATTGCACCACTAAACTGATTAAAATTATAGACATATAACCAGAAGGTCATATCTCAAAAGTATTCACATAATTCATAGGCCCTTATAAATACTAATTTAAAGGTTAAATTAGTACCAACTATTAATATTGGCTTCACAGGGACAAAAACAGAATAATATCTTTATACTTTTTCTCTCCTCATTTCCTCAAATTCATTTCATTTTTTAAAATCATTTATTTATTTTGAGAGAGAGAGAGAGAGAGAGAGAGAGCAAAATAGAGGGAGGGGCACAGAGAGAGGGAGAGACAGAATCCCAGGCAGGCTCTGTCCTGTTAGTGCAGAGCCCAACACAAGGTTCAATGTCATGAACCACGAGATCGTGACCTGAGTTGAGATCAAGAGTTGGACACTTAACCAACTGAGCCACCCAGGTGCCCCCAAAATAATAAAACTTAAATGAATATTAAATTAATATTATAGATGGTGTGGTTTCACTAAAAATAACACCCTGATGTTAAGTTTTAAGATAGAAATTTTTTTTTTATGTTTCATTTGTTTACTTGATTCTGAGTATGATGCACCATCATTTGAGTCGTCGTTATAGTTAGTGGTTCCTTTTTCCTCTTTTAGAAACATATTAATTTTAAATGTTTGATGACCCAAAATGTAATAGTGCACCACAAAACATAATGCTAAAAAGCTAAGAATAGTATTTAATAAAATACTATTTTCCACTACATATTCTTACTGTTACTAAACTATCACAAGTTGATACATACAAAGAAGGCATCTGTGCAGACTATTAGCCCATAACAAATATGGTGACCTAGACCAGGTTCTTTTGTGTTCAGTGTGTACTATATTTCTGTTGGTGCTTGGATGCCTCCAGTATTAACTCCCTTCTCTCTATCTCTTTTTTCTTTTGGGCTATTATGAAACTTGAGTTGGTACTGCAAACAGTGATGTCATTTAGCCTTTTGTTGACTTCAATTAGTCATTTGTACATCAGTTCAAGTTTCTCATTCACTCTGGCTAATTAAAGAACAGTATGTTAACACCTGTTGCTTTTTTGTGGTGTAAAATCAAAGTCTCAATTTATTAAATTATGAGAACAAAAGCCTTATCCTATAAATGTTGCTTTCACTTACAAAGTATGTTGATAATATAGAAGTTTTGTCAGAAAGTTTTTTAACTGGTAAAAAATTTAATATGGGTATAATGATGTCTGATTACTTCAGCATGACTTTAGAAACAAACCTAACACATTCATTCAACAAGTATTTATTGAAAGCCCATCCTGTGCCAGGGACTTGGGATACAACTTGTACAAGAAAGAAACAGCAATTTACAGAAGGCAGAGATGCTTATAACACTTCAAAAGTTAAACACCATACTTTAGTCAGTGGTTCTTAAAGCCCGACCAGCAAGCATCAGTATCACTTAAGAATTTGTTAGGAATTCAATTTTTCGGGGCACCTGGGTGGCTCAATTGGTTGAGCATCTGACTTCTGCACAGGTCATGATCTCATGTTGCTGAGTTCGAGCCTCTCATACTGTCAGCATGGAGCCTGCTTGGGATGGCTGTCCCACTCTCTCTCTGCTCCTCCCCTGCTCTTGCTCTCCCTCAATCAAAAATAAATAAACATTAAAAAATAAATAAAAAGATTCTCTCTCTCTGCTCCTATCCTGCTCATGCATGCTCTCTTTCTTTCTTAAAAAAAAAGAAATGCAATTTCTCAGGCCCCACTCCTGGCCTAGGCATCAGAACCTCTGAGAGCAGGGCCCAGCAGTGTGTTTAAACAAATCCGTGGGGGGGGGGGGGGGGGGTTTCTGATGCTCCATGAAGTGTGATAGCCACTGCTTTTGCAGGCTGACAGATTGATCTCTTCCAATACTAAGAATATAAGAAGGCCAGTTTTCTTAAGGCAGAGGTCCTATGAATAGAATTTATAAAAAATGTTTTAAGAAAATTTTTAAAAATGCACATTCAGGGTCATCGAATGACTGAGATACAAGAAATTCTCATCATCTACTATTTTTTTTTTATTTATTTTTTTTAAAATTTTTTTAATGTTTATTTTATTATTTTTGAGACAGAGAGAGACAGAGCATGAACGGGGGAGGGGCAGAGAGAGAGGGAGACACAGAATTGGAAGCAGGCTCAGGCTCTGAGCCATCAGCCCAGAGCCTGACGTGGGGCTCGAACTCATGGACCGCGAGATCGTGACCTGAGCCAAAGTCGGACGCTTAACCGACTGAGCCACCCAGGCGCCCCACATCATCTACTATTATTAAAGGAAAAAATGATAGTAGAAACTTATTAAAAATTTTAACTTGGTGAGAATTTGACTCTGCTTTTCTTCTTAGAGCAGATTAGATCCCTTGTCTCATCTAAGTCTGTGGTAGGAGATTCCTTGTGCCATTTAAATAGCTTATAGGCAAAAGAAATTATATTTGCATTCTATTTCTGTGTTTACCAGTCAGTACTGCTTTGTAATTTTTCTCATTTTTAAATCTCATCTAGTGGGGAAATTCCTATTTGGTTCTGCTTGGTGTCATTCTATCAGAGGGATAAAGCTTTTCCCACCCTCACAAAACATGTCCATCTGTCTGATCAGGACTAAAGATGTAGCGCAGGGCTGCCCAGAGTTGGCTCTTTTCACTTCCCTGGTGCTACTAGAGATAGGGGTCCTGTTCCTCCTTCCATTTCTGAGGCCTCAGCTCAGCCCTTCCTTCTCTTTTAGTTAGCCACTGCTGCACTCTCTCCTCTCCTCTCCACAAATCCAGTCCTAGCTAATCTTCAATCGCAGGAAAAGAGAGTTTGGACTGCAACCAAATCTTTCTGTTTTGCATTTCTGCTAGATTCTTTAAGCCTTTGTTTCAGTCACTGTGCTGAGCAGGGGAAAGAAAAAAAAATAGCCTTTAGGTTATTAATAAGAGAAGAAAAGAGGAGAGCAATGCTGAGAATATACATTTGCTAATATGAAGGTGTATATCGATGCCAGAAGATATAATACTAAAAGATGTTATATTGCACTTTTATGAAACCATGTTTTCTATTTCCTTCATGTTGTAGTAGACAATCAACACACATGGGAGCCAGAGTTATTTTTCGAAAATATTCACTTGATAAATTATCTTTGTGCACTCGTATGTGCCAGGAATTGTTGCAGGTGTTTGGGAGATAGCAGTGAACACGGGGAGAAAAACCTCTGCCCTCATGAAGATTATAGTGAGGAAAACTGACAAAAATCAAAATACATACATGAAATGTAGAGCAAGTTAGATGGTGAAAAATTCTGTGAGAAAAATAAAGCAGAGAAAGAAGTGAAGGAGTAGAGAGGAGTAGGCAGGTTTGAGTGAGGTGGCCAGGGAGGGCCTTACTGAAAAGGGGAACAGAGACCTGGGGAGGTGAGGGAGCTAGTCAAACAGATACCTGGGGAAGTGTGCTCCAGGCAGAGGGAGCAGCAGTGCAAAGGCCCTGAGGCCAAGGGCTAGGGGGAAAAGTGGTAGGTAAAATCCCATGGACCTCATGAGTCAGTGGTTTTTGACTTTTCATTCTTTGCAATTTCTCATTTCAGATACTGCATTTTTCATAATCAGAAGTTCTATTTGGGCCTTTTTTTTTATATCTTTCACCCCTTACTATCTATCTATCTATCTATCTATCTATCTATCTATCTATCTTCTCTAAATACTTGAGCACATTTATAAAATTCATAAAATCTACTTTAAGTTTCTTGTCTGCTAATTGCAACCTTTCTGCCATTCCTGAGTCTGTTTCTATTGACTGATATTTTTTCCTGCTTAGAATCATATTTTTTTCTGCTGCATTGCATAACTTGTAACTTTTTATTAAATTTAGGATATTTTGAACATTTTGTTTAATTATGTAGGTGTGAAAGCCAAGGGGATAGGAGTGCTGGGCTTTGTCGTAGTGTATAATTAAGTTACTTTGGATAACGCTGACCTTTCCAAATCTTGCTTTGATGTTTTATTTTGGTGGGTCCTCTGCAGCCTTCAGCTGCACTGCTCAGGTGACACTCTTCTCAGGACAAGTTCTATGGATTACCCATTTTTTCCACTATGGCCAGTGAGAAGACAAACTATTCCCAGCATGGCTTGAGCTCTGAGAATTCCTTCAGGAAGTTCTTTCCATAGCCATGTGGGGTGTTACCCCAGATGTGTGCTGATCAATACTCAGTAGAGCCTCAGAGGGCTTTCTCTTCAGGTTTCAGGAACTTTTTCTCTCTCCTTTGTGGTCCTCTGCCCCAGGGATTCTAGTTCGCTCAGCCTTCTTCAACTCATCTCCTCACCTGCTTTAGACTATGAGACTTCGGGCCTTCTCAGGCTTCTCCTTCCCTGTGGCTTTAAAGCTGCCTCCAGGCAATAATTTGGAGAAAATGTAAAGATCACTCCTTTTTTTGTTTTGTTTTTGTTTTTGTTTTTGGTCTCAAGGTCACAGTCTTGCTCTGGCTGTTGTTCAGTGTCAGATATATATCTTTCTCTTTCTCCTCCCCCTCCCTCCTCCTTTTTTAATAGCAGGACATAATTCTCTTGGCTCTTAGTCCCTCATGGGGAGAAGCAAAAGTCCTAGTATAACTTCTGATTGCCAATTGCCAAACATGTGCACTAATTAAATACTCTTAGAACCTAACGTGTTTATATTTATATGTGAACTCTGGCCCACACTTAAAGCCTATGTACAACTGAAGCATAAATTCTGGCCATGTGTTTTGATTGGGTATATCCAAGTAATCCTAAAGGCAAGGATTTATGTGCAGAGTAGGTCATTTGGGAGATGATCGCAGGAACACGAGTGGAAGAGTGGGAAAAGTGAGAGAGGGAAGGGAAATAACAGTAAATGGTGGCAGGGGCCTGGGTGGCTCACTCGGTTAAGCTCTGACTCTGATTGATGTCGGCTCAGGTCATGATCTCACAGTTCATGAGTTTGAGTCCCATGTCGGGGTCTGTGCTGATAGTGGGGAGCCTACTTGGGATTCTCTTTGTCCCTCTCTCTCTCTCTGCCTCTTCCCTGCTTGCGCTTGCTCTCTCTCTCAGAATAAATAAGTAAACATTAAAAACAAAACAAAACAAAACACAGGCATGCCTGGGTGGCTCAGTAGGTTAAGTGTCCGACTTCGGCTCAGGTCATGATCTCACAGTTCATGGGTTTGAGCCCTGCATCAGGCTCTGTGCTGACAGCTCAGAGCCTGGAGCCTGTTTCAGATTCTGTGTCTCCCTCTCTCTTTGCCCCTACCCTGCTCACACTTTGTCTCTCTCTGTCTCAAAAATAAATAAACATTAAAAACAATTAAAAAAAAAAACACAAAATGGTGTGTTGTCCACTCACTCACCAGATATACCAAAGGGCTCAATCCTGCAGAGAAACTCAGGGAGGTAGAATAAATTTAGCTTACCTCAGAGCTATCACAAGTGAGGCAGCTTGGGTATATATCTCTCCACTCCTCATCCATCATTTATTGAGAGCTGCTTCTGTGGGTGTTGACTCTGCACTTCTGAGTTTGTCCTGCATGCAGGTTGAGCACACTCCCTGTGGCCAGATAAAGCCCTCAGGCAGAGAACTTCAGGTGTTCATGGTAAGCAGGCTTCATAATGCAGAGGGCAAGGCCAGGGGGATGTAAGCAGAGTCCTAGTAATGTTACTAGCACCAGACAGAAGATGTGAGTTAAACTCACTCTAAAGCAGAAATACTGTGTGCTCTTCTTTCAACCCAGCATGTGAAATAGATCTGACCTAGTAGATACAGGTTTATATCAATCTTCTCTTCCTTTTATAGTACAGAATTTTTTTTAAGGTTTTATTTCTCAAAAGTACAGTGAACACCTAACTCACAAGGGATGGATAATTCTGTATATTTGATATTTCCTTATACCTGAATGTTTGACCTTCTAGGTAATGACATTTGACACATTAATTTTTTTTAAGTAGAAATACACACTTTTTATTGCCTTCTAAAATATAAGACATGAAATAGATTTTAGATTTTGTTGATGACT
This sequence comes from Panthera tigris, assembly GCF_018350195.1. NCBI lineage: Eukaryota > Metazoa > Chordata > Mammalia > Carnivora > Felidae > Panthera > Panthera tigris. Next base: position 133,606,318 of record NC_056663.1, read on the forward strand.
CCGTAATTTCATTTAACGTAGTGTACTGAAACCATAGACACAGTTGCATTTGTAGATACGGACAGAAGGAAATTTAGGATCGATGAGCACCTTGGTAATGGCTTTCTTGACAAAACATTTCATGCTTAGTTTTATGCACGTGTACCTTTCTCATGAAAGAAAAGGTATAGCATGACAGCCTAAGCAGGGAAACAATAGTGAGTTATACAAAAACAGTTATGAGATCACTGACCACCACAACCTTCTCTAAAGCCATTTTATTGCCCCTCCCACCCCCCAAATCATTTCTTTGCTGAAGCTGTTCCCACCCTTTGACTTGTCAGACTGTTCAAAAACAATTATGTCACAAACTGTGTCACAAACACAGTTGATCCCAGGAGTCTCCTAATTCACTTTACTCAAATGCTTTTTCCTCTCATATGTTATTGACAGAATGAAATGAAGATTATTCTTCAACATTTTATGATTTTGTGCTAGAGATGTGGAGAGAATGATTTTCATAAGTCATTGAGGTTGATATCATCTTATACTTTCTTGGACATCACTTAGTTGCACACATTTCTGCTTGTTCCTCTTAACTTTTTGTTAGAAAAATAGTCTTTTACAAAAGAATTCTAGGTTTAATACTTAGAGATCAAAAGTTTTGCAAGATTCCTGATTAATTGGTGAACTTCACTATAAATACTCTTCAGAATCAGCAACACTGTAAAATCTGAGAAAACAGTATCTTTCTCCATAGGCTCAATTAGTGAAATAATACCATGGTTCAGGAAGGTTCACAAAAAGGTTTGATGACTCTTTTTTAATTACAGAGAACAGAGGGGAAGTGGATGGGAGGGGGGCGGTGGGGGGCAGTGGTGGTTGAAAAAGGTGAAGGGGGATTAAGAGTACACTTAGCTTAATGAGCACCGAGTAATAAACAGACTTGTTAAATCATTATATTGTAACCTGAAACTAAAGTAACACTATATGTTAACTATATTAGAATTAAAGAAAGAAAAAAAAATCTGATATAATGACTGTCTTTCCCAAGGGAAACATGATTGCCTGAAGTTTTCTTTCACTATATGTGCAAAAAATGTGTATAATGGTTAAGAAAGAAGTTGTATGACTATCCATATATTTACTTACATTTCACTCCCAAATATATAATTTCATAAGAATTTGTAGCATTAGCTCTTGCAAAATGAATTTGTTTTTCCTTCTCATGAGTTAGCCTAAGGACATTTAGTTCCTTGGTATCCTTTTAGTTTGGAAGTTGGCAAGTACCAGTCACAATATAAAATCATCTAGAATGATAGCTCGTACTTAGAAATGAATTATCTGAAAAAACTAAAAATTTATGCTGAAATGTTATGATTTATATATTTTTTAATCCCAGCACCTAGCCTTCCAGTGACCTGTTTCCATTTGAAATGCCAAAACTAAATGCATTTCTTTAGAAAACAGAATTGTATATAGCTCAGTTGACTGCCTTTGCTCAAATAAAACCTTGTAGGGGCGCCTGGGTGGCTCAGTCAGTTAAGCGTCCGACTTCGGCTCAGGTCATGATCTCACGGTCCGTGGGTTGAGCCCCGAGTCCGGCTCTGTGCTGACAGCTCAGAGCCTGGAGGCCACTTCGGATTCTGTGTCTCCCTCTCTCTCTGCCCCTCCCCCGTTCATGCTCTGTCTCTCTCTGTCTCAAAAATAAATAAACATTAAAAAAAATTAAAAAAATAAAACCTTGTACTTTTTCTGTAACCACTGGAGAGTGACGTGGTGTGCTTGGATTTCACACCATAGAGCCGCTCCAGTGTAGGCCAGTGTGACACGACTACCTAGAATTGGCTGATCCAGGACCTATAAAGTGTTTCAATAGCTGCTTGTTTGAAGTACTGATTTCACACAAGTGGGTTGTAAGTGTTGCTAGGTTGGATTCTGAAAGGGAAGAGGTTGTGTTTGTTTTGCTTATTATATCCCCAGTGCCTAATGTGGTGCTGAGATGTCAATGAATACTCAATGAACAAATGACTTAAATCCCGGTTTTTTTTTTCTGATGTATTCCCTGTCAAGCACAGGTGAGGTCTGGCCCCAGTTCTCTACCTCTCTGGGCCTGGACTTCACTTTGATGAGGCTTCTAGTGGCCTTACCTATGTTTGCACTTACCATGCTGTGCTGTGGTTTTCCCATTTATGGAGTTTTCATTCACTACCAGGCTGAGTGTTCCTTGGGAGTGGTCACCCTGACTTATATATTCTTGCATCATCAAAATCTACACAACGGTTTACATAATCTTTGGCCGACCTTTAGCAAGCTAGCTTTTTAATATTTTTAAGAAACATGCAAGTATCTCTTCCTTTTACACATTTACTTTTCACTAGAGGAAGATGAGTCTATGTCCAAAGTTTAGCTTTGATTAAAAACAACAACAAAAAATGCCAACTTTATAAAGCTCCTAAATCTGATGTAGTGGTTGGTGGATTTGTTCATTCGTTCATTAGTATTAATTGAGTGCTAAGTGCCAACTGGATGGCAGGCAGTATTCTAGGTGCTGACAAAACAGCAATGAACAAAACACACTTAAATCCCTGTCTTTATGCATTTATTCTAATGAGTGAAATAGACAATGGAAAGCATGTAGTCTACTACATAGTGATAAAGTGCGAAGGAGAAGAAATAACGCTGGGAAAGGGGATACAGGTAACCGGAGAAGTGTATGGACATTTTTGGTAGGGTGGCCATTGCCAGCATCACCAAGAAGGTAACTTTGAGTTAAGACCTGAAGAAAGAGAGATTGTCAGCTATGTGAACAACTGGAATAGCATTTCAGGGAGAAGAAGCAGCATGTTAAATCCACTGGGCAGTTCTTAGTTCTCATGTGACTTATCCTCCTTCACAGGTCTCGATGCAGCAGATCACCCTGCTACATGGTTTCCTCTTGTCTGACTGATGGCTCCTTTGATGGTTTCTCTGGCTCATGGTTTTGAAATGATGGAGTACTTGATAGCTCAATCATCATAATTCTTTTCTTCCCTTCCTATTTCCTATACTAGTTCATCCAATCCTGTGGCTAAAAACCATAAATATGCCCAAATTTGTATTACCAACCCTGACTTCTTTGAACACTCTATCTAGACCTGTAAACATAAGTGACAACTCATCTACACTCATCCCAAATTTATTATGTTCAAAATAAAACTTCTGATATTCAGCCCCACTCTCAATTATACTATAATTTTTAACAGTGAAAAGCATGCAATTTTTCACATTACAGAAAATGCAGAATTTAAGGACATTAAGACAACAGATGCAGAGTTTAGAATCTTAGATTTTGTACAGTTTGACATTGGGGACCTTCTAGTCCAATGTCTTATTTTACATTTGCTGAGGCTGAGGGCCTGAGCGTGAGAGGTGATGAAACCAGCTAGAGCTGGGACACCCGGACTGCAGTCCACTTCTTCCTTCACCACGCCAGTCTTCCATACCTAACTGTGCTTCCTCAATCTGGGTGATCATGTCTGCAGTGGTAGCCTCAGAAGCTGTACATATCCTACCTCTTCCTTCTATTGTGTTTTTTCATATTATATTTTCTTTCCCAGATGTTTAGAAGCCTAAGTGGTTCAATTCAGTGAGTTCAATTTTTATCACAAGAATATGAACAATGCAGATGCGTTAGATCTGATTTTTAGACAAATTCCAAGGTACAGCTTAATTCTAGATATCACCAACATTATTGAAAACCATCCTTAACTTGAATCATTTCTGTTGTGATTATTTCGGATATGACCAAATGTGACATCGCCCTTTAAAAAAAGTCACCCTTTAAAAAAAAGATTTAATTAGATTTGTGTGTTAGTGTCCAATTTATGGATTAATGGGAGTAGTTTCAACAATGTAAGCATTTAAACAATGAAAATTGCATTATGCCTAGAATATTTAAGGACAATAAAAATCCTTTGACCCTCTTGACACCTGCTGCTTAGAAATGCAGAATAAACCCTTACTTACAACTCTCCTAAAAGGGTGGCAGATAGGATGGCATCCTATTTGGTGATGAATATTCCTTTTTATTTTTTTTTGTAAGATTTAACAAAATTTTATTATAGTATTACCAGAAATGTACTGATTGTAAAGCTATCCCATTCATGGTTTTCTTCTTTTTTTATTTTATTTTTTTAAAATTTTAACTCCAGTTAATACACAGGGTTATATTAGTTTCAGGTGTGCAATATAGTAATTAAACACTTCCACAGACAAGATGAATATCCTTAAGAGTACCATACAGAGAAGGGCAAGAACATATTTAGATTGCATGTAGAGTTTATATGGCCCATTTTTAGTAACAAAACAAAAACAACAAGAAGCAAAAACCAAAATGTTTTTGGATGAGACATTTTGATAGAAATAGTTTAAAATTAATTGGTACTTGGAAAATTAAAAACTAGAATCACCTTTAATACATTTGCAGTGTTTCTAGTTGACTATGACAACAGAGGTAACACTTTAAAAAAGTTTTTGTTGATTGATTGTAAAGGGGGAATACTGGATTTATTGGTCTATAATCTTAGAAAATGGATTTCGCGTTTAAGCTTTTCTTGATGATCTGTCCTTGCCCAGCTGGTAAAGTGCTCCTCCTTTGTCCCCCTGTAACAGGAGCAAATCCTTCTATTTTCTTCATTGAATTCAAGTGGTGTGTTTACACTCTGGCCTTTCCTGAAAGCAACTGAAGTTCCCTGAAAGCAGATAGGATTCTCTATTTCTGTTAATAGCGCATTCTACCAAACAGGCTCTAACTCGCTCTCTATCCATCAATTTCCAAATCCTGTTGGTTCAGCCTTTAAATTTCTCTTTCCTTAATCTTCACTGACACTGAGAAGTCTCATCAACAAACCAACAGGGTTGCTCTGCCTTAGGCTACTCTTAGGTGGAGAACTGGAAGTGGAGCAGGCTGTAGAGATGATGACCTTCCTCCCCACCCCATCCCTCCTGTTCCTGAGGAATCCCATACCACCCTGCTTCAGCACCGCCTTGAGATTAAGAGCAAGAACCTTGGAGCCAGGCTGCCTGGATTTGAATCTCTACTCTGCCATGTACTAGCCCTGCCACTTAATAGCTGTGTGACCTTGGGCAAGTTTTTTTCACTTCTCTCTGCCCTAGTTTCCTCATCTTTAAAATGGGGATGATATTAGAACCTACCTCATTTAGCTGCTATGAGGATGAAATTAAGTGAGTTAATATATATAAAGTGCTTAGGACAGTGCCTGACACAGAGTAAGCACTTCAATGTTAGTTGCTATAGTTACTATTTATTGCTAGTCAGTAAAACTGCCTCTTTAGGTAGTGATGGGAGAGAGGAACAATGGAATCTCTATGGGAATAAAGTGGTAAGAACAAAACCCTTGTTGAGAGCCACTGCTCTAGGCTAGAAAACCAATGTCCCAAGCATTGGACAAGCCACCTTTAGATCCAAAAGGTGGAAGTAATCCAGTTATACTTTACTGCTGTATAGATCAAGGATACAAACTGACAACTGACAACTGACAGTGATTTGATTTATTAACCCATACAGTTCTTTAAAAGTAGATATAATGATACAAATATTAAGCTTCTCTGAAATTCATGAATGAAGTAACACTGAACTTATATAACTGCTTTCTTCAAGTACATAAATCTCCAAGTTTTAAGTAAGGAACTGGAAAGGAATCTCAGAAGTGCTTTTAGAAGATGCAAATTTTGCCTGAAGAATATCCTTTAAAAGAAGATAACATGATTTTGGTTAAAAATAGCCTCTCACTGTCTTCCTCTAATGCATTCATTCCTACCTTCAAGCTTAAATATCTACAGACACAGAGGGAAACACACAAAGTCATATTAGGAATAAAAACAAGTACCAGCAATTTATTTTTGCTAGATTTCAAGGGACTTTCCATTGCATGACCATGGAAACTAGACTGAGAAAGGCAACAGGTAGTTTGCATGGCAAGAAACAGAAAAGAAAACCTTGTTCTTCTGAAAGTAGGTATGAAGACCTTTTGTTTCTTTGTTACTTCATACCCTTGGCAGAAATAAAGATCTACCAACTCAAAACCTGGTTTGTAATCCTCCTACTGTATATATACTACATTTTTAGGCAGTCAAATGTTGTTATATATCTGTTACCAGTACATTATTTTCTGTATCACATAGAGGCTGACTCCATGTAGAGGCTGAATCACTGAGGAAAATAGCAACAATGATACAGATGGTGAATATTAATATTGATATTCACTGAGCTGCTGCTATGACCAGAGTGCTGTTCAAAGGACTTTTCACTTTAGGTCTTAGTTTATTTAAGCCTCACTATAACCTATGAGACAGGTAGTATTACTATTATTCTATTTATTATTGTCTAGACGAGGGAATGGAGACACAGACACTGTGGAAGACAATCTTGAGAAGTGTTGCTGAAACAGAGGGAAAGGACAATGAAATGATGATAGTGCAGCTGATAAGTATGGAAACCAGGGAACATATCTCCAACCAAACATGGAATGGAAATCATTCAGAGAAGTAAATGCAAAGAATTGAAGTGAAAGCAATAGCCTTTCTGAGGTAATGAATGGGCTGAGCACACACAGTTCTGCTAAGGAAGAGAAGAGACAGCTGAGCAAAGTCGCTAAGAGGTAGTCTTTCCAGATTGAAGTTCTTTCTCTACCACAAGTTGGGGTTACCTTGGGCGAATTACTTAATTCTTCTAAACCTCTATTTCTTCATTAGGAAAGTGGAGATAACCATGATAGTATGTTCTTAGTATGGTTTTTATAAGGACTAAGTGAGTTTTACATGTAAAAAATGGTACAGAAAACTATGCCATACAGTAAGTGCTTAATAAGTGATAGCTATTTTTATCACTATCATTATTATTATTGTTATTATTAAATGGGTAAAAAGAAAGGGGAGGAGAATTCATGGTCAAATAATTGGGGAGATTCTAATTAATTGGAATTGTTTATTGTATGTTTCCTCATAGCATTTAATATGCTTACCTAGATTGTAAAACTTCAAGTGGGGAATTCTCAGACTTATTTGACCATAAAACCTCCTGGCTTTTTTTTTTTTTTCTTTTTTTCTCATTGACTATAAATAATGTCTTGTGGGACTTTGGTGTTCTACAGATCAGAGTCTAGGAAATGTTCTTTATTTCACACACAGTGTACAGGATAATAGAAAAACAGATGTGATGCCCTGCACTGCAAACTACTAACCATCAAATAAAGTGCTTTCAGCTTTACAAAACATCATGAATATACTTCTTTCTCCATTGTACAAAACTATGTATCTAGGCACTCACGCCTTATGATCACTCAATCTTGTCAATGTCATCATTGAAAGTTTTTTGACATTTTCATAGAATGTTGTAAAAAATGAGTTAAAATTGACATAGCTCCAGCCTTTGGGAAGATTTATTTTACCATATTGTAATTCCTTCCAAGTGTTTTGTAGTTCATTGCCTATTGTGTCATAGGAACACTATTCTCTTGTGTGCTGTCATTACATTTCTCTAGTGCTCCTTACCCTGGTATTGAAGTAATACTGAATTAACATTAAAAAAAACATTCAGAAGTTCTGTTTAATCCCCCTCCCCAACCTGACCCACCACCAGCACTTCTCTTAGATTATATTAATTAGTTTTTGGCTTACTTAGTGTTTCTGTGTCTGATGGCATATCCTACATGGCTTTCCACATCTGGGCTTGGCATTATTCAGAGAGAAGTTAACTAGCTTCTCTAGGAATTATTTCCACTATATCCCATTACTACTAAGCTGAGCTGGAGAAATATAATTAGAAAGAAAATCTCCTGGATCCCAGTGAATCTTTTCCATATAGAAAAGAATGAAAGAGTTTTATTATTGTATAAAGATTAATCAGATTGAGATGCACAGCACATGCAATCTGCTGAGGAGATTGCAATGAGAGAAAAAAATCTCACCTTTTACTACCGTGAGGTAGGCAGATACAATTCATTGCATTCATGCTAATTGTCAACTGAAAGAAAAGGAATAAAATTTCTTGTATCTTATTTCTTAATTAAAGTATAATTGACATCTAACAATATATTGGTTTTAGGTGTACAACGTAATGATTTGTATTTGTATACATTGTGAATAAATGATCACCAGAATAAGTCTAGTTACTGTCTGGCACCATATAGAGTTACAATTTTTTTTTTTCTTATGATGAGAACTTTCAAGATCTGCTCTCTTAGGAACTTTGAAATATGCAATATGATATTATAGACTATAGTCGCCATGCTGTACATTACATCCCCATAACATTTATTGTATAACTGGAAGTTTGTACCTTGACTCCTTGTATCTCCCCTCCCCTCCCCAACTCCTGGTATCTTGATGACAAGCAGGAAGTAACATCATGAAGCCAAGCACCTAGGTTTAAATTCCCAGAGGCAGGGAAAGGAGAGCCGTCCACCCTCCTAAGAAGTTCACACTTCAAAGAAATCTCTCTGAAGCCTCCAAGAAATGCATTCCTGGAATGCAGAACTGGCTTGATTCTTATCAATCTTTTAAAAAGATTTATATACATATCAAAAAGACCGAGAAAAAATTTAGAATGTCAAGTTTTCTAAGGTAAATGCTAAGGGGAGGGGGAGGAGTACTCTTCCCTTTCGGCGTTAGGGAAAAGTTAAGTGTTTTTTAGATGTATATTAACCTCACAATTTTCCATTTTTGTTTCTATTTTATAGTTGCACTATAGTTTTTTAATTATCCCCATTTCTGTTTCTCCTCTTTCTGAGCAGTTTGCAGTTGTATAAATATCCAGCAAGTCCATAGTAAAATATAAAATCAAGCAGTTACCAGAATTATAATAGGATGAATTTTAAAAACTAAAACAAGGCTCACCTTGAGGGAATATCTTTAAATATATCACATTAATGGTATTATTGTTCATTAGAATTCTTGATTTTTGATTAGCAGTGCATAATATCCTCATTGTATATTACATTCACAAACTCTAGTGGAGATTTTTTGCTTGTGCTTTCAATTAGCTCTTTGAGTATTATTTTGTAGTTTCTTATGAAATCTTATCCAACCCAAGCCCGTAATCTAATAATCTAAATTTTTAATTAGGAGCTTTTCTTATAAGGCCCAATGAATTTCTCCTGAGTTCTCATCAATCATATAAGTAGCATTGCATTTACATGGTAATCTAGGGCCTTCAGTAATCATTCCATCTTCCCGAATAATTTTTCCAACATTCAAAACACAAAGATACCCGTGGCTGTTCTCTAATATCAAAGTCTTATTATGAGGCACCCATTGAAGGGTATAGATTGAACTTTAAGTATTTAAGGTACAATGAGTGGTCTTGAAAACAAAACCAAATTGTGCCACTTTTTGCATCAGTCTGATCAATAGTTGAATTGCCCATTAAATCTCCATGAATAATGGGCCTCCACCTTTGTTTACTCTTTATACTGGGCCCAGAGAGAACTTGCATGATGAGCAATATTCATGACATGGCTGAACCACTGTGAGCCCTTCCTCAAGGAGCCTACATTCCAATAGGATTTCCTTTCCCTTTAACTTTATCTCAGACACCAAGTAGAGACACTTCATTCCTTTTCAGTCAAAGTGTAATCTGAGGACAATGCCTTCAGAAGCAAGACTCCCGGATACCTCTTCTCACAGACTTTAGAAATCAGGTCATCGGATACAGCATCAGGGAACACACACATGTTTGTGGTGGCTGCAGATGAAAGAAAGCAACATTCATAAACTTTAGCAGCAAGGCAATTTGTTGGAAGGGCATACAATGGCTCATAGAGCAGCAGGAGCCCTGGAGTTAGTGGGGCATGGGGAAGATGGCTAGCAAGAAAGAGGTAGGCGGCTGAAAGCATAACCTGATTTCCATCTGGGGAGAATTTGGCTGGAGTGCTGGAGCTGGGAACTTTTTGCTTTCTTGGTTCTGCTAATGCTGCCCCTTCACACAATATGCTTTCAGAAGTCCAAATTTCAGTCACAAGTGTCTGATCAATTATAGCCACCCTCCAGTAACATCAACTTCATTACAGCAGGAGAGTAAAAGGAGAGAGTGATCTCACTTTGCTTTCTAGAGTGGGAGATGTTAGTCTGCCTACAAACTATTTTTGTACTTCTGTCAAATGGTGCTCACTTTATGCATATGCTATTCTAAGTGCTTTGCATATATTAATTCATTTATTCTTATAGCAACTTAAAGTGGGAGACATTATTTTGTCCATGTGTACCATAAACTAACTGGGCACCAGAAGTTAATGTATTTAATTTAAGTTTTAAATTTGATTTTTATTTTCTGGATTTAATTGCTCCAATCGCACAGTAAATGGAAGGGAGAGAATCTGAAGCTAGGCACTCAGGTTGCAGAATGTGTGCCCTTCCTAGTATTGCTCAGCCTTACCAAAGACAAGTGTTTAGAGGTTTAATATAAAGAAAAGGAAAAAAAGACAGAAAAAGAGAACATGACAAATCAAATCAATATAACAACAAATCAGCAATCAAATGTTTGATTTGTTTGGTGATAAGATATATAATTTCTATCTTTCTCTACATTTTATGTATTATAAATTCATGTTTTTTAAATGTGTACTTTTGATGTAATGTTAGATTTATAGGGGATTTGCAAAGACAGTACAGTTTCCATATATAGTCTTTACTCAGTTTCCTTAAGGTTTACACTTCACATAACCAAAGAAGAATGAACAAAACAAAAATATTAACAGTGATCCATCACTATTAGACTTTAATCAATTTCCCCAGCTTTTCTACTAATGTCCTTTTTCTGTTCCAAGGTCCAGTCCAGTATCCTACATAACATTTACTTATATATGTCTCTCCCTCCAAATTGTGCCAGTTCCATTGTTTTGTCTCTTGTGACTTTGATACTTTGAATGAATAATGGTCAAGTATTTTGTAGAACATTCTTCAATTTGAGCTTGTTTGGTGTTTTCTTATGATTAAATTAAGGTTATGAATTTGGAGGAAGAATGCTTTTTTTAGTGCATTCTGTCAGGGAGTTAGATAATATCAATATGTCGTATTAGTAGGATTTTAACATTGATCACTTGGTTAAGGTGGTTCTGTATTATTTTTTAATCATAATTTTCTTTACTTACAAAAATATTGCTAACATTTCTAATATTTAGTAGACTTTATTTTTTATCGCAGGTTTTGTTATATTGCAAAATCTCCAACTCATATGGGTTCCTAGAACCCACATGACTCACTCTTACTCTTCAGGGACCAAATTCTTGTGATTTAGAACGTAATCTGTTCTTAAACCACACATAACTAAATGCTCCATCTGATGTGTAATAAGCTAAGTGAAAGATGAGCAGTCCACTATGTCCATATTTTGGAGGAAACTCTATAGCCAACGGCAATCCTAATTCTGATACAAAATGTAGTACCACACTTGGAAGTTAGTGAATTATAGTCAATTCTATTTAATGAGTACCCAGGCCATTTCTTTTGCTGTTCTTGAAAGCCACATTTGTTAGTAAGGCCTTCAGGCCAATTTGCCTATTAGCTTAGGTTTTATGATACTATGTACAGCTCATTTAAAACAATTCTCCATACATAAAACTGTACATCTGTCTTTTGATATGTGTAAAACCTGCTAAAATAGTGATGCAGACAAATTATTGTTAAAGAGAACCATTTTGCAGTCGTCCCTGTGAAAGCCCCTGATCTTTTGTAATTTGTATGTTTCGCTTATAACTGAACTACATATTTTAAAACCATCATTTTATACTTTCCTATTTCATGTATATACAATAAACATATTTAGTGTAATTTGTTATTATTATTTAAATTATTTTTCCTTATACTTGAGAACCAATCTGTAAATTGTTAATTTTTTGCAGCTTTAAGAGCAATATTACATGTTGTTTGTGTGTGTTTGTTTCCTCTGCAGAATAAATCAGTCTGCTCTAGATCTCCAACAGACAGTGAAAAATTTTAATGTTTGGTAAGCCATTTGTTAAAATTAAATTTAAATAGGTGATAATGAAGGTGTGGATAAGGATAGAAAAAAAATAAAATTGCATACTCATGGTTAAGTCAGTGTTACAGTTCTAGCAATGCTCTTATATTTATCAACTCGAAACATGGTGATACTGATTATTTAGTACCCCATTCTTGTGCACTTGGCTTTTGCAAAAGAACTTAGCATTTTAAAAAGTTACCCTCTGAGTAGCCATCTAGTCACATAATCATTAGTTTTTATCTCAATGCTTAGGCACTTTAAAGAGCATCTTAGTAACCTCAGTATTAGATTTAAGTTTGTTATATGATTGCCTTAAAACAATTTTATTAGTTTCTCACTGCTAATATATAGTATGGAACCCTAGAACCCTGGCTTTTGATCTTAACATTAATATATGAGAAATCATAAAAATTAAAAAAAAAAACCCAGTTTACTTTCCAGAATATACCACAAATGATATGTCTACAAACCAGTTTTTCCTTTTTTTTGTTTTTTGTTTTTGTTTGTTATCAGGTGAGTGTGGGGAAATGGGAGAAACCATTCAGCATCAGGGAGTAAGACACAAAATTAAATATTTCTGTAGACCCTTTTAGGTTCCCGGACAGATTAAAGAGCGCTTACTCACAGAGAGCACACATTAGTGTTTTGCTGGAGCTGGCACGCACCAGTTTGCAGGAACCAGTTGTTAAATTCTAAGGAGGTTTGTCACCCAGTTGTTAAACATAGCCATTATTAAAATCAAATTGTATAAACTCACAATTAAATACTATTAAAAAAGGTAATGAAAACTCAAGACTCATCATTTCCTAATTTTTGAACTATGCTCTAGCATTTTTACTATGTTATTTCCCAATTCTGTGTCCAGAGATTTCATGTTGTAGCCTGATAAGCTTATGATTCACGTTATGAGTATGCGTTTTCTTAAAGAAAATAAAACTAAATACGGTGGGAGACCATGTGATTTAAAATCACTGTTCTCCTGTTACTGCTGACTACCTGTCAGTCACACATCCTACCCTCCTCCTCACCTCAGGGTCTCTGAGTTTGCTGCTGTATTCCCTCTGCTTGGGACCCTTCCCCTCCACTGCACATTTGGATATCTATTTTTTCCCATCAGAGTTTATATGTCATTCTTTTGGAAAAACCATACCTGATTATCCGATCTAAAATAGCCCACCCTGTCCTGCCTATTCTCTGACATGACACATTTGCCGTTTCTTCACACGGTCTTCATTTTCCTTGAAGCACTCACTACTCATTGAAAGCATATGGTTTATTTGTTCATATGTTTACTGCCTTTCTCTCTTACTATACTATAAACTCCCCAAGGTGAGGAAGCTTCTATTATCTTTGTATTTCTGATTTTTCAATGCCTAAAAGAGGACCAGACACACAGTAGATGGCCAGTGTATTTTTGTTTATAAAGTGATTTAATATTTGAATAGACCATAGCAGTGAATGTCATCTAACTTAAAATAGGACTTGAGAGATAATTCAAGTAATATTCAGATATGGGATAAAATGAAGTTAGACTACTACCACTTGACAAAAAGAGGCTCTGAAATACTGACATAAGCAATTGCAAAGAAAACACTTCTTTTGGTGGGGGTTGTCATTTATACACATAAAAAGATATTGAACTTTTGCCAAATTTCTTGAGGGGCAATTTGGGAGTAGGTTATGTCAAAATTCTAGTTAGAGATGGGCTTTGTACATTACATTAATTATTCTGTACTCATCTGTGGAAAAATCCTTCTCAAGCAACATAATTTACATGAATGAGGGAGAAGGTTTTATTTTAAGGAACAGCAGCATATTCAGATTTTTTTGTGGCAGTCTTCCAGCTACAGAAGCTAGCTGTCAAGAACTACTTTCTTTCCCAGAAGACTTTTGTAAGGGGGAAGCTGAGGCTGCAATTCTATTCCAAGCCAAACTTTGTACAATATGAGCAAATAAAATGCAAAAGAACATTTTTGGTGACTTTGATGAGGGTAGCTATTTCTAATATTGAAGAGCCTAGTCAAGTTTATTGCTGCTTTTTAAAAAGTGTGATCTGGGGATGGATAGATTATCTGTAATACATACAGTACTGAAATGTATGGTTCATAAACTGAGGAGTAAAAGGTAACAAGGATATTGCTTAAAAGGACTAATGTGGGGTTTGGCAAATCTTTGGGGAAAGAATTTATTTGTTATTTCTTTCATGTATTCCACAGGTAGTTTTTAAGCACTAATTATGTGTCAGGCATTGTTTTAGATGCTAGGAGTACATGAAAAATACTTGCTATCCTTAAACAGTCTAATGGAATAAAAACAGGTAAACAGGTTATTGCAACACAGTGTGATAAGTGGTAGGACGAAAATGTTCAAGGCTTTCTAAGAGCACATGAAAGAGACAACTAGCCCAGGTGTATGATGTTTGAGAAACTAATCACATGATCATGATTCACCTTGTGGGTCACAAAGTCTCTGACTGATATGCCAAGACTTAATTGAAAACAATGACATACTAACAAATGTTTAAAAACTAGCTCTTCAGAGGAACAAAACCCCTACGTTTGTGGTGTTTGCTCATTTCTGTGTTATAAATATTTCCACTCTGTTGATTTTAAAGCTACCAGTAGGATGTCATTGAATGTGAAGACAAGAAAGGATGGACATTGTTTGTTCTAAATCTTTTCTGAGCTGGTATGGGCAGGTTGTCTAGTGAGGTGATAGAAGCATCTCTCTGGTTGAAGAGGACAGAATGGAGGCACAGAGACTAGTTAGAGGCTACTTTATTAAACCAGGAAAGAGATGATATGATCTAAGTCATGTTAGTGAAACTTGAGCAATTTGGAAAGGTATTTAATGGGTAAAGAAGCTTTTATAGTAGTGGTTAAGAGTTAAGACCATGGACTCAGAGTCAGACTTTGAATCCAAATCCTGGTGCCACTTAACTAGCACTGTGATGCTGGGCCAGCTTTAAGCCTCTCTGGGTTTCAGCGTCTGATTTATAAACTGGTGATTATGTTATCACTCTTATGTGGATCCTGAGGAACTTTAACAGAAGACCATGGGGGAGAGGAAGGAAAGAAAAAAGTTAGAGAGGGAGGGAGCCAAACCATAAGAGACTCTTAAAAACTGAGAATAAACTGAGGGTTGATGAGGAGTGGGAGGGAGGGGAAAGTGGGTGATGGGCATTGTGGAGGGCACCTGTTGGGATTAGCACTGGGTGTTGTATGGAAACCAATTTGACAATAAATTTCATGTTAAAAAAAAACTGGTGATTATGATTGTACCAATTAAGGTTGTTAAGGGGAATAAAGTAGTCAATACACATAAAATGTTTCAACCAGTAAATGTTATCTTTAACAATACAGAGGAGATGTTGTTGGTTAATGAGTAGTGTGATGGTGTGATGGTAAGCAAGGAAGGAGGAAGAGGAGTCAAGATTGACTTGTGGCTTTCTAGTCTGTTTGAGCAGGTGGATAGAGGTGTAATTTTCATAATCATCCCAGTGGACTAGTAAGGATGAAACCAGAATTGGGTGTGTGAATAGGAGGTAAGAAGTACAGACAGAGCACATATTAGGGGTTTCCAAACCTGGATGCATTTAAGATTTTGGGGGGCTTAAAAAAATAGATTCTATGCCATGCTAGGCTTACTGACTCAAATTCTCCAAGGATAAAACAAAGGTATCTGAATTTTTAGAATGTTCCCAAGGTGATTCTGATGAGGTCAGTTCACAGGAAAGCATGTCTGTACTTTTTAGAGGAATTTTCAAAGAATTTAAGTTTATGAAGGGGGTGATAGGAGGATATGTCGGGAAGACATTGAAGAATGGAAACATAAGGATCTACATATGTGTAAATTTTGATGGGAAGGAGACAGCAGACATGGTATATTTGAAGTTACAAAAGAAGGAGAATAAGTGACAGAGGAAGCCTCCTGGAAAATGAAATAAATGCAGGTTCAGGATGATAGGAAGATGAATAGATCCTCCAATAACCAAAGGGAATAAGAAGGGATGGGTATAGATCCAGGTGTATGCGTGTGTGTGTGTGTGTGTGTGTGTGTGTGTGTGTGTGTGTGTATATACACACACACACACACACACACACACATATATATATATATACACACATATATACACGTATATATATATATTCGTGTATATATATACACACACATATATATATATATATATATATATATGCCTTACGGTTATTAAGTTATGCCTTATGGTTGTGCCTTACGGTTAAGGTTAAGTTATGATTTGTAGAAATAATTTGAAAATTTTCTACTTACTGGTTTGATGGCGACTGCTAAGTTGTCCTCTGGTACTAATTTTCTTTTTATTCTCATTGGTAATAGAACATCCCTTGCAATGACCTGCCTTGCAGCTAATGTGATTATGTGACTATGTTTGGGCCAATGGGATATGAATGGGATGATGTGTATATCTTTTAGTAAAGATACAGTAAGTGGTTTACCCTGGGATTACCCTCTCTCCTTCTACCTGACTGGGAAATGACTAAAATGGCATTCAGTCTTGGATGCAGAGATGAAAACCACATGTTTTCATCATGTGAGGGCATGAGCCAAACTTCCCACTTGGGATCCAGGCTATCCTCCTGAGTAGTGCCTAGACTGTTTGCCTATCTGCCTTTGCATGCTATGCCAGAAGAAAATGGGCATTTATCTTATTTAAGTATTGGATTTTAGAGTCTCTGTTATAGCAGTTTAAGACTGTACCCTAACTGGTACAGACAGATTCTGCATTCTCTGTGAGTGAGGAGATGAAATTATTTTCTAAGAATTAAGAGTTGGTTGGAAAGGGCATAAGGTTTGAAAGGAATAAAATTAGTTTGAAATCGCTAGTAAGTTGGGAATAAGATTATAGAGATAGGTATGAGGAAAACATAGAAACATTGCTTGGTAATCGTGAGGAATAGAAGACCACTGATCATGGAAAAAGGAAACATGATATAAATATGAATTAACAAAATAAACTCAACAAAATAGGGAAAGTGCTAACAGCTTTAATGTAGGCCATACAATTTCTAACAGAAATGCTCACATTTCTCAGACTTATTCTTAAAAACCATTCAGTGATAGTAAAGATAGAACGTACATTTTCACTGTTACTTATTGAAAAGCTATACATATATAGCTTACAGGCGTGCTTGACTTTGAAGTCAAATATACTAGCTGCATTTAATCACCAGATCAAAGATGAATAAAGTGCTAGGATCATCGAAATTAAGTAAGGTGGAAATGCTTTACCCTTATCATGGGAGCTTCCTGAAGAAGATGGCTTTTTAATGAAAACTCAAAATTCATATATCTTTATACCTTGAAAACTAGAGCCCATATTATTGATTATGCATTTCTACTATCGTACATCTTTTCGAGAGATAGTAAAATCATATTTGACTTTAAGATCTTTTAGGCCTGGACAGATGTAGCGCTATAGTCTTTCATACAGTGGTGAAACTTTTTATGGTATTTAATGTTCTTTGGGTCTTCCGCACTTGATAAAATGGGATTTTAAGTGTGATGTTTCCAGTTTGGACCATGTAGAATAAAATGTTTGGAATCACTCAATAGAAGTAGACTATATAATTTCCTTATCATAGATTTCACTTTCATTTTACCAGAAAGATTATGTGTATTATTTTAAGTTGTGACCTTCTTTATATTCTAGCAGTGGAACACCTAGTGACCCTATGTTTTGCACAAAATTAGCTAGAATCTTGTTCCCTAAGTAGTTAAGGGGGCAAAGGTTTTTATATCTCTGCTTATCAGGCAGTGAAATTAGAAGTGATTCTTTAAGAATCCACCATGATCATGGGGTGTCTGGGTGGCTCAGTCAGTTGAGCGACCGACTTCAGCTCAGGTCATGATTTCACCGTTTGTGAATTCGAGCCCCACGTCAGCTCTGTGCTGACAGCTCAGAGCCTGGAGCCTGCTTTGGATTCTGTGTCTCCCTCTCTCTCTGCCCCTCCCCTACTCATGCTCTGTCTCTCTCTGTCTCAGAAATAAATAAACATTAAAAAAAATAAAAAAAAAAAGAATCCACCATGATCAGAATTGTCTATATATTCTGTGAAAAAAAACTGGTGCATGTTCACCCAGTGACCACACAAAATTACAATCATAGGTTTAATTTTCTTTGTTCTAATCTAGAACCCTTGTTTTGGTAAAGTGGGGAAAGTTTATAATGCCAACAGTTTGGAAGATGGATAAGGTATATTTGTACATGTAAAGCCTTAGAGAAGCTAGAAGTTCACTCAGAAAATGTTTTATTTGGGAGACGAAGCCCTAAGCCAAATTCCTTATTATCCTCAATTTAATTGAGAAAAATTGCTTAACTTCAGCCTTTCTGTTGAGTTTGATTGAAGGATAAGTACTGGCTGGAGGTGCACTGCAGTGCTGGATACCTTAAATTATCTTGAGACTGCTGAAGAGGGGTGGTATGTATGTAACAGGGGCAGGAACTGTGTGAGGGGACACACTCTTCTCTGTTCTCTTGCCTACTATGCAGATGAACAGAATCTTTAGAGGCTGAACAATAGATGCACACATTGCATGAAGATACTGCCTTGACAGAAAAAGAGAATAGCAAGGGATAAAAAGGAAGTTGGAAAGGAAAGAGAAAGTCTCATCAAGAGACAGACAAAAGGAAAGTCAGGGAAGAGAGTTGAAAGTGAGAGTGGGAAAATCAGAAAATCAATAGGAATGAGGAAAACAAAATAAGATTTTAAAGAAATGGGTTATAAATTAGATTTCATGCAATATTTTTCAAGAGGTACACCTAGGAGTTAGAATTACTTTTAATTACCTCTGGTTGCTGCATTTTGTTTCCTTGAATACAACACTTTGTAGCAAATATTTGAGTTTTATATAAAAATCACAAAAATTATAAATTAGCTCTATAGATTTTGAAATACTTTGGATTACCGCTGTGTGAAAATCAGATATGATGAAGACAAAAACTTTTATATCATATTAATATCTGATTGCTAGAAGAGTCAGATTTGGTGACTCTGGGTAATAAGGCAAATTCTCTGGACATCATAAACACAGCTACAAAATTGTATTGGTTTCTCCTAAAATATTTTACTGACCTCATCACTGTGAACCAGTTTATATCTATGCTATGAAAGTACAAATGATACATATTTACTATCTTCCCTTGGTTTGTTTTATTGACAGGACTTTAGAAAAGGATGAAATGCAAATTGTCGTTTTGAGAATTTTTTGGATTTTGCTAATAGGTGCAGCTTGTATCTTGGCTTTATTAACTGCTCAGAACAATTGCCTTTATTTTAGGCCCTGGACAAGATAAAATTCTGCATCACACAGCTTTTATTTTCCTTATATTATAGTGGAGCTTGTGGTTTCCCTAAAGCAAGAATAGTGGTGTGGACCCCATATTAAATAGAATTTGTAGTTTTCAAAACATTTAAATAGAATAATGAGATTCCATAATTAGATATATTCAAGTGTTAGTTTCACTTGGTTATTTTATTTTGTAGAATTTTAAAAAGCCCTGCACAATAACATTGTGATATCTTTATTATAAAGAGGGCTGCTGGGATACCTGGGTGGCTCAGTCAGTTGAGCATCCTACTTCAGCTCAGGTCATGATCTCACCGTTCCTGAGTTCAAGCCCCACATCAGGCTCTGTGCTGACAGTTCAGAGCCTGGAGCCTGTTTTGGATTCTGTGTCTCTCTCTCTGTCTCTGCCCCTCCCCTGCTTGTGCTTTGTCTGTCTGTCTGACTCTCCCTTTGTCAAAAATAAACATTAAAAAAAATTAAAAAAAAAAAAAAGAGGGCTGTATAGACCCTCTGTCCAGGAGGGCAACTGCACAATTTGCAGATGGCTGCTAAAGTGAGAATCAAATCATTTGCCAAAGTTAGTGCATTTTGTAAGAGAAGCAGATGATGCAGTTTGCTCCATATGCATGTTTGGCCCCAGGATGTGTGAGACCTCCTAAGCTTGAGCCATCTAGCAAATATCCTCAGAAAATGTGGAATTGAGTCAGAAGCAAATGGCAGAAGTGGTTTGCCTTCCCCAGACCTATGAACATTTTAGCCCACTTCCGTTCAGACTATTCTTGTATAGATGTGAGCTACATTAAAAACAGCCTCTACAATAATAAAATAAAAGTGGCAAAATGTAAAAGAAATCATTTTAAATATTGTGTTTTTATGTTTCTCATCCAAAATATTTGACTTAAAACTTCATAATTCATATAAATATGTGGAAAAAATAAACTTCAAGCTCTAGTTCACACTACAAAGAAATTAATTTAGGATAGATTAGAGACTTAAAAGTATAAGCTAAAGCCATAAAACTTCAGGAAAAAAATTAAAAAAAATGTATCTTACACTTTAGAGTATGCAACATTTCTTAGGAACCAGAAACTATTAATTATAAAGTTAAAAAAAATATGGTAAAAATAAGAGGATAAATGCTGCCTATTCAAAAACAGTGCTTGGAAGATGGAAAGGTAAGCCATGTGCTGGGATTAAATATTTGCAATATAGATTCTAACAAAGGACTAGTTCTCAGAAACATACAACATACAATATAGTGATTCAGTTTCTTTGTATGTTACCCTATGCTGTGCTCACCAGCAGTGTCATCTGTCGCCATACAACACTATTACTATACCATTGACTATATTCCCTGTGCTGTGCTTTTTTTTCTCATAACTAATTCTTTCCATAACTGGAAGCCTGTACCTCCCACTCCCCTTCGCCCATTTTGCTCATCCCCCTATTTTCTTCCCTCTGGCAACCATCAGTTTGTTCTCTGTGTTTATAGGTCTGATTCTGCTTTTTGTTTATTTGTTTATTCACTTGTTTTGTTTTTTTAGATTCAATTCCATATGAGTAAAATCATATGGCATTTGTCTTTCTCAGTCTGACTTCCTTCACTCAGCATAATACCCTGTAGTTCCCTCCATGTTGTCGCAAATGGCAAGATCTCATCCTTTTTTATGGCTGCATAATATTTGTGGGTGTGTGTGAGTGTGTGTGTGTGTATGTGTACTGCATCTTCCTTTCCATTTGACTATCAACGGACACTTGAGTTGCTTCCATACTTCCATATCTTGGCCATTTTAAATAATGCTGCAATAAGCATAGGGGTGCGTATCTCTTTTCAAATTGATGTTTTTGTTTTCTTTGGGTAAATATCCAGTAGTGGAATTATTGGATCATACGTTATTTCTTTTTCTTTTTTTTTTTTTTTTTAAGTGTGAGTAGGGGGTGGGGGTAGGAGGGAAGTGAGAGAGAGAGAGAGAGAGAGAGAGAGAGAGAGAGAGAGAGAGCATCTTAAGCAGACTCCATGCCCCATGCAGAACTGGACATGGAGATAGATCTCATGCCCCTGAGATTGTCACCTGAGATGAAATCAAGACTGAACCACCCAGGCACTGTGAGTATATGGTATTTCTACTTTTTATTTTTTGAGGAAACTCCATACTGTTTTCCACAGTGGCTGAACCAATTTACATTCCCACTAACCATATACAAGGGTTTCTTTTTCTCCACATCCTTGCCAACACTTGTTATTTCTTGTCTTCTTTTATTCTAGCCATTCTGCTAGGTGTAAGGTGATATCTCATTGTGGTTTTGACTTGTATTTCCCGGATGATTATTGATATTGAGCATCTTTTCATGTATCTGTTGGCATCTCTATGTCCTTGCAAAAATGTCTATTCAGGTCTACTGCCCACTTATTAAGGGATTGTTTATTTGTTTGTTGATGTTGAGTTGTGTGAGTTCTTTACATATTTTGAATATTAACCTCTTATTGGTTATAACATTTGGAAGTACCTTAACCCATTAAGCAGGTTGCCTTTTTGTTTCATCGATGATTTACTTTGCTGTGCAAAAGCTTTTTATTTTGATGTAGCCCCAACAGTTTATTTTTAATTTTGTTTTCCTTGCCTTAGGAGACCTATCTAGAAAAATATTGCCATGGCCAGTGTGAGAAAATTTACTGCATGTGCTTTCTTCTAGGATTTTTATGATTTCAGGCCTCACATTTAAGTCTTTAGTCCACTTTATTTTTGTATATAGTGTTAGAAAGTGGTCCAGTTTCATTCTTTTGCATGTAGCTATCCAGTTTTCTCAGCCCCATTTATTCAAGAGACTGTCTTTTCCCCATTGTATATTCTTGCCTCCTTTGTCATAGATTAATTGACCATATATGTATAGGTTTGTTTCTGGACTCTATGCTGTTCTATTGATTTGTCTACTTTTTTGCCACTGCCATACTGTTTTGATTACTACAGCTTTGTGCTATATCTTGAAATCTGGAATTGTGATACCTCTGGCTTTGTTCTTCTTTCTCAAGATTGCTTTGGTTATTTTGGGTCTTTTGTGGTTCCATACAAATTTTAATATAATTTGTTATAGTTCTGTGAAAAACACTGTTGGTATTTTGATAAGGATTGTATCAAATCTATAGATTGCTTTGGTTTTCAAAATATACGTTTGAAAATTCCTATGAATCAATAATAAAATGACAAACAAGCCAGTTGAAAAAAATTGGGCAAAATATTTGAACAAACATTTGACAAAAGAAGACATTGGAAGGGCCAAAAAGCACTTGAAAGATAACAACATCAGGGAAATCCAAATTAAAACCACAATGTAATACCATGTTATACCCACTAGAATGTCCACAATTAAAAAGCTGACTGTACCAAATGGTGATATATGAAGGAACTAGACCTTTCACCTATTGCCAAAGAGGACAAAATGGCACCACTGCTTGAGAAAGTAGTTTAGTAGTTACTTAAAAAGTTAACATATACTTACCTATGACCTAGTAATTCCACTCCTAGATCTTTATTTACTCAAGAAAAATGAGAAGTGTATTTCCACAAAAGATTTGTACTTGAATGTTCATAGCAGCTGTATTCACAATTGCTCCCACTGGAAACAACCCCAAAGTTTCAACAACAGGTGAACAAATAAACTAATTGTGGTAATTCATTCAGAGAAATACTACCCACTAATAGAAAAGAATCAATTATTGATGCATGGCACAACATACATAAATCTGAAAAATATCATTCTTAGAAAAATCAACCAGGCACACAAAATTATACGTTGCATGACTCCATTTTATAAAGTTCAAGGACAGGCAAAACTAATCTACAGTGATAGAATTCAACCCTGCTTGCTTATGGGGTAGGACGATGATCTAGGAGTGACACAAGGAACTTTCTGGGATGAGGGACATATTCTATGTTTTTGTTAGCTAGTGGTTGCAAGGTGTATTTATGTATCAGAAATCATCAAATTATACACTTAAGGTTTTTGCATTTCACTATCCATTGGTTTTATCTCAATTAAAATTTTAACTCTTAATTATTATAGTATATTCTAAATGGTACAGGAAGTGGTTCAAAGGAGTTAAATATAAATAGCAGCTTTATCTTAAAAGCAAAAGTAAACAAAAGACATTTGATTTATCTTCTACTGTTTTAGAATATAAACTTTGGGACTTCTTAGTACTGGCTTATCCCTCTGAATTTCATGTGTTTTACACCTATCTGGATTCTAGAAATTTTAAATTAATTTTAATATTCTTCTGCACACACAATTCTAGTTATACTACACTATGAAAATATTCTGCCTTCCTAAACTTTTGATAACAATTATAAAATTTACAATGGTAATCTCCACATTTCACTATTACATTCACTCTGACTTTCCTTTACTCTTTTCTCTTTCAGACAAAGTAAGTAAAAATTAGCTCCTAAGAATATACTAAAATGTTGAATGTCTGAAGTCAAATTAATCTCTTATTTTCATGTGTCAGAATGCTGAGCAAATTTTGAACATAAGAGTTCAGATCTTTAGTTGGAATTAGAAATGTTAGAATTTTGCATTCAATTTCCATGCCCAAATGGATGTCATTATAAACTTACTCATGTAATACTTTAAAAATATTTTGTATGTTTTTGAAAAAAATTAAGGTGTTTTAAATTAATACCTGCTTTTTTTCTTATTTGAAATTGTAGACTCTCTTATAGATTGATGTCATATCTTCAAAATGCTTTTCATAGTCTTTGAATTATAATATACACTTATTCAGAAAATAGTCTCAGGATAGCATATCTTACTTTAAAAAGTAAATGACTTTAAAATTTTTTAACTTTAGGCCAGTTTACCATAGAAATGTGTTTTAATCAGAATTTTCTTATTAAACATTTTCACTACTATTATACAAGAACCTTGAATATTATATGGCCCTAAGGATTGATGACAAATACTGAATTTACTGTCATGGCAACTTGTATTAGGATGAGATTTAATTACTTTCGTATTTTCTGTATTTTGTTACCTAGGAATTTATTGTTAATCCAACCATGTCTAGGTTTGACTGAGCAGGTAGGAGCAAGGGATATAGTATTTGAAGGGGAAGTGCTTTCCAAATGGGAGTAGACAAAGGGAGGAAAAAAATATGAATTAATAAATGAAGTTGGCTGCATAGAAGTGAGAGAGTAGATACAGAGATGTGGGGCCTTAGATTACTAAGACAAGATGTACAGACTCAATATGCTCATAGGCACTCAAGCACTTTCTGAATTGAATTATTAAGACCTAGGAATTTAGAGGAAGAACTAAAGGAGTGTAGCGAGGTAGTCATGGTGATAAAAAGGGAAGATTTTAGCTGATGCAATTTAAATTAACTGTAAGAAGAGATTTGAAGCAGTGAGGCTGGCAAAAAGAAATTTGAATTTGTTAAAATGACAAGAACCAAATACATTAAGGTGTTCAGGCATATGTTATAATGACAGAGCAATGTACTCACTCTGTAGCCTAATAGCTTACTCTAATAGACTGGTGGGTTCTAATAATTTATGTAGTTTATGTTTAGGAGGCTTAGAGAGGAACACAGAGAACATCACATTACATTGCAATAGTTTGTTTACTTTTTATCTCATAGCATAGGAATTGCTTTCACCTTTGTATAGCCTTCATAGTTTGAACAGAGAAAAGTGAATTCCAGGCATTTAATAAATGTGAGTAAACATTATGAAGTCAGTAATCAAATCATTACTGTATATGTAACACTGTGTACTATGCACTATTCTACACACTGGGCACATGATGGAGAACAACATAGAAGTATTCATGCCCCTCAAAGGTATTACATTCTACTGGGGGTAAAAGAATGGGCGAGACAATTATATGTAGTTCATTCATCTGTTTATTCATTCACATGCTGGTAAGAAGGCATTTAATATATGGTAAATGGGAAGGATGGATCAGTAACCAGCTAGAATTGTCAGTGAAGATCTCTGGGAGGATATGATACTTTAATTAAGACCTGGATGGTGAGCTGGAGGCAGCCATATGAAGACCTGGGAAAAGAGTATTTTTAGAAAGAAGGAATTTCAAAAGCAAATAAGCAAAGGTAATGAGCTTTGCATGTTCAAGATAAAGAAAGAAGGATACTCAGACTAGAGTATAGTAAATAGTAGAGGCTGGAGAGACATGAGACCTGAGAGGCAGCCAGATGCCATTAATGCAGAGCCTGTGGGCTGTGGTAAGGAATTTAGATTTTATTCTAGTTGTAGTGAGAGCCAGGGAGATAGGGTAGTGATGAGCTCTGATTTATGCTTTAGATTTATCACTTTGGCTGCTGTGTGATGTCAAGACTGTGGGCAAAGGGCAACTAGGATGCTATTGCAATAGTTCAAGTGAAAGATCCTGAAGGTTTGGAATAGAGCTGAGGCCACAAAGATGGTGAGAAAGTGGCCTGGTTTGGGATCTAATTTGTAGTGGAGTGGGCATGACTTCTGAAGAATTGTATGTGGAATATGAGAGGAAGACACAGGACCAAAGAGGACACATAGGTTTTCTACTTGGGAAGTTGGGGGGATTGTGGAGATATTTAGAGAGATGGAAAAAATTTGGTGAAGGGAGTAATGTGTGTGTGTGTGTGTGTGTGTGTGTGTGTGTGTATGGGGATAGTTTTTTTTTTTTTTTGAGCATGTTGTTTCAATGAATGAATTTGATAAATATTTCTTGAGCATACCCTATGTTCCAGCCTCTGTTCTACATGCTGGGAAAACAGAAAAAAGAAATAGAAACTCATCTTCAAGGAACTGACATTGTAATTGAGATAGACAAACAGCAAATAAGTAAATATAACTCCAGTTTGTTAGATGCTTCTAATATCTGTGGATAAATATAAAAACAAAGGGAACGTGAATGCTGCAGATGGAGTTTGGCTTGCTATTTTTAAAGTATGGTAATGGAGGGCCATTTTATAAGTTGACATTTGACCAGAGGTTTTAAGAAAGTGAGGGTACTAGACATGTGGATATCTAGGAAAAGGAGTTTCAGGCAGAGGGAACATAAGTATTTCTTTCTTGTTCCTTTTCCTGCCATGAAGCAGGTGTGTGTTGGTCTTATTAGAGAATCACTAAAGAGACAAGTGTGGAATGAATTTGGGATGGGAAGAATGGTAGCAGATGATGCCAGGAGAGGCAGGACACCAAATGACATAGGGTGTTGTGGACCATTGTAAGGAATTTTTCTTTTACTCTGAGAAGCCAGTGGTGGGTTTTGAACAGAGGAATTCAGGGGCACCTGGGTGGCTTAGTCAGTTAAGCATCTGACTTGATTTTGGCTCAGGTCATGATCTCATGGTTCATGAGTTTGAGCCCTGCAAGGGGCTCTGTGCTGACAGTGTGGAACCTACTTGGGATTCTCTCTCTCTCTTATTCTGTCTCTTCCTCTCCCCTACTCATGCTCTGGCTCTATCTCTTTCAAAATAAATAAATAAACTTAAAAAAAAGAAACTCAGTAGAGGAATTCATATTAAAAAAAAGACATTTATTCAATTGTTGTGTTGTATGTAGTCCCCAGAGAGGCAAGAACTGATACAGAGAGACTAGTTAGGAGGAGGCTGTTTTGATGATTTAACTTGGAAATATTAGTGTTTTAGATCAAGATGGTATTATGAGGATGATAATACGTGATTGAATTCTGGATATATAATGAAAGCGCAGATAGAATTTACTCACAGATTGGATTTGGGGTATTAAAGTAAGAGGATGATCAATTATGGCTGAAAGATTTTGGAAGGATAGAATTGGTATTTATAGAAATGGGGGAAGACCTCAGGATGGATAGTTTTTTTTAGGAAGAAAACAAGTATTCAGTTCTGGGCATTTTAATTATGAGACACCTATTAGACATATAAGTGGTGATGTGGAGTGTGTACACACATACACACACACACACACACACACTCAGGGCTTCAGTGGAGAAATCCTAACTATAGATACAAATTTGGGAGTGGTCAGAATTAGATGATATTCAAGGAGACAAAAGGAGATAACTTAGGGAAGGAAAGGAGGAGTGAAAAGATCTAAGGACTGAGCACTTCAACATTTGGAGGTCAGTAGATCATGAGACTTAAGAGGGAGAGACCAGCTCAACAGAGAATTCAGAGACTAAAAACTTCTTTCAAAAAGGAGAGAATGGTTAACTGTGTCAAATGATACCAAGAGGTCAAACATGTTTGGGGTCTGAAATTTTATCATTGGATTTCACAACATGAAAGTCATTAAAATTTGACAAGATCTGTTTCAGTGGGTGCTAAGGGCAAAAGCCTAACTAGAATGGATTCAAGAGAAAAGGAGAAAAAGGGGTTTGAAAACAAAAAATATAGACTTTAAAGGCGTTTGCTGTGAAAGGATACAGAGAAATGGGATGATAGCTCAAGCGGGACATGGGTTCAACAGAAGCTTTTGTTCTCTTTTTTAGGATGAGTGATGTAGACAGACATTTGTATGCTGGTGAAAATAATTTAGCAGAATGTGAGAACTTGCTATAGGAAAGACTGAGAAAATGAGAGTTATTAGAGCAAGTGCATAAGAGGAAGGTTTGGTTGGCAACGATCTGAGCAGCAACACTACTTGCATTATTGTGGACCGAATGGCAGAAAGAGTAAGAGTTGGTGATGGAGAAATGACAAATAAAATATCTTGAATTATGAGGTAAGGTTATTAGGTTATAGTGGAGCAGAAAGGGTTCTTGAAGATTTCAGGGCAGCAAGAAGAGGGAATGAAACAATCATTTGGGATCATGGGAATTTCTTTCTTTCTTTTTTTTTTAAGGTTTATTTATTTATTTTGAGAGAGAGAGAGAGAGGCAGAGAGAGAGAGGGAGAGAGAAGATCTCAAGCAGGCTCTGTTCTGTCAGTACAGAGCCCAACATGGGGCTCGATATCACAAACCATGAGATTGTGACCTGAGGAGAAATCAAGAGTTGGACAGTTAACTGACTGAGCCTCTCAGGTGCCTCATGGGAATTAAATTTCTGAGGGAAGAACCATGGCACTGTTGAGAAACGTGGACTCAAATTTGAAGTGAGTTAGGATTTCATTATTTTAGGATTTTCTCCAGTAGTGTTCATTTACTCAGGTTCTGGCAAGAATAATTGGGTAGTTTTTTTTTTAAGCAAGGGCCAGGGTTACTCCATGCAGATATGATGAAGGAAGAGCTTACCCCATTTTAGTAAATAGCAAATCCATCATTCCATAACTTTGGAGCCATGGTTGATTCCTCTCTCTCTCTCTCTCTCTCTCTCTCTCTCTCCCTTTTTTATTCCAAATCTAATCTGTCAGAGAGCAATTACAGTGCTGGACCATGTTTGAGATGCTGAATAAGGAGGGAAACAAGATTATTTGGAGTCGGGGGTTGGAAATGAAAAGTGGTAGGGAGGAATGGATTGGAGATCCCTAGTGAGGATGGTAAAGTGCTGGTATGGATTACTGGATGAGTGATTTGGATGGAAAGCAGGTACAGTTGAAATTGAGATTTGAAGGTGTTGCAATTATCCATGATGGTTAAAACTTGAGAGTAGAACCATGTGAAATTGGAGAAAAAGTCTTCAGAGTTAAGGTGGTCACGAAACTGAGAGGCCAGCATATGTGTTGGCAAATGTTGAAGGAAGGATGATAGGATAGTAGAAGAGAACAAAGACTCTAAGTTAGGTGGTAAGGTCATTAACAAATAAGAGAGTCACTAGGTGGTGGATTCACGGAATAAAAAGGAATGAATGGCAAACTAATGAAACAAGCTTCAAATGATTAAGTATTTGAAAGGTAAAGATTTAGGATTTGAAAGATAAACTCTTTGGAGAAGGCTTTGGAGAGGAACAAACTAACTTTACTTGAAATCTCTGAGAAATATGGAGTATAAAACAAACTACAGCTACCACTTGAGAGCAATGTAAGGGCAAGTCAGATGTCAGTTATAACAAGAAGGTAAATAATTTGAGGACACAGGTGAGGGAGTTTGTTGATGAAAGACTTTAAATACCAGAGGGCAAGATGGAAGGGTACAAGAGAGAGGGAACAGATTAGGGCATGTCCAGAGCAGTATGGGGGTCAACCTCCCCAAAAGAATGGGTAATTTGATAAGCTAGAACTTGGGAGAATGATGGAGGGGAATGGTAAGGTAAAGGCATGATGAGATTAGTCCTGCAAGCTTCA
The DNA here is from genome assembly GCF_018350195.1 of Panthera tigris. NCBI lineage: Eukaryota > Metazoa > Chordata > Mammalia > Carnivora > Felidae > Panthera > Panthera tigris. The sequence goes on from NC_056663.1 coordinate 133,635,849, forward strand.
AAGCCAAGTATTTGAAGACGTTCAAGTGGACGACTCTTCCTTAAGTGTAAGAGGTAGCTCATGAGACTATTCAGAGAATTAAGATGTTGGGATGGCTTGAGATATTAAGGAAAAGGATACAATGGGAATAATTAAATTTATGTGGCTTTTGATTCAGAGATTTTCTTAGAATTTTTCTTTTGTCTACTTATCTAAAAATTGAAGGAGGGCAACTTGATTTTTGCAGAAGCAAATTAAAGCATTTGTGGGAAAATCTATGCTAAAATAATAACTTCTGTGAGCTTTTTCATTCAGGACACTTATTTTGTAGATATTAATCATTTCCAAATGATTGCATACATTTACATTTGAATCACATACCTGTTAATTTGTTTCATCTACTTACTCAGCATAGAAGCTTGGGCTGAAGACCAAAATGGTCTGAATAGCTTGGCTCCTCAAATAAACCTGAACTCTGATATAAAAGAAAATACGGTACACAAAGACATACCCATACCATCAAAGATGGATTTGATCAGGGTTGAAATAAAAAGGCTTATCATTTTGAGAGAATGCATACTATCTTTTACATTGTTGTATTTTTCATATTTTGCACTGTCTAGGCCTGATTATATAGATGCAGATTTAGTAATCAATTCAGAGTTCAAGAGGATTAAGTGAATTTCAGAGTTGCAAACAGAATGAAGCTTCTCAAAATCCTGGTTCATTTAAGATTCACCAAGATATTATTAATACACATTCATCAACCAGGGATCAAATATATAAATCTTTTCTTTGTTGTTCTTTTACATGATTTGAATGGATATTAATATGATCTGTGCCAATTGACTTGGGATGGTAGAAAAAGTAGGAAATGTCTATTTGGTTTAGAAGATGCCGCTTAACCTCTGTTTCCAGGCGTCTCTGACATCATCAGCCTGTGAGTACAAATGGGACCAGATTATAACAGTCAGATGTCCATCTTAGTGCTAGTTACTATTCTAACCATTTGCATGTATGAATCCATGAAACCTCACATCAATACTGTGAAGTAGAGATTATTATTATCTCCATTTTATAGATAGGGAAACTGAACCACTGATCATTAAATAACTTGCCCAAGATCAAACAGCTGTAGGTTAGCATCTGAGCCCAAGGACTGACTCTAGACCCCCAAATCTTATTAATGTGTTGTGTGTTATTTCACACACCACAGGAGCTCCAGCTCTTTACTAGCTGAAAATGGACCTCATCTTCCATTTACCAGATATTCCTCTTCTTTCCCTTAGTGTTTTTTAAAAAATTTTTTTAATGGTTATTTATTTTTGAGAGAGAGACACACAGAGTGTGAGCAGGGGAGGGGCAGAGAGAGAGGCAGACACAGAATCCAAAGCAGACTCCAGGCTCCAAGCTGTCAGCACAGAGCCCAATGCGGGGCTCTAACCCACTACGGGATCACGATCTGAGCTGAAGTCAGACCCTCAACCCACCAAGCCACCCAGGCGTCCCTCCCTTGGTGTTTCTTATACCTAGCAAACATTTGAGGGAAGTTCCAAAAAGCTTTTCATATGTTCTCTTGAATTAATCTGCCAACCCAGTTTACAGTATTTCTGCCAATTGTTCCTTTCTTGGTTCCACCATCCCCTTATCTATATCTCCGCTTATGAAGCTGCCTTGCTGTCTGATGTGAAAATGTTGAAGTCTCTGTTAAAGGTGCTGTCCCTTGCTGTTTGGAAAGCTATCAGTCCCCAAGGTCAGAGCAGGTCTGAAGGTCAGATGCAGAAGTGGATAGTGAACCTTGCCCCAGCTCTGGTTATCACCTCAATACTGTAATAGAATTGCTTCTGGACAGTATTCCAAAAAATACCATTGAAAATAGTTTCTGCAGCTTCTGTCTCTAATGCATCTGTCTTTGTGCTCCACATATCTTAAGGGGTTGAATGAGAACAGAAATATTTTCTTGTTCTTCTCAGTGTCTATATGCCAGAAACAAAACAAAATGAGATGAAAAACCTAACTGGGTTCCTTTCTGTCACCAAAGCCAATGCATCTCAAGTTATATTACAGGATACTCAAGGGGGTCATCCATGTGTTCCATAGTGTGGCAGGCTGCCTTTGTGTTTAATAAGGGTTTCAATTCACGTATCTCACAACAGATTTTTTTAAGGCTGTTGGATGAAGGAATGCTTCTGAACAGGTTCAGAATCTCTATATAAACTTCATGCCATCAAAAACCAATAAAGGACACATATTTTAGCAAAAAGAGGCATATTAAGGAATTTTATTAGACTCTTGAAGAGCTAGGTTGTAGGGCCTTAGGCATAAATACTAATTAGATGATGTTTGTCTTGAGGGTCACCAGCCTCCTCCTTTTCAACCTTTCAGTTATCCTTGCTGTAACTCTGTATCAAAATCAGGAAAAAAAACAAGAAGCAAATATAGCTATCAATTTAACTTTAATAACTTTTTACATTTTAAACTTCTAATGATAGATGATAGATTTCTTTATTACCAAAGGGGTTTCAGATATCACTGACAGGGACTGGAAAGAAGGGCAAAAAGATTTAAAAAGTCCTTTCTGACAGCCTTAACATCACAAATCACAACCTCTCAGCTATTCTGACTTTAAAGCTATTCAGTTAGTAGGACTATTTAAAGATTTTTTTCTAATACATACTGAGAAAGGAAACAGAAGTATCTCGTCTCTTCTTGTTCTTGTGTGGTGTGAAACTCATTTGCCTAGGAAAGTTTTTACTTTGTCAATGTTTGCACTTTAAAAGACCATATTCTTAATTTGGACTGGTAACTGTGCCAAATATCTTGGAAGCTTTACAAAAAGATAGCTTTAATGTTAAAGGAAAATCATATACATTGAAGGCTGTCATAATATGTTGCACTGATAGGGGAAAGATGGAATTAATATGACATTTTCTTGTTAACTTCAAATTTCAAAATCAAAAAACATTTTTGATGTTTTTACAAGCAAGAAATAAAAGTCTTAAACACATAACTTTTTTGCTCTTTATATCTGCAGCAACTAGAAATAATAATATATTTACTTTTATGTTTAACAACAATCATAATTGTGATTATTTGGTTTTGTGAGTTAATATGAGAAAATTAGGCAGTGGAAGATTTCTATAGCTACATAGAATTAAAATTTCCCAATATACCTGAATGGACCTTTGAAAATGATCCCTTAGTTGGTGTGCTTCATAATAGCTATTGGGTATTAACTATGTTATCAATAATAATATAATATACAACATTTTTTTTCTAGCACACATTATATGCTAAACATCAACATACGTCATCTTTAGTGTTTATTAAAACCTTGGATGATAGATCTTGTTCTACCTAATTTGCAAAAGAAATGGAAGCTCCAGTAGTTTTATTGACTTGCTCAGGCATCAGCAAAATACTAGAATTGAAGGTCAAATGCTCATCTATCCAGAACCTAAAGCCTTTGGTCTTCAACTATATCCTGCTACATCTCCAAAATAAAAAGTAATCCCTGACTATTCATCATATCGATATGTAAGTGGTAGTGTCTATAAGGGCATGGGTAATTATTTTGGACAGGGAAATATAGAATGGTCATGAGGGAAAGACTAAATAAAAATAAAAAAAAAAATGTTAGAAGTAATTCCACCTAGATTAGACGAAGTTTGGAAAAATAGGAGCACTGAAGGTGGATCATTGCTGGTGGCTAGAACAAGTAGAAACATTAGGAGAAGGAAAATATATTACAATAGAATTGAAAAGTAGTAGAAGCAAAGGTCTTTCAGTCAAAAGTCTGCAAGAAACAGCATACTCATATTTGGCAATTTGAGAAGCATTTAATAAAGGGGTTAATTTAAATATTGGACAGGGTATAGAGAAATAACAAAGGATAGTGTGATCTCTAGGGTAAGTAACAATAGGAAGCTATTACAACCCATAATTCCGAAGGTGTGAGGGGACAGTAGTTCTTAAAATTTGAAGATAGATAGTGTGGAGAGAGCCATAATACAATAATTATGACATTTACAGCTACCTCAATAACCCCACAAGGAGGGTGCTCAAGGAACAAATATCCCCAACTGCCTTCCTCACCCTCCCTCTAATATTTTATGGTGCCCTTTTGTGGCTCAACAGGAAGCTGGAAGTCTGTTAATGAGTTCTATGTTGGTTAGCCTCTGAACACGGAGAAGATGGGAGAAAGTTGGAGAGGAGAACTGGAGATGCAAATGAAAGTTACTCAGTGCAAGATGTCAGGCAGAGAATCAATAACTTGATTCAAAATCAAGGAGAGGGCAGAGCTGGGGCAACCAGAAAGCTGAGTTAGAATCAAATGAGATTTAAGAACTGAGGCTCCAGCTTCCTTCACTCACTGTACTGGTGAGAGCCATTCATTCATCCATCCAACCATCCATCCATCCATTCATCCATCCATCCATCCATCCATCCAACAAAACATTATTTAATTCTGTATACCAGGCATATATTTCTACAGCATATGGTTGTTGTACTAAGTACAGTACACGGTATGAGCTCAGTCATGAGGTATATTAGAAAGGGCAACCAGAAACATTTTCCTGGTGTGTTTATTAATTATTTATGCACTATTCTATTATCTATTATCACTCTCAACTCTGAAGGCAGAGCCTGAGAGTCTTTTTAGGTTCTACTAAATAATCAAACTCACAAGATTACCATAATTCACATGTGTCATCAAATCACTTAAAAGGACATGGGGAGGGAACCCCAGTTGGCTATCAGGTATTGCTATTCCATGGAGCTAGCCCTCACAGCAGTCCATGCTGATGTTTGTATGGCAGTCCAAGGGCTATGCTTTTTCATTCCACAGGAGACATCTCAAGTTTGAAAGAATGATTATCAGATGGAGCAGATATGAAAGATACCCTGGCTTAAAGGCCTTACATACCATGGGAGCCAATATATACTTTAACAATCCAGAGGCAAAGCTTCTATAAAAGGCATGACCAGTTATGAGCCTAAAACTATGGTATCCCCAGGAAGTATTTATCATTAGTAGTTTTTACCATTTCAGATGCAATTAACCAAGCAGAAATTATTTTTACCATAAGCAATGCTACCTAGTAATGTAGCTGACATACCTCCTTTATGAGGTTGCCAAGGGAACTGATCTGGAAAATGAGTTGAATGTCAAATTCTAAGAGAGAAAGGGAAAGATTTTGTTAACCCCTTACCCACACATATTATGCTTCTAAATAGTATTTATTGGATCAAATAGAACCAGAGAAAGGCATGAAAATGTCATGGGACAGTTAAAGTCCCTACCTGAGCTAGGGTTTGACACCTTAAAAGAGAAATTCAGCTCTTGTTACAAAAAAGAAAGCCCACATTCATTTTGTAACAACAAATGATTTTAAATAGTCAATGAGCCAACAGGGTATTCTAAAGACATGGTCCATAAAAATGTGATGAATTGTTGAAACTATTATTATATGAAGAACAATGAGCTAGATCTAATTCTGTATTCACGTAGCTCTTGGAATTAGCTGATATCTTAGTATTTAGTTTGCAGTGCACAAAAACATTAATAATGGTGTATTTTTCTGTCATGAAAAAATGTATTAGAATGGCCAATGACCAGTATATGTATGTATACTGGTCAGACAAGCAATCTGGGTTTGAAACATGACTGCTAATTACAAACTGTGATCTTGAGTAAATTACTTCTACATTCTTCAGTTCCTTCCTCTGGAAACTGAGGAACATGGTGGTGCCTCTTTTGTAGGGTTATTTTGATTGCAAAATGCAAAACTATTAGAAGAGTGAATGGCAGTTAGTAAGTGTTCAGTATGTGCACATAATTAACTTTTTTTGAAACCAAACAATAATAAGTAGAAGTAAAATTTGAATCCAGGTTGTCATTTTTCATTGTTCTTTTCAGCATTCCACACTGTATGTGCAATATTTATTTGAAATTTATTTAGAACAGTGCATGTTTTGCCCATGACACAGTTTCTCTGACATCTGGAGATAGTACTGCTTACTTATAATTGTATGGTTTATCTCTGAATCATGATCATTTGGTTAAGTTTATTAGATAATGCCTCATGGTTGATAGTTTTCATTTGTAGATACAAATGATGTGGAGGGTAATGGTTTTTAATTTTTATCTCTATGTATTTATAACAGAAAATTCAGTATAATAGGTCATTAATTACCTAATGATTATTCAAAGTTATAGAAAAAATGCCACTGAATGTGAGAGCAAAGGCTTTCTTGCTCTACCCATAAATATCTCAACTTTCACACTACTAGAACTGTAAATCTCGTGATGTGTTTTGAGTGCTTCCTGGTTACATAACATACACATTTATTTTTCACATCCACAGTAACATTCACCTCCATCAGGAGGTCTTAGGTAAAATATTGTACTTAACTTAAAAAAGGTACTTTATGGAAGGCGTATAAATATAGATCCAGTTCATAACCATGTGAGTGAATAGCCCTAGTAGGTTGGGGGACAAGATGATTGGGAGAGAGTTTGAAGTATAGATGTTTAGGAAGAAGTTAGATACATGGGTCTGGAATTCAGAAGAAAGACTTAAACTGGAAATACAGATATTTAGTAGCTAACATGAAGGAGATAGTGACAGTGGCTGAGATCTCTCAGGGAGAATACAAAAAAGTATGAAAACGTGGGGAACACGAAAAGCTAAGGGAAGTATAGAGGAGATTGCAAAGGAAATGGAGAAAAAACCCTCAAGAGTCAAGAGAAAAACCCAAGAGAGACTGTTGTCCTGGAAGTCAAGAGATCCATTCCTTTAGCAAGTATCTTTTGAGCTATTACTTTGTGTGAGATGTTGAGATAAACCAGAGAACATAACAGATAAACTTATTTGCTACTGGGGAGAAACAGACAAAAATATAATAAATAAGTAATTTCGTATTTTGTTAAAAGATGATAAATACAATAAAATGTAATAAAGCAGTGTGAGAAACTGTATGCAAGAGTCAGTGTTGCAATTTAAAACTGGGTAGTCTGGTTAGGTAGATAAGAAGATGGCATATGAGCAAAGACTTGGAAGACGTAAACGGAGGGAGAGATCATTTTCAAAAAGGATGTTTCAGAAGGGTTAGGTAGGATACTGATTGAAAACTTTCCATTTGATTTTTTAATTTTGAAGTCAGTGTTGATATGGACACAAGCTGATTTGGTGCCATTGGAGGACATAGAAGGCAGATTGCATTGGGCAGATGACTAAATGCAAGGTGAGGAGTGAAAGGCAACAAACATGGACCTCTGTGTGTACTAGTATAATTATGAAGACAAAAGAAAACACAATATGGTGTCCAGAGAAATAGATAAATATTTTGTTTAATAAAGATTTTGTTACATTTTTATTATTAGATATGAGAGATTTGAACATAATTATAGACAGAGAGGAGGGATGCCAGCATAGAAGTTAAAGACCCAATTGGGCAGGAGGATGCTAACTAACAGGAGGAGGTACTTGAGGTTATGGGAAGTCGGAGAGAGGAAAGAGAATGGGATATAAATGGAGAAAGAGCTCTTCTACTGGCACAAAAATGAATAAGAAAATATTGAATTGCTTAAAAATAAATTAGCATTGGGAGGAGGAAAATGATGACTTTTATTTTCTCTATGAAGTAAGGAATTAAAGTTATTTGTTAAAAATGATAAAGTAGGTAATAAAGGTAGAGGGTCTGGGATGATGTCATCTAACTACTGTGAGACAAAGAACAAGGACATTATGAGGATGGCAGAACAATTTTGAGATCCAGTTGAAGCTGGAAATTCATGAAGTTTTCATACCATTCATCTTCATGATTATGCATCCTGTCTTTTTGCATGCATTCTGTCTTCTCTCTAGTAGGCCTTATCAATCTAGGCATAGACGAGGAATGAATAGACAGCTGAATCAATCCAGGCCTGAAGTTTTGCCTGGTATGTGTGATGAATTGACTGTGAGAATGGGAGTTAAGGGGTTTGGTAAGAGTGTACTCGAAATGATACTTAGATTAGTCATAGAAAAGAGACAGAATAAATACGAGTGGGCTGATGAATTGGAACCAAACAGAGAGATTAAAAGATAGAGGAGAAGATGGAGTGTGTATGAAGGAACTGGAGATATGAGAGGATGTGGTTCAATGAATCTGACACTGGAGTTTAATATTTAAAAAATGAGGCAGTTCTGGGTTAGATAAAGCTTAAGATGTGGATGCCTGAGGTAAAGTGGAGGTGGGTAATAAATGGAACTGAGGAGAGGGAATGATGAAGCAAGGCTCTTGGACTGGTAAACCACATGGGGATTGAACTCACCAAGCAAGATATCAGGGATTAAGAGGAGACTGTGATCCAAGTATGAAGTCATTGCTGAATCAGTGGAAGACTAATGAGGAAGAAAAGAGGGAGGCAATTAGAGGGATCACATGGGTCCAAAGGAAGGTTTCATGATGTTTTAGATATTCTGTGAGACCCAAGAAGAGCTCCTAGGAAATTCACTCTCAGTGGATATGGTATATAGATTCAATATTTGTCGTTTTTAATAAAAATTAAGATTTTATTTAATTTTTCCTTTTTAAAAATTTTTCGACATTTATTTATTTTTGAGAGATCAAGCATGAGTGGGGAAGGGTCAGAGAGAGAGAGAGAGAGAGAGAGAGAGGGAGACACAGAATCCGAATCAGGCGCCAGGTGCTGAGATGTCAGCACAACCCAAGGTGGGGCTCAAACTCACAGACTGTGAGATCATGACCTGAGCTGAAGTCGGATGCTCAACGGACTGAGCCACCCAGGTGCCCAGTTAATTTTATTTTTGAGAGAGAGACAGAGTGCAAACAGGAGAGGGGTGGAGAGAGAGGAAGGCACAGAATTTGAAGCAGGCTCCAAGCTCTGAGCCGTCAGCACAGAGCCTGATGTGGGTTTTTGGTCAAACCCATGAACCGTAAGATTAGGACCTGAGCTGAAGTCAGACACTCAACTGACTGAGCCACCCAGCCGCTGATAGTTTATTATATTTATCAATGTATCACAACCCAACCCTACTAAAATGGATTTCTTAATTAACTAGGTATTGCTTCTTTCAACTATACTTTTTGGATAAATAAGCATAAGCAAATAAGTTATTATTAGGGATTAGTAAAAATGCCAATTTCTTAGTCATGCAGAATATAGGATATATTCATGTTAGTATGCTGTATTTTCTACAATTACTTCCTTAAAAGCATACAATGAGAAATGACATTTGTAATAAAGGCAAAGGAGTGCTCCATCACCTGTTATAAAAGACCTAGTGCCAACCATTAAAAATGGAACTAGTATTTAAAGTTTCAGATACTCAATGACATATATTTGAAACTATGTGTGATTTTAATTTACCTGTTGTGTGACTATTTGCTCAGAAAAAAATCTGGGTACTAATTAAACAAATTAAATACTTGTTTTTTTGCTTTTGTTTTTGTTTTTGCAATATACAGGGTTTTACCCTATTTCTATGAAAGTTTGAAAGGATTTTTCTCTAATTTTAATGGAATTCTGAGTTCTCAGAATCAGCAAAACAGAAGCATAATGTTGGTAATTTTGGCCAATTTCAAAGCAGGAGCATTTTAAAGAATGGAAACTTTTATAACATGGCTTTATAGCTATAATTTTCTCATTGTAACTAAGTAAGTTTTTGACTGTGGGTAATTAAAATAAATAGGCTGATTTTAGTTAAATGTATATTTCTACTCTTCTCTGGAGAGGATGTACAAACTACTGACATATTCATGCACTGTGGTAAAAGTATTGGTTCTGCCTGTCTTTAAACATGAGATCAGTTGATTGTAGAGACAAAAGCCATTGATAATTTTTTTATACAAAATATGTTAAAAAACATTTGAGGGAAGAATGGGGAAAATATCTTGGGTTTAGTGTGTATGCCATACATGAAGTTCATAAATATAGACAGTTTTCTCCATTGCCTATAAATGCTTAATTCAGTAATACTGTACCTGTCTGATGCCTTTCTCTCCTTCCTTTCCGTTTGTCTTCTCTATTCTCTTTACATTTTCTGGCACCTTTTCACTGAATAATTATATATTAAGTGCTAACTACATGCCAGATATTGTTTGATGCTGTAAATTCATAGCGGAAATATGTTCTCCATGCTTAACCTAAATTTCATTGAGAAAATTAAGACAAAGAGATATCTAAAATAAGACAAATGCAATTTCTGAACCCCATAGCGCTGGGTTATCCAAGAGGCATATTTTAGTTTATGTTTGAGGGCTTAGCAAAAACAGAGGCAACCCCCTCCCCCCTCATTTCTTCATGCAGAAAAAGAAAATTTGGTTTTGGCAAACTTTTCTAGAGTTTATAATCAGAAAACATGAGAGATATTCTTGATTTTTAAAATATTCGGTATTGTAAATTTGTCATTCAAGATAAGATTATAGTTTGAATTAGGTATATAGCGGAGGTCTCCAAAGTGCTCTGCCTGGCACTGCATAAGAGCAGACGGGAAATGTATCAGGAGAGCATGTATGCATTGAGAAAGAAAGGGAGCTAGCTATTCCACTTGAGAATATCTCCTCCTGCCTCAGCATTCTATTTTATTTTATTTTATTTTTTCATTTGCTGCAGTTTTGCTTTTTAAGTTTATTTATTTATTTTGAGAGAGACAGAGAAAGCGTGCCAGTGGGGGAGGGGCAGAGAGAGACAGAGACAGAGGGTCCAAAGTGGGCCTGTGCTGACAGCAGTGAGTCTGATGCAGAGCTCAGACCCACAAACCATGAGATCATGACCTGCGTTGAAGTCCAACACTTAACTGACTGAGTCACCTAGGTGTTCCAGCACCCTGTTCTAAAAGGTCATGTGCATTGAGGAAGAAATCAGCAAAAGAGTGAGAGATTGTCACAGACAATCAATATCACTCATTGAAACCAGGACATACATTTAAAGTTTTCTGTACATTAAAAAAGCAGGTGTATTTGTTTTGGAGCCCACAGTGAGTTGCTATCAGTAAACTGGAGAATAGCAATAATCCTAAGCAAAAATGAATCAGAAGGGCTTCTCCATTTCCTTACTCTTCACAAACCCCATTTTCTAGCCTACCCAGGCCTCCATTTTAGTCTTTTTTTTAATATAAAAATGAATATCCCTTTATCATTGTTTTTCTTCAGAAAATAGTTATCTAAGAATATGTGACTGATTAAGCAGACTGGCCACTTTGCTGATATTACTAATAAGTCATTTGCAAAGGAACTGCATTTGATGGTTAGTTTATCTTCTATTAAAAAATAAACATGATCATGATAAGTCTGTAGGTACTTTTTGAGAATATTTATTAGAACATGCTCTATTTATTTTAAGCCTTTTAAAAGAGGTGTTTGGTTGACATTGAGAATGTACACTGCCATCTTTCCTCAATGGCTTGAAGAATGTGGAAGCAACTATCTGTTGTAATGGGACATTCCTTCACTTCTATGGGTTGCTCCCTGAAGTTTTATTTCAGTGAGAAAATTATTGGCCAGTTGGTTCAAAACAACACTTTAACTGCATGATTGAGCTTACTTCTTCCCAGCTATGATTTCAACAGTTACAGCATTGGTCACAGAGGAAAAATAATAGTTTTCTCCTACAGTCAATCTGTCATGTCCCCTGGCTGTGTTGTGGCTCATGACCGTTGGCAAAATTAATCAGCTTGGCTCTTTGAGAACATGTTTCCTTGACACCAGTACATTGTTAAGGCCCCGGGAAACATTGTCCATTTACAGCGATGGCTAAGTTTCCAGAAATTGCATGATTTACACAATTACAGCAATGGCAATGGTTAAGTTTCCAGAAATTGTGTGATTTACTTTCTCCTTCTTTGGTACTTTCTGTAGTCCACAGGGAAGCCATGTAAAGACAGGGAATTCTAAATGACCCCTCATGAAATTTAGACATAATTTAAATTTTCAGAGATAACTTGATTTTTTACTTCAAAGTTGCATAAGTGTTGTCTCTTTCTAATTTTTTTTCATTCCATACTCTTTAGACTTTTAGTCAATATTAATAACAGAAGCATAGTTCAATGGGAATGAGAGCTATTTTTATGATATACTTAAATAGAGGCTATTAGAATCTCCTTCTGTTAATGTTGTTTGGATTAGAATAGAGCTTGTCTATCTGGGATGTTTTAAGACCTCTGATGTGGGTACTTAAAATGACCGCATGTACAGTACAAGGATCACTTTAAAATCAGCTACTCACCTCTGTAGTTAGTGGAGAGAAATGCTTACTTCAAAACTCTCTGTAGGCTAGACAAACAGATTAATCTAATTAATGGTCGCAGTTCTTTGCATGTACTAAACTGCCTGCAGAAGTTTGTAAAGATGAGCATTCCTGTGAATGTAGCTGAACACTTTACTATAGAAAGAACTTACAAGGTTTGCCTGCTTTTGAACAAAGACAAATTTATAAGAAATAGTCACAGATATTACTTCTAGATGCCTTGTATTTGTGGCTTGTGACCAGCCTCACCTCATGTGATTTCCCTCCTTTTAGACATGAAGCTTTTTGTAGTACACTTAACATCTTTATTTAACATTCTTATGATGGTTCAATCATGTGTAGGCTACACAATCAGGAATGAGTTTGTTAAGGCATCATTATGTATTCATGAGGTTTTTCTGATCTGTTCCCTCAGGTTTAAGTATCTTGACTGCAGCTGTCATCAAGGTGCCCACCTGGCATAGAAATCAGTCTTTAAAATATTTGAAAAGAGAGAGGCGCCTGGATGACTCAGCCCGTTGAGCATCTGACTCTTGATTTCGGCTCAGGTCGTGATCTCACGGTGGTGAGATGCAGCCCTACATCGTGGGGGATGTCAGCATAGAGCTTGCTTGGGATTCTCTCCTTCCTTCTCTCTCTGCCCCTCCCCTGCTTGCACTCACTGTCTCTCTCTCTCTCTCTCTCTCTCTCTCTCTCTCTCTCTCTCTCAAAATAAATAAATAAGCATCAAAATATTTGAAAAGACTGTTTAATATGTGATTCAAGGCAAAAAGATTTGTTAGCAATGGTCAAACCCACTATATGGACCAAAAAACTATGTCCTAGTCTGCAACCTGCATATGCAGGCAGCCCCGGTCCTGATGGACTCCCCAAGTCTTTTCCAACCCTTCTTCTCTCTGCTTTCTTACTCCACTCACAATGGAGCCTGGAAAAGTTTCTTAAAAATTCTCTTTCTAGCCTCTTTTGCTGGAAGGGTGGTCATGTGACATGGTTCTACCTAAGTGGAAGTCTGCCGACACAGTGTATGAGAAAATTTCATTAAGTAAACAGGGGCCAATTTGGTGGACACTAGTCCATTCCTACTTCTTTTAGCAACTAATGAGGATGTGATATCTGGAGTTACAGCAACCATTTTGTGATGCTGAAGTACCCTGCACAGGGGAATCACAGAGACACTGGCCTTAAATAATCAAGCCACTAAAGCAATACCAAAATCTGCCCACCTCTAGGTGTTTTTTGAAGTGAAAAAAATAAACTTCTATTTACTGTTTTGTTACATGTATCTGAAAACGTTATATGTATATTGCATGCTTTCAGATACATATATATACACATATAACATAAAATTCTGGTTTTAAACATCATTTTCTCTCCATTAGGGTGTTGATAGAAGCTGGAGGTTGAAATAGGAAGAGAATTTTCTTGGACCTATTTGGATTTCTTATCCTATGTTATTTTGACTTGCTAATTCAGATTTGTTTCACATCTGTTAACTTCTACTCTTGAAAACAATTTCAGAGTAATTTAAGGCTTTCTGAGTTTATTGAGAATATGGATTCCCAATAGTATCTTTATAGATAGCACTTCTGTCTTCTCATTATCACAATGCTGAAATGTATGGTTTGTTCTTCTTTGAAATATTTAATAAGATTGCCAATTCAGCTGCTCTTTGTTTCCAGAAACAATGGCATCACTGCTCTTTGGGGGTTTCCAGTCTGCTTCTCTGTTACCTTTCACGATGGGGGTAAAGCTTTCTGGTTGACCCTGCATTATTAGGAGATCTTGTATCTTAATCCTCAATTTAGATGAGCAGGAAGAATTGCTCAGTGGAATCTGATTTGAGAAAGTTTCTTCCTTTATGGAGTCATGAGCTCTATGAAACTTCTGTGTTATCATCAACATTTTTTTTCAGGCTGTGGCCATTTTAGATTTGATCGTTTAGTCATTTCCTGTTCACTTAGTGCTAGGCTGCATTTTCATAAAATTCCCAGTCCTTATAACATGCATATAGTAGGTGCTCAAAAAGGTATATTGTTTAAATGTTAAATGACAAATTGAGACTTAAAAAAACTTGATTGAGTTTTCTTACATTCTCTTAACTGGGTTAGAATATAGTTTGTATCTAGTTTGAAGTTGTGACTTGGCTTTTCAGGAAGAAGTTAATAAATTAACATCTTAATTTAAATAACCAATAAATTTCCAATAATACTTCAAAACTAACTGTGAAAGGGAAGGTTAGAAAAATTAGTAAAGCAACAATGAGAGATTTGAGAGATCGTAACTGGAAATTATGATTGTTAAGAAAGTAATTGCAGGATTTCACAAATATCAGGGTTGCACAAACACCATAATGGTGATTAAATGCATCCCATGAGATTTTGCCTCTGGTGTTAGAAGGAGAACTAGAAAAGCCAAAGATACATAACTTTGGCCTTTATTTAACTCTATTAACTCAACAGAGGATAATGGTGGCTGAAGTGAGGAAAAGTGTTAAGGTACTTCAACAAAAGACCAGATGCACTTTTGAGACTGACCAGGCCTGAATTCTTAGAGCTTGTCACTTTTCTTACTTCTTTGAAGCACATCATCATTGGAGCTACCCACCATTCTAACATTTCCAACACTCTTGTAGTTATATGATACTGATCATGATTTTCCCCACTGCCTAGAATGCCCCTTCTCTACTGTAAAACTCCTAGTCATATCTCAAGATCCAAATAAAATGTTACCTCCTTTGTAAAGTATTCATAAAGTCCTCCAAGACGTCACAGAGATCCCATTGTCTATGCCCTCAGAGCACCTACATCACACACATGTGTGCATGTGCACGCACACACACAAACACACACACAGTGTTTATAAATTATAGCATCATTGCATGTTATGGTAATTTGTTGTCTTTCTTCCTTCCTAGACATTAATTTTGTGATGGTAAGGGCTGTGACTAATTTATCTCACAAAACTAAGCCTCACAATGCCTGAGACAGAGTAAGTGCTCAATAATTAATTGTCAAATGAATGAATGTCCTGGAAAAGAAATGACTCAGTGGTAAGATTCAATGGGAATTAACATAAATGTAAATCCTGCAATTACAACAGGTCTTGGGATCAGGGCAGAAGGAGAATACAGGTTAGATTAAACAATAATTGTTTTTTTTTAATTTATTTCTGAGAGAGAGACAGACACAGAGGGGTGGGAGGGGCAGAGAGAGAGAGGGTGAAACAGAATCTGAAGCAGGTTCCAGGCTCTGAGCTGTCAGCACAGAGCCAGATGCAGGGCTTGAACTCAATAACCACAAGATCATGACCTGAACTGAAGTAGGACGTTCAACCGAATGAGCCACCCAGGCACCAGTGAACAATGATTTTTAACAATTTAGAATTTGTAAATAAGGTGCTTAATTATACCAGTATTTGTCAGGATGTCTTCAGGTATAAGAAAGAGACCCCCTGATTCAAACTGGTTTAAAGAATAAAGGAACTTGTTATCCAAATAGAAAAAAGTACAGAGACAGAGCAGGCTGAGAGTGTAATAGAATGGGGGGCATCAGCTTCCCATCTTCATCATTCTTTTGGCTTTTCTTTCCTCTTTTGTTTGGGCTTTGATCCCCAGACTGGGTTCCTTCATGATTAGCAGGTGATGATTGGCAGTATATACATCCTTGTTTTGGGGTAGGCCTTCCTTTCTACTATGAAGTAAATATTCTTTCTTTTGGTCTGATTGGTCCAACTTAGGTTGTGCACTCTCCTGTGTCCTTGTGCTTGTCAAGGAATGCCATATAGTGATGGTAAGGTGGTTGGGATGATTGTCATTGCCTCCCTTGAGGGAGGCCCTCTCAAAGTTGTAGGGAATTAACTTCCCCCAACCAAACAGGCTGAGTGTAGGAGGATATAATGGTTAAGAGCACAAATATTCTCACTGCTTGTGTTCAAATCCCATCTCTTCTGTTTACCCACTCTGTGGATTTAGACAACCTAACTAACTTAGTCTCCTCATTTGTAGTGGGGGTGGTTAATAGTGCATTATAAATGCTGTGAAGTTTGAGTTATTAGACATAAACTACTAAGAACACAAGGCAAGCACTACTGAAGTGTCAGCTCTTACTTCTTGATTATTTAACCACAACTGATGTTGTTTTAGAAAGGCTATAGCAGAGAATAAATTCTTTTTAAAAAAATTTTTTTAAATGTTTATTTATTTTTGAGAGAAAGAGAGACATAGTGTGAGCGGGGCAGGGTCAGAGAGAGAGGAAGACACAGAATCCCAAGCAGGCTCTAGGCTCTGAACCATCAGCACAGAGCCCAGTGCAGGGCTTGAACTCACGAATCGTGAGATCATGACCTGAACCAAAGTTGGATGCTTAACTGACTGAGCCACCCAGGCGCCCCAAGACTAAATTCTATATAAGCAAGCAATAATGTTCCTTATGTAAGTTTTTGTTTTCTTTAAAAATTTGACCTTTAGGATTATCCAGTTTATTTTTGAATGTCTATCAGTATATAATGATGGGTCTCAAATTTAAATGGAAGGGTCTCAATGAAGGGTCTCAATGAATTTAAATGAATGGGTCTCAAATTTAAGTGGAAAGCATGCACTCACTGTCTATTAAACGTGTCTGGAAAGTAAGAAAGAATATTAGCCTGTGTATTCCAAGAGTGTACATTTTGCAAATCCGGTGGTCATATAAACCAATTGTAGACAAAATAACTAAAAATAATTTAGAATAATATATTTTTTAGGGTTTAATTATATTCTTAAATACCATCCACTTTACCCTTTTATTGAAAATAAGAAATCTAGACCACAAGGAATTAAGTGAACTTGCCAAAGATTATATAGTTTATGGCAAGACTGGGTTTTAGAGTCAAGGGTTTTAAATTTCACTCACAAACTATCTTACTGGCTTGTATAACATCCTTCTTGAGTGCTAGACCCATGTACCTAAATAATTAAACATAGAGATATGTTCTCCTTACTAAGAATTAGCACTGGTGTTAGTGTATAGAACCAGGTAAACAGTTGGATTCAGCAAATCAGTGTCTTCAAAGCAACTTGAATATAAGCTGTATATAGAGCTCTTATAATTAGTATTATGACACATACACAGGCCTAAAAGAGACAAGCAATACAGGCTACTGGATATAATTTATTTGAGTCATATTTTTCAGGAAATTGGTTGCAAATGCTAGCTTGAATTTTTAGATATATGTAATGACTCAGAGTGTCAAGTAGCTATCCTAGAGAAAGCTATGTTAATATTTATAAAGAGGAGGGAAAATGCCCTAGACCTAGACCACATATTGGTTAAAATTCCTGAATATTAGTTCTATAAAGTGTTACATAGAGAATATTGTCAGTGTTCAAAGATCGGGGAGTAATCTACTAAATTTCATGGTATAATTCCAAAAAGAAAGTTTCTCAGGCTCAAAGAGATCGTGTGAAGCAATTCAAAATAATAATAATAAAAAAAAGGGATACTTGATAAGAAACTCAGCTCTTTGATTATCCCTCCTAAAGCTGCCTTTTAAATTGGTGGCTCACATTTTATTGCCTTACCAACATGTCTTCCAGGAATCACAAAACACATATCCACACTTTGTGTGGTACTTTATAGTCCCTCTCTGATATTCACAGGAAGCATCATAAGCCATTTTACAATTCCTACAGGACCCTGTTTTTATTAGAGTTGCTTCTCATCTGGCAGTTCACTTATTCATGCTGAAGGAGGCTATTAAGAACTATTGTGAGTTGAAACACTAAAACTGCCCTTCATTTGATGCATAATTAAATAGAGGCATAAGATCAAGACCAAGTAAGTGTTGATGAGTAGTAATATATTTTAAAATCTATTTTAGAAATTGCAGGCATCTCAAATGCAAGAAACTTTACCTTTCATATACTCCCCATTGCATAGATTGGCACAGTTCAGTGCATTCTTTGGTTTTGTGTTATCTTTCATTAAAAATGATTTTACATGAATGTGTTATAATTTCACAAATTATTAAGAAGCACAAAATGGTTGGCTTTGTTTCTCTGTTTTTTTAAAAGTGCCTAAACATTTTGCTTCTTCTCTTTTTCATACAGGCTTTCTCCCTAGCTTAATGCTTCTTTAGTTGTAACCTAAGAGCTATAAAAACATCTAGAAAAGTGTGTATCTGTATAGCACAGTGGATGTGCTAATGTCAGCCTTCACTATGTGACTCTTTAAAAAAAAAACAAAACAAAAAATGTTTTTTTATTTCGAGAGGGTGTGCAAGTGGGAGAGGGGCAGAGATAGAATCTGAAGCAGGCTCCACTCTTAGCTCAGGGTCCAAATCAGGGCTTGATCTCATGACCCTGAGATCATGACCTGAACTGAAATCAATGCTTAACTGACTGAGCCACCCAGGCACCCCACTTATGGGTCTTCTAAACCATTGCTTCTATTTGGGCATCTTTCCTGCACTGTGGCATTAATCATGAAACATATATTTGTTGAGCTGCTACTATGCTGTTTCACATGTAGCAGTGAATCAAAAGTCAACATTCCCTGCCATTGGGGAATTCATATTCTGTGGGTCAGGAAGGAGGTTGGGGGTGTAGGAGAGGACAGGTAATAAACAAACAAACAAACGAAAAAACAAACAAAATATATTTCAAGTTTACAGAGAACAGTGTTGTGGACTGAAGAAAGCAGGAAACGAGGGTTCACAGTGCTGGGATTGACAGATGGTAGCAATTTTAACTAGGGTGGCCAGGGAAGACCTTACTGGGAATGTGATGTGTGAGTTAAGAGCTGAAGCCGGCCAGGGCAGAAGATACATGGGTACTGGGGAGAAGAGAGTTTTAGGCAAAGGGAAGAGCATGAGCAAAGACCCTGAGGTGAGAGTGAGCCTGAGGTCTCTGAGGAGCTACCATGCCAGTGTGGCTGGAATGGAATTAGTGAGGCAAGTAGAAAGCAAGTTTAGAGGTGTTGATGGTGCTAGATTGAGTAACCTAAAAGACCACTTTCAGGACTTTTGATCTCACTCTGAATGAAATTGGAGCCATTTGGAGTTTGCCCAGTAAAGACGTATGCTCTAATATTTTAGCAAGTTTCCTCTGGTGGCTGTGTGTAGAATAGGCCAGTATGTATGATCATGGACTAAGTATCTCCACAATTAAGGTTTCCAAGCACCTCAAACTCGGCACTATATCTGTCAACTTCACCCTCTAGTCCCCTCCTTCTTCTGAAGTCCCAATTTCAGTTAACGGCACCACCATTTAAATTAAAAGAATAATATGATTTATCAGTCTGGAAAATAATCTGGAAAATGACTATAGCATCAAGGTAGAGAAGGGATACCTGGTGTAGTATTTATTTTATTACTTTATTTTATTTTATTTTATTTTATTTTATTTTATTTTATTTTATTTTATGTATTTTATTTATTTATTTTCCCTTGACTCTTCTCTCTTCTTCTAATATGTTGCTGCATGGCTTTTAGAAAATGTATTCAAGTTCTGCCTACTTTATCAAGTATATAAGATGGCTGAAATTTTTCCTTACAAGGAGATTTATGTCTAAGATTGTAATTTTCCCTGAATTTAGTAGATAGTATTTCTGTTATTATAATCTTTGAGAATTAGAAAGTTAACTCTGGGATCTTTACATAAAAAATCCATATTATTAGGGAAACTGATCATGGTGATTTGGAAATGGTGAATGGGAAAAGTTGATTCATTGTTTAGTTGAGTGGAAAAGAAAACAAATTCTCTTTGTTTGTTAATACATTTGTCAGAATATCAGCCATTTATTTTTATATGTGTTTATTATCAAAGAATTAGTCTAGATGTTCATTGATTAGATAAAAGCACCTAACTATAATAAAGGAAATTAAAGTGAAAACCAGATATTTAATAAGGATCTAAAACAGAAACTGTTCATATTTTATAAGTAACATTATAATATATATCAAATTCAATTCAGAATTTTCAATATAATCTATTCTGAATTTTGAAATATATTTTTGTAAGAGTATTGTTGCTTATACTCAAAAGATGAGAGCAAATAAAACTACTTATTGAACCGACATATTAGAATCTTTACATTCATTAATTTTATTTCTATTTTTAAGAGAGAGAGAGAAAGATGAATGAGTGTGAGTGGGGGGGTGGGGCAGAGGGAGAGAGAGATTCTTAAACAGGCTCCACCCTCAGTGCAGAGCCTAATGTGAGGCTCAATCCCACAACTCTGGGATCGTGACCTGAGCTGAAATCAGGAGTTGGATGCTCAACTGACTACTCCGGTGCCCCTAGAATGTAATTCATTTCTTCTCCTTATCACTACAATAGAGATGTTATTTTTCCTAAGGAAATGGAAACACAGATCAAGTTTAAGGTCACATGGCTAGTACATTATGGAGTCTGCATTTGAGCCAGATACTATGACTCTAAAGTTTCATTTTCTTTGCATCAAACCTGGCAGCCTCACTCTGATACATATTATGGTTGAGAGGACAGTCATTTTACATATTCTTTTTGGTTTTAAAGGGAAAACCTTGGCTAATAATCCTGTATTTTTCTTTTCCTTTCACTCCAAGTCATATTTAAAAGTGGTATTAGGTGAGAATGCATAATTTAAAAGGAAGGCACACACTTTGGGAGACATAATATCATATTCTGGGGTTCCAAGCATCTCTTTTTATTCCAGCCATTAAGATGGATGGGTTAAGAAAGTCAGGTCAAAATGAAATGGTCAGAAAAATCTGTTTTTGCTCTGGAAGGAGGCTGTTGCAGACAGGTTTTAAACCAAATGGATTAGAAACAACTCTTGCCAGTCCACTGTACAAGATAGTAACTTTTCACTTCTTTTCATACTCAGAGGGAAAGGATTAGCTTGAAAACTCACCACCAAAATGACTGGGACATACCCAATCAGCCAAATCTTTGTGGAAGTCCCTCAGAAAATTTATATTTTTCACTAGGCTGTTTTAAAACTAGTTTTCTCCACCCTATAACTTCCAATTATTCCTGTAACTAAGTCTTACATAACCATCAATTATTCTGACTTCACTGAGTACTTAGATTATGTATAAGGATGTCTGAATAACCCAAATTATTCAAATGTATGTTTTTGTTCATTGGGTCTTTATGTTTCATTCTTTGTCCATATTTGTCTATCAGTTACTCAAAAACAGGAGTCTTTCTGTACTTTCTGTGATACCAAAAGCTCAGAAGATTGGAACATAAGTCTCGCTCTTCTATTTCTGATATTTGACTCTAGGAAGACATTTATCCTCTTTGGGTCTCAGTTTCCTATCTTTAAAGGGAAAATAATAACTGCTTCACCTATTTACTATCAAGGGGCTTGCATTATGTGAAAACTCTTGGAACACCAAGAAAGTCTTTGAGGCTTCTAGACCTGAACAGTCTCATCTTCAGATCAGCATGGCCTGGCATGCAGCCTTTACTCCAGTAAATATAGGCCATGCAGTCATTTTCATGCTTTTCTTCATGTTCTTTCCTTGGACTCTAAAGTTTTATTCCAAAAAAAGCATAGGAAAGTAAATAAAAATTAAATAGAAGAGGAGGAGAAAGCAAATATATATTATGTTTCTCCTTTGTCATTCTTGATATATATTTTTATGGACCTAGAAAATTGGGACAGTGGTTTAGTTGAGCTAGATGACTGAATTTAATTTAAAGATACATACATTAAAAAATAGATTCTGTTACATATCTTTGCAAAAATAATGTCCCGGGGAAATGATTGCAATCCCCTAGATGAATTTTTGCCTTAGTGGGTATATCTATTTAGAATCTAAACAAATCTAACTGGTAGTTTTGCTTATGTTTGTAGCATAGTCCAGGGGTCAGCAAACTACAGGGTCAACAATTTTGGTCCACCAACTGTTTTTGTAAGTAAAGTTTTATTGAAACAAAACCCATGCTCATCAGTTTATTTATGGGAGAGTTAATATTGTGACAGAAACTATATGGCCTTCAAAGCCTAAAATATTTGCTTTGTTGTCCTTTACGGACATTTGTTGTTCCTGTTAAAAATGAACCAATTTTTGTTTCTCTGTAATGTAAGGACACTTAGTTCATATATATCCTAATGCCTGGGGTTCTAAGAACAGGGCTAGCTTCATGGGCACTTGATTTAATACCCTACTATTGCCATCTTGAAAGAATAATTGTTGAAAAAGAGGCTATGCATTTTCATTTGGCATAGAGTTCCTCAGATTATGTAGCTGGTCCTAAGAACACATATTTTTGCAACATTTAAAGATCAAGAGTTTCTTCAATTCAAATGTGAGGGAAAAATGAATTAGTATTCCTATAATTATGCTTCTACATAAAATCCCAGATTTAGCAAATACAAATACAGGATACCCTGTAAAGTGTGAATTTCAAATAAAGAACAAATAACTATTCAGTATAAGTATGTCCCAAATATTGCTTGTGTTTTGTCTGGTAACTTTACTTCTACACATTTGATAACAAGCTCTTTAGGGGCAATAATAATGTATGCATCATAAATATCTATATCATAATCATAAAACATGCTATAGAAATCATTTTTATTTTTATTTTTATTTTTTATTTATTTATTTATTTTTTAAATTTATTTTTGGGACAGAGAGAGACAGAGCATGAACGGGGGAGGGGCAGAGAGAGAGGGAGCCACAGAATCGGAAACAGGCTCCAGGCTCCGAGCCATCAGCCCAGAGCCTGACGCGGGGCTCGAACTCACGGACCGCGAGATCGTGACCTGGCTGAAGTCGGACGCTTAACCGACTGCGCCACCCAGGCGCCCCTAGAAATCATTTTTAAACCAGGATAATTCATTAGACTATTAAAAATATACCTCCTTGCATTTTGACTTTCTTATTAGCATCTTGGGTGAAGATTCTAAACCTTATCAATTCATATTTTTCTGATGAAATTTTAAATGGAACTAAAATTTTAATATTCCCTCAGTGTACCTTTTCTAGTTATCCCAGTTGTAGATTTTTAGACAACTTTTCCCAGGCTGTTAAATTGCCATTCTTATCTGAGCAGATAAAAAAGGTGATTAATAAAACAGAAAGTAGATTAAGTATTTAAAAGTACAGAGACTTTATAAT
Source organism: Panthera tigris (assembly GCF_018350195.1). Taxonomy (NCBI): domain Eukaryota; kingdom Metazoa; phylum Chordata; class Mammalia; order Carnivora; family Felidae; genus Panthera; species Panthera tigris. The sequence goes on from NC_056663.1 coordinate 133,659,175, forward strand.
TGAAAATGAAGCAATAAGTGATAAAAATGTTGACCAGATGTTATTCAATATTTTGGGATTAAAATGAAGTAGTAATATTTTGCTGAAATTTAATTTGCATAAAGATAAAGGTGAATAAATCAAGGGTGGTTTTAAAGAAATAACTTATAAATTAGTGCTATAGTAAGGAAATTAGCAAGATGAACTTGTGTAAGTACAATTTTCTTAGAACAGGGCTAACATTAATTTTCATATATTTGAGTATTAGGCAAGTGAGTGATATAATCAATAATTTCAGTAGTCCTCATGGTTCCTCATTTACATGCAAACAGAATATTCAAAAATATATTTATGAGATTAAATTAGTAGCGATAGTTTATTTTCTTAAAAAATTTTTTTTTTAATTTATTTTGAGAGAGAGAGAGAGAGAGAGAGAGAGAGCGAGCATAAGTGGGGTAGGGACAAAGAGAGAGGGGAGAAAGAGAATCCCAAGCAGGCTCTGCATTGTCAGCACACAGCCTGATGTGGGGCTCAAACTCACGAACTGTGAGATCATGACCTGAGCCAAAACCAAGAGTCAGAAGCTTAGCCAACTGAGCCACCCAGGTGACGCGTAATAGTGTATTTTAAAAATTAGTAGCAAACAGTAGGTTATGTGGATATATATAGGGACCTTGCATTCTCTTTGAACATTTCTTTGGAAAATAATATGCCAAATCTCTATGTGTAATGTGCTATTTTCTTAAAGTGGTACAATTTAAATTATCATATGAATTCATGTACTGACAATTCACATGCTTAATCTCCCATTTAAAAATGAAATTAATAACCCTCAAAAAGAAACAGAATACTCAATGGGAACTACATTTATAATCAATTAAACTGTATGAATTTAATTTTTTAATAATCACTTAAAGATCAAAACTAGGAAATATTTTTTTCCAAACCATGAATGATGATTTTCAGTTCTGACAAGTCAAAATTATTCTATTAACATGCCATTTTAATTTTAATATGGAAAGTATTTTATGAATGTGATTTTTCATAAAATAAAATCTGAAATAGCTGCAATAAGATTTCCTATATATTCTATATTTTTAAATTATGCACACAATTAAAAGCTAGTTGTTTTTCTGCATTTTTAGTGGACCATTAAAAAGGTCAATAATTTCCTTCATAACAATTTATCCTACTATAAAATGAATAGTTTTTATACTTAGAGATAGATGCTGGAGAAAAGGAGAGCCTCGATTTTTATGGTTTTTTAAAGTTATCTCTATGTAATCAAAGCTTGATAAACATTGACTATGTAATATTAATAGGATTTCTTTTTTCAGGTGTTGGCATAATGTAGATTCATCTTGATGCCCCCTCCCCCCATATTATTGCCATATGGTCTTTCCATTTTCTTTCTAAATTTTTATTTTGATTCCAGGTAGTTAACATACAGTGTAATATTAGTTTCAGGTGTACAATTTAGTGATTCAATACTTACATATAACACCCAGTGCTCATCACAATAAATGTCCTCCTTAATCCATCACCTATTTAACCTATCCCCCCACCCATCTCCCCTCTGGTAACCATCAGTTTGTTCTCTGTTGTTAAGAGTGTGTTTCTTGGTTTGCTTCTCTCTTTTGCCCTCCTATGATTGTTTGTTTTGTTTTTATTTTAATTCTTTTTCAGAAAACTTTTTGCAACTTGTTTTATTCACAATGCCAACTTTTAAAAGGTTATTAAACTAAAGTTAACTAAAAATAAGCTAGGCAGAAATTGCTTTAGAGAGATTTCTAAGATTTAGAAATATTTAGAGATGGAAATCCCAAAATGCCATCTCTCTTATAGAGAACCTACACGTCAGTTATTCAGAGCAAAGAAAAAAGAAACTTTTGATCATACCAGAAGAAACTCAGCCATAAGTTTGGAATCTGTACTCAAACTCCACATGCAAGGAGAACAACATTCTGGTAAAACAACTGATTTGCTGCTGTATTTGTCTACTGTTTGTCTAATGTTAACAGACATTTAAGAGAGCAGTGCAACTAGTATTTGGAACAATCCTTACAGTGGTACAGTGTCAGGCATAACGTTTCACTTCTCTTCACACCACTGGTTCTCTTGTGTACCTGGGCTTCTTATTCTTCAGTAAAGTCATTTTTGATATTAGAGGTCTTGGGAATCTTCTCAGGAGTTTTCCTCTTAATCATATTGGCAACAGTCTTGCATGTAATGTCAAGCAAACCTTTGCTGTGTAAGCAGTTCACAGCCAGAATAAGTTCAAAAAGTATTCCTTGGTCAACTTTTAGGAATTCCTGGTCCCAAACAGGGATATCATCTCTTCACTTTTTGTTGTCATCCTCAGGAGGAGGATGACACTCTTTGTTGTCATCCTCAGGAGGAGGGGGGTTATCCATGTGGTGGGTGCACCACTGAATGGCCTTTTAAAATATTGCTGCATTAACATTTGGTAGAGGAACTGGGTCATCCTTCCCTTCATCATTCCCAAATCTTCCAATATGGTCTTGATAGCCACAGACTGCTTGGCAGTTTCAACATCAACTTCAAATATCTCTCCATCAGAACTCTACAATTTAATTGAAGGCATGGTGCTTGGTCTCAAAGAGACTGTGGGCCAGGGGCTGATAAGAGCAGAGCAGCCTCAGATACAAGAAGAGAAAGGCAGAGAATAAGGCCACTACCTGTTTTGTTTCTTAAATTCCACATATGAGTGAAATAATATGGTATTTGTCTTTCTCTGACTTACTCATTATACTCTGGCTCCATCCATGTCATTGCAAATGGCAAAATTTCATTCTTTTTTATGGCTAAGTAATATTCCATTGTGTAATAGATATACACACATCTTCTCTATCCATTCATCAATCAGTAGACACTTGGGTTGTTTCCATAATTTGGCTATTGTAGATAATGCTGCTCCAAACACAGGGTGCATGTATCCCTTTGAATTAGTTTTTTTATATTCTTTGGGTAAATAGTAGTGCAGTTGCTGGATAGATAGTTCTATTTTTAACTTTGTGAGGAATGTCCATACTGTTGTCTCTCAGTTTACATTCCCACTAACAGTGCAAGAGGGTTCCCCTTTCTCCACATCCCCATCACCACCTGTTGTTTCTTATGTTGTTGATATTACCCATTTTGACAGGTTTGAGGTGATATCTCACTGTAGTTATGGTTTGCATTTTCCTGATGATAAGTGATGTAGAGCATCTTATCATGTGTCTGTTGGCTGTCTGTATGTCTTCTTTTGAAAAATGTCTACTCATGTCTTCTGTGCATTTTTAGCTGGATTATTTGGTATTTGGGTGTTGGGTTTTATAAATTCTTTATATAGTTTGTAAACTAACCCTTTATTGGATATATCATTTGCAAATGTCTTTTCCCATTTTGTAGATTCCTTTTTAGTTTTGTTGATTATTTCTTTTGCTGCGCATAGGGTTATTTTGATGTAGTCTCTATAGTTTATTTTTGATTTTGTTTCCCTTGCATCACATGATATATCTAGGAAAAGTTGCTATGGCTGATGTCAAGATACCTGTGTTCTTCTCCAGGATTTTTATGGTTTCAGTCCCACATTTAGGTTTTTAATCTATTTTTAATTTATTTTTGTGTATGGTGTAAGAAAGTGGTTCAGTTTGCATGTAGCTGACCAGTTTTCTCAACACCATTTCTTGACAAGACTGTCCCCCCCCGCACCCCACTGGATACTCTGTCCTGCTTTGTCAATGATTAATTGACCATATAATTGTGTGTTCATTTCTGGATTTTCTATGCTGTTCTGTTGATCAGTGTGTATATTTTTGTGACAGTATGACACTGTTTTGATCACGACAGCTTAGTAATATAACTTAAATCCAGAATAGTGATGCCTCCAGATTTGCTTTTCTTTCTCATGACTGCTTTGTCTCTTTGGGGTCTTTTGTGGTTCCACGCAAATTTTAGGATTGTTTTTTTCTAGCTCTGTGAAAAATGCTGTTGTAGGGATTTTTGAGAGGGCTGCGTTAAATCTGTAGATTGCTATGGGAAGCGTAGACATTTTAACAATATTTTTTCTTCCAATCCATAATGGAATGTCTTTACATTTCTTTGTGGTCGTCTTTAATTTCTTTCATCCATGTTATATAGTTTTCAGAGTACAGGTCTTTCACCTCTTCAGTTAGGTTTATTCCTAGGTATCTTATTTTTTTTTGGTGCAATTGTAAATGGGTTGATTCATTAATTTCTCATTCTGCTGCTTCATTATTGATGTATAGACATGCAACAGATTTGTGCCCATTGATTTTGTATTCTGCAACTTCACTGAATTAGCATATCATTTCTAGCAGTTTTTGGTCGAGTCTTTAGGGTTTTTTATATATAGTATCATGTCATCTACAAATAGTGAAAATTTTACTTCTTCCTTGCTGAATTGAATGCCTTTTTCTTTTTGTTGTCTGATTGCTGTGGCTAGGACTTTCAGTACCATGTTGAATAAAAGTGGTGAGAGTGGACATCTCTGTCTTATTCCTGACCATAAAGAAAAAGGTCTCGGTTTTTCCCTATTTAGGATGATATTAGCTGTGGGTTTTTCATATATGACCTGTGTTAGGTTGAGGTATATTCCCTCTAACTCTACTTTTTTGAGGGTTCTTATTTATCATGAATGGACAATGTGCTTTGCCAAATGCTTTTTCTGCATCTATTGAAAGGATTATATAATTTTTATCCTGTCTTTTATTAATGTGATTTATCAGGTTGATTGATTTGCAAATATTGAACCACCTTTACAATTCAGGAATAAATCCCACTTGATTGGGTGAATGATTTTTTAAATGTATTGTTGGATTCAGTTTGTTAATATTTTATTGAGAATTTTGCATCCATGTTCATCAGGGATATTAATCTGTAGTTCTCTTTTTTAGTGGTGTCTTCATCTGGTTTTGGTATCAGAGTAATGCTATCCTCATAGAATGAATTTGGAAGTTTTCCTTCATTTTCTATTTTTTGGAATTTGAGAGGAGTACGTATTAACTCTTATTTAACTATTTGGTAGGATCAGCCTGTGAAGCCCTCTGGACTTGGATTTTTGCTTGTTTGTTGTTCTTTGATTACTGATTCAGTTTCTTTGCTGGTTATTGAACTGTACAAGTTTTCTATTTCTTCCTGTTTCAGTTTTGGTAATTTATATGCTCCTAAGAATTTATCCATTTCTTCTAATGCCAATTTATTGACGTATATAGTTTTTTATAATATTCTGTTATGATTGCTGTATTTCTGTGGTGTTGGTTGGTATTTCTCCTCTCTCATTTGTAATTTTATTTACTTGGGTCATTTCTCTTTTCTTTCTCCTCTAGTGAGAGGTTTATCAATTTTATAGATTTTTTTCAAAGAACAAGTTCCTGGTTTCATTGATTTGTTTTATTTTTTGTTTGTTTGTTTGTTTTGTTTTTAGTTTTACATCATTTATTCCTTCTCGAATCTTTATTTTTTCCTTCCTTGTGCTGACTTTAGACTTCATTTGCTGTTCTTTTTCTAGCTCCTTTAAGTGTAAGTTTAGGTTGTTTATTTGAGATTTTTCTTGCTTCTTGAGGTAAGCCTGTATTGCTATATACTTTCCTCATAGGACCACTTTTGCTTGCATACCAAAGATTTTTTACTGTTGTATTTTCTTTTTCCTTTGTTTCCATGTGCTTTTTTAAAAAATTTCTTCTTTGATTTTTTTAGTTGACCCATTCATTGTTAAGTAGCATGCTGTTTAGCCTCCATGTATTTGTGCTTTTTCCAGATTTTTTCTTGTGGTTGACTTCTAGTTTCAAAGTGTTGTGATCATAAAAGATGCATGGTATGACTTCAGTCTTTTTGTATTTGTTGAGGCCTCTTTTGTGGCCTAATATGTGATCTATTTTGGAGACTGTTCGCTGTACACTTGAAAAGAATGTGTACTCTGCTTTTTAAGATAGAATGTTCCTAATATATCTGTTAAGCCCGTCTGGTCTAGTGTTATCATTCAAAGCCATTGTTTCCTTGTTTACCTTCTGTTTAGATGGTCTATTGATATAAGTGGGATGGTTAAGTTCCCTACTATTGTTGTGTTATTATCCATTAGTTCCTTTATGTTTGTTATTAAGTGTTTTATATATTTGAGTGTTTCATGTTGGGTGCATAAATATTTATAATTGTTATGTCTTCTTATTTTATTGTCCCCTTTGTTATTATAGTGTCCTTCTTTGTCTCTTGTCAGTCTTTGTTTTAAAGTCTGTTTTGTTCAATAGAAGTATTATGACTCCAGCTTTATTTTGACATTCACTTGCATGGGAAATGTTTCTCTATCCCCTCACTTTCAATCTGCAGGTGTCTTTAAGTCTAAAATGAGTCTCTTATTGGCAAATATTGATGGGTTGTTTTTTTTTAATTCATTCTGGTACTCTATGTCTTTTGATTGGAGTGTTTAGTCCATTTACATTCAAAGTAATTATTGATAAATGTGTATTTATTGCCATTTTATTACCGGTTTGTGTTTTTTTTTTTTTTTTCTGGAGATTTTCTCTACTCCTTTCTTGTCTTTCTCTCATATTTTGCTGATTTTCTTTAGTGATATATTTGGATTTCTTTCTCTTTATTCTTTGCATGTTTATTAGTGGTTTTTGATATATGGTTATCTTCTGCATATAGCAATCTATGTTAAGTTGATTGTCATTTAAGTTTGAACCCATTTTTTTCTCCTCTCCTCCCCACATTTTAGGTATATATAATTATTTTTTATATCATTTTTTTGGTGTGAGTTCCTTGACTTATTTTTACAGAAATAATAATTTTTACTGTTTTTATGTTAACTGCCTTTATATTGCCACTTTTGGTCTCTCCTTACCACTCAGAGTCCCTTTTACTGTTTCTTGCAGGGCTGGTTTAGTGTCATGATCTCCTTTATCTGGGAACCTCTATCTCTCCTTCTATTCTAAATGATAGCCTTGCTGGATAGAGTATTCTTGGCTGCAGATTTTTTCCATTCAGCATTTTGAATATATGCCACTCCCTCTGGCTTGCCAAGTTTCTGTTGAAAAATCTCCAGCTAGCCTTATGCATGTTCCCTCATAAGTTAAGGACATCTTTTGTCTTGCTACTTTACTTTTAAGATTTTTTTTCTTTGTCACTATATTTGCAAATTTAATTACAATATGTCTTGGTGTGAGCCTGCTTTTGTTGATTTTGATGAGAGTGCCTCTTGGATCTGGATGTCTTTTTCCTTCCTCAGATTAGGGAGGTTTTTCAGCTATTATTTTTTCAAATAAATATTCTGCCTTCTTTTGTCTGACACTTCTTCTTCTGGGACTCTTATAATATGAATGTTATTATGTTTGATGGAGTTTCTTAAGTTTATTTTCATTTCTTCTTTCCTTCTTTGGTTGAGCTTCACTTTTTTCCATTACTTTATCCTTTAGGTCATTAATTTGTTCCTCTGATTCTTCCAGCCTTGTGTTCATTGCATCAACGTGTTTCTAATCTTGTTTATTGTACTTTCATCTCTCATTCTTTTTTAAATTTAAATTTCAGTTAGTTAACATACAGTGCACTATTGGTTTCAGGAGTAGAATTCAGTGATCATCACTTACATACAACACCCAGTGCTCATCACAAGTGCCCTCCTTAATACCCATCACCCATCTGGCCCATCTCCCACCTCCCTCCCTCCATCAACCCTCAGTTTGTTTTCTATTATTAAGAGTCTTTTGTGGTTGGATTTATTCTTTGTTAACTCTTTTATCTCTGAGGTAAGTGTCTCACTGATGTCTTCTATTCATTTCTCAAGTCCAGTGAATATCCTTATGATTGTTGCTTTAAATTCTCCATCAAGCATGTTACTTATATCTTATATCTGTTTCACCTAGATCTCTGGCCATGGCCTTATCTTTCTCTTTCATTTGGGTTAAATTCCTATATCTTCACATTTGTCTAAGATTCTGCTTTGTTCTCTGTGTTAGAAAGCTAATTATATCTCCTGCTCCTAAAAGTAATGGCCTTATGAAGAAGAGGTTATGTAGTGCCCATAGCATGGCACTTCAGGAAGTGTCTCTGGCGTGTGCTGCGTGCACCCTACTATTGTGTTTTGGCTGCTCTATTCTCTAGGCCAGTTGTCTGCAGAGACTCTTCTTGCCTGCCGTGAGCAGTGTCTGGTCCCTGGCCTGAATTTGGTGGGTTTTAATTAGATGTGCTCTGGTCTGCTTGTGAAATAAGACCTGTCACCACCTCCATCAAAACTGAGGCTCTGCAAAACTCTCCTGTCAGGAGACATGGTGTGGGCAGGGGTTTGTGCTGTCTTTTGGGGGAGGGGTCTATCCACTGGGACTGAGGCAAGTGTGACTAAGAGGGGCAGTTCCATCAGAGCATAGGGTGGTAGGACCTAGTGTATGCAAGTTAGGCAGCCAGTGTCCCACTGTGCTCTTCCCACAAGTGGTTCTGTATTTATGCTGAGGGATTTTATATATATATATATTTTTTTACATTTTTTATTTATTTTTGGGACAGAGAGAGACAGAGCATGAACGGGGGAGGGGCAGAGAGAGAGGGAGACACAGAATCGGAAGCAGGCTCCAGGCTCTGAGCCATCAACCCAGAGCCCGACGCGGGGCTCGAACTCACGGACCGCGAGATCGTGACCTGGCTGAAGTCGGACGCTTAACCGACTGCGCCACCCAGGCGCCCCGAGGGATTTTATATTTTGTTTGTTTGTTTTCCCTGTATAATAATGCCATTCTTTGAGAATCTCTGAATAATTTTAGTTTGGCTGTACATAATCCCCAAGGCTGGTCTAAATGTCTTTTGGGACAGATTCTACCTTGTAACTGATTTTGCTGACAGATGAGAAAATATTCTAGAGACCTGAGAATAGTAGTATTATTTATATGTCTTTTTTCAAATAATTGTAATATTCAAAGTATATATTTACATTTTTTGCCACTCCCAGGAGAACAAATATGTGGGGGTAACTATGAGAATGCCCCCTTTTCATTTCTGGTTCATTAGGGGTTTTATGTTTTCATTACTCAGAAGACAAACTGTGACATTCACAATACATTATTATTAGATATAAAAATTTTTTTTAAAAAAAATCAAGGAAAACAATTCACCAAAGCCATTGAAAACATGCTTCCAAGTGAAGCCAGGTAAATTGGATTTACAATGCTTTGGGAATGTATATTTCTCATGTGCAAAACTTAATAATTTGAAATGATATTGGTAAATATTTAGGGACAGCCATATCAGACTCTTAAGAAATTCATTCTCACTATGGAAATGGTCTTCAGTCATACTTGTAACAGAGAACACAGAATTCTTCAGCATATTGTCCTAACATAGAATAGAAAATTAAGTTCCAAGCACATCTGTCATTTCATATTTTCTGAAACTATCTTTGAAACTCTTGAGGAGAAGTTAGTGATGGCTTCCTCCTAGATTCTTACATAGTTGGGTAGCTCATTCAGAAACTGATTGAAATAATACACAATTCACAGTGTTGATTTAAAATCTTAGAGGAAAATATATTTAAGGTTTGATGTTCTTTACTATACTAGCTTGTGTCCTATAAAAGAATTTCAAAATAATCTTAAAACTCTGGATAATGTACTGTAATTATGACTATTAAACAATGATCTTTTAACCTGTCACTAATAATATGCTGTTTTTCTTCTATTTTTTTAAACTAATTACATTTCTTTCATTATATTTGCATAAAATAATTCAAAAATGCACTATGATCTTGAAACATAACTGTCCACTAAAAGTCTGGTAAAGTGGAAAGTGGAAAGAAAATAAGTATTGGATATTTAGACACCCAGGTGATAAAACAGAAGCTTGTTTCTTATTTATCATGTGAATTCCTCACACTGTTAGATTCCATTTTTTATAAAGTCATGCCTGCCAAGCTCACCTCAATGAGAATCACGTATATGAGCACATGCTGAGAGCTAGATTTTTAACTTTTAAAAAATGAAATTCCATATTTAATTAGCTTGATACATGTACCATTTGCATTACCCTGTATGCTGTCATAATTAAAAGGCTTCTCTTGATGTACTCTCAGAGAAATCTATTGATAGAAGCTTCTGTTTCCACTTTCTCTTTTGAAATGCATATGCATATGTGTTAAGATATCTTATCACTATCTATACTTATAACTATATATTTATTGGGTTATATATCCAGGGATACATTTACAGAGAATATATAGGAGAGAAACCTAACAATAAATCTTGTATCAGTGGGCACCAAGAATACAGTGTCATCTGGAAATGTTTCCTATGAAATGTGACCAGGTAAATAATATGTGTTAATATATATTTTTAAAGTTTATTTTTTAGAGAGATAGAGCACAAGAAGGGGAGGGACAAAGAGAGAGGGGGAGAGGGAGAGAGACAGACAGACAGAGAGATAGAGAATGGATCCAAGCAGTCTCTGCGCTGTCAGCGCAGAACCTGATGTGGGGCTCGAACCCACAAACTGCGAGATCATAACCTGAGCTGAAATCAAGAGTCAGACATTTAACTGACCGAGCCACCCAGGCGCTCCTATGTGTTAATATTTTATTAGTAATTATTAAGTGTAAGAATTTTAAAATAGGAATAAATGATATATTAACTCTCCTTTTACTTCCTGATAAAATATGACAACTGTGTCAGGGTTCCAAAGACCACTGCCAAATTTTGAGATTCATAGGAGAACTCACAGGACTCAGAATATAGTTCCACATACAGCTAGGATTTACTAAAGTGAAAGGATGCGGGGTGCCTGAGTGGCTCAGTTAGTTAAATGTCTGACTTTGGCTCAGGACATGATTTCATGGTTCATGAGTTCAAGGCTCTCATTGGGCTCTGTGCTGACAGCTCAGAGCCTGGAGCCTGCTTCAGATTCTGTCAGTCTGTCTGTCTGTCTGTCTCTGCCCCTCCCCTGCTTGCACTCTGTCTCTCTCAAAAATAAACATTAAAAAAATATTTAAGGTGAAAGGATGCAAAGTACAATTAGCAAAAGGAAAAAAAAAAAACATACAGGGTGACGTCTGAAGGAAACCATGCTCAAGCTTCCAAGAGTTCTCTCCCAGTAGAGTATCACAGGACATGTGTAATTTCTCCAGCAACAAATTGTGACAATATGGCTACCAGGGAAGCTCAGTTGGGACTCAGGGCCTAAGATGTTTATTGGGGGCTAGTCATGTTGTCCCCTTTGTCAGGCACATACCAAAATTTGAGAGTCTCATAAGGTGAGCAGGTGTTCAGCATAAACCACATTGCTTGCACATACAGTTTTGACATTACAATCAATTCTGGCAATGGCAGAAGCATCCCTCCAATCCAAGTTTCCAGACTTTAGTCAGTGGCTGTAATTTCAAGCAGGCCTTTTGAAGGATAGCAGTCTCAGGCCTGCTATTAACTTTTTTACTACACAGAAACCAAATATATTAAACTATTTAGATTCTTGTTTGGGTATTAAAACTTTTTTCCCCCTAGGGTATTAATGTGCTTTAGTAGTTGAATTTATACACTAATTGGGAGACGTTAACTTCAAAGTTTCTTTAGGCCAACCAAACATCTGGTGTCTATAAATTTTAGATTACTGTGAAGTAAATGAGGATTGATTTTCATTGCAATAGAGAAATTGTATTTAAGATGTTATTCCGATAAATGGTGAATCTCATTCATTTTTGGTAATTTTTATTTAACTTCTATTTCAAAGGTAAGGTTCTCTTACATTATACCTCAAACTTGGAAGAAAACACAAACTGAGGTATATATAGTCCTATGCAGTGACTATGTTCTCTTAAATTTCGGAGATAGGGGCGCCTGGGTGGCTCAGTTGGTTAAGCGGCTGACTTCGGCTCAGGTCATGATTTCGCAGTCCGTGAGTTCAAGCCCGGCGTTGGGCTCTATGCTGACAGCTCAGAGCCTGGAGCCTGTTTCAGATTCTGTGTCTCCCTCTCTCTGACCCTCCCCGTTCATGCTCTGTCTCTCTCTGTCTCAAAAATAAATAAACGTTAAAAAAAATTTTTAAAAATTTCGGAGATAAAGAAAGGGAAGAAATACATATGTTCATGATTTAAATTAATAGGGCTGATTTTGGGTTATTGATATTTGATTTTCAACTACTCTGTCTTCTTCAAATCATTCTTTATATTTACCCAGACTGATCATTTTAATGTTTTTAATGTTTATTTATTTATTTATTTTTTGAGAGAGACAGAGTGCAGTTGGAGGAGTGTCAGAGAGAGAGGGAGACACAGGATCCAAAGCAAGCTCCAGGCTCTGAGCTGTCAGCACATAGCCTGACATGGGGCTCAAACTCAAGAACCACAATATCATGACTTGAGCCAAAGTCGGAGGCTTAAGCGATTGAGTGACCCAGGCATTCCCAGACTGATCATTTTCATGTACAAGTCTGATAATATGATGCTTATTCTGAACCCCTTCATCCATAATGCTTGCTCTGACTTTCAGTCACTCACATTTCTCTATGTTCCCTCCAACACTGTGTTTTTGCCAATGTTAGTCCTTCTGTCTGACATTCTCTACACTTCTTTTTTTATCTATCTACTTCTACTTATTCTTCAGCTTTCAGCCCATATATCACTTCCTTAATATTTTTAACTGACCAGGATTGATCCTATTATAATAGATGGGCCAGCATAGAATCATATACTTTCTTTCTCTGGAAGTTGTCACAGTTGAAAATTGACATTTCTTGAAATGATGTTGATTAATCTTTGTTCTTACCATTAGACTGAAAACCCCACTATATCCTCAATGTGTAGCAGAATTTCAGGCCTGTTGTATATCAATAAATGTTTATTACATGAAAACTTTGGGCTGTTTTCATTTGTTCATACCCTTGGGTCATCAGAATCGAGGTAGAGATCTAACTCTCTTACATATGGAATTTTGGATATATATAAGGCAACTAAGCTATAGCTAAAACAAGACCTAAAAAAAAAAACTGTGGCATATTTAAGTCATTAATGTGGAGGAGTGTTATGCTCACTTTGCAGAGGAAGAATGGACCCCTACTCAAAATTTATTTCAGATGTTGAGACTATGATGTCATTCTGCACCAAGCGTGTATGAAAAGACTTATTACTCACATAGTGAGGCTTTCTGGGGAGAGCAGGGCATGTTCCTAAGCAGGTCCACACAAAAGACCACCCAATGAGACTATATGTTACACAGGATTTCAGTCTTTCTCCTAAGCACTCTGAAGAAAGGGCCAATTCCTGGGTGAAACATACATCCCGAGCCTAGCATCAGTGGTGGTATATGTTGGAATCAAGACACAAGTTTTAATCTGAGATACACAGATAGGTCTTGGCCAAGACACATGATCCAGGGCCACTTTAAGGAAGGCCCCAATCCCATACTCTAGTCCCTAGATGCCAAATAGTGAAATGTCCTACCTAGATCAGTTAAATCCTAACAGAAGCTCAGTAGAACTCAGCAAATGTAGCACAAAGTAGCATAGCTCAAAGCACAAGCTAGGCAGCAGCTCAAAGTGCATGCTCTTCAGCAGGCAGAAGAGTCCATTAGCAAGCCAAAGCAAGAGTAGAAAGACCCCCAGCAATGGCAATTATCATCTAGACATGCATGCTTTGCCAATTGTTATGGTCACCTTGCAGAGGAGAGATGGGTCTCCCACCCAAAATTTGCTTTAGATTTTGAGAATAATGATACTATACATGCACCAAGACTGTGAAAAGTCTAATTACTCATATAATGAGACTTTCTGGGGGGAGAGCAGACATGTTCCTAAGCAGGGTCAAAAATGGGTTTGAGAAAACAGGGAAAGGAGACTGGGTTGGGATTTTACTCTGATTAGGGGTGGGGCTGAGATGAGGGTTTCTGTGTGCAGTGCTTAGGACTTGACTGGTTTGAACTTCCTGATGTCACCAAAAAAGGGAGCATCTGAGCTTTCTTAACAACTTGCTCAGACAGAAGTGGGGGAGGTGATGGGAAAAGAGGAGAGCTGGAAAGTTGTCAGCTGTCAAACATCAAGAATGAAATTAGACTCTATATAACATGAGGGTAGTAAAGATCTGCATGTACATTTCTGAGTAGCCTATTTTGCTGTTTGAAGTATGTCTGTTGATAGGAAATGTTGGGTATATTATTTTTATGTAAATAATCCTATTATATGTGTTAAAAACCATGCCCAAGATAACCTTTCCTGCTCTCTTATTCTCAAATTATATAATATGATATAAAGGTTTACTATAATACTGATTTACTAAGTCAATTATTGGCATTGCATGCTTTAATTACTATTCTATGAGTCTAGTTCAGCATCATGAATTCCATCTGAATTTTATTGTGTTGTCATACAGAATTCATGTAGGAAGTTAGTCAACTAGAATGGGCAGGGGTGGGGTTCCTGGATGGCTCAGTTGGTTAAGCATTCTACTCTTTATTTTGGCTCAGATTGTGATCTTCTGGTTTGTGAGATCGAGCCCTGTGTTGGGCTCTGTGCTAGGCATGGAGTCTGCTTAAGAGTCTCTCTCTTCCTCTCCCTCTGCTCTCTCCCACTTGTGTGCATGCATGTGTGTGCACACACTCTTTCCCTAAAAAAAAAAAAAAAAATTAAAAAAATATATAAAAGAAAAAAATAATGAGCATGAGCAAATAAACTTCTTATTTGGACAGTCATTACAATTTATGACTTCTCTGTGGCCACAATATGTAAATATTTATTTAAAAGATCAAATGTAAAGCTCAACCAGTAGGCCGATTTAATAAGAGTTCTCATAAGAGTGGCCTCTTTTTCAGTTATGTGGGTTGAGGTTGGTCAGTTCTGGCCTTGCAGTTTTAAGTTGTGCTTTGGCATCATTCTCCTAGAAGTTGCCTAATGGCATGAATCTTTCACTATACAACACTTAATTTATTTTTAAAATGGTCTGATATGAATAGAATGTAAATTAAATGTGGTAAAGCATTCTTTTTTTGTTTCGCTCATTGCTATACCCTCACAATGTCTGAACAATGTAATACTAGCTACTGAATAAATACTTGTAATTGGGTTCTTTGACAAGTACTTTTTGCCTCTTTGATATTAAAAATAGCTAATTATAATTTTGTTAAGTTATAAGCCTAATTTCAATTTCAGAATTTTGGTGTTCCTCAGAGTACCATGTTGTTTGTTTAAATTTAAATATATTAAGACAAGTAATTAGAAACAGCAATCCACTGGAAACTTTAGAAGGAATAACACATAAAGCGATTTGTTAAGCTTATGCAAGTACACAAATTAATTATGTTTATTTGGTACATTTGATTTTAATTATATAGAAATCTCATATGAGCCCAATAGCAGGTTGTGTATTATAGTTAGTTTTCAAGGGAACTGGATATGTAAGATTCTTATTTCAGATTCTCTTTCTTTTTCAGGGAACTACATCATCTTCTTATAGTTTCTCTTAGTTTCCTTTTTTTTAAAAAAATGTTACTGAAAATACTGTGAGTGAATAAGAATAAGAAGTATGGATTCAGATTGCCAGGGTTGGACTTTGGGCAAGTTACTCACCCTTCTGTAACTCAATTTCCTTATCTATAAAATGTGGTTAACAGGAGTAGTATCCATCTCATAAGATTATTGTGAAGATTAAATGAGATAATGCATGTAAAGCATTTAGCATAGTTCTGGGCACATAAGTGTTCAAAAAATTTTAATGTTTATTAAATTTTTGTGATGACTTAAATGTATCATTGTAGTAACATGTGGCTCAATTTTCACTTCCATAGCCTCATTTTGAAACACAACTTATTCCTTCATATAATTTATAGTCTCTTAATTTTCTAATTTAAATTCCCAAGAAAAACCAGATCAACTAGGTTAGCGTAGTCTAATCAGTTGTGAAGGGGTTAAGTGTGGCTCAAAAGATACAAAGCATGGCTTAGACGGTAGGGGCTGTGGGCCTATGGACCAACATCTCTAATTTAGTAACACATATGCACTTATACATACATACAAATACCCATGGGTGTGTACTGCTCATTTTCAGATGAGATTGGGTGTGTTCAGGGTGGTATGGCTGTAGAACTGTGGTTTTCAAATAATTGCCTATATCTATAGTCAAATAACATGAAATATCAATTAAGCTATTTCATTAATGGAAATTATCTTATGATTAGTCAATGATGTGAAATTTATTTATACACTTGGTTTGCTTAAAAAGTGTGTTTGCTTATGTGTTTTTCCCCACATTTGGGAATACTTAATCCATTTGATTTTTAAAGTATTTCAAAGTTGAAATAATATTTATGCTAGTAGAGGTTATTTGAAATTTAGTTGGAACTATATTTTATTTTCCAAAGCAAATTTGTTGACATACAGATTTTAACAAACAGAAAGCAAAATTGAAAAGTGATTAAATGTGGTTTAAAATAAAGAGGCTGGGAATATGTTAGATATGCTTTGGCAACTCAGGCTAATGTTGTCTTTGACTATTGGTTCTGTGATAAAATGCATTTCTAGGGCAATTTTACTTTTTTGCACTTTGCAGCTGAAAATTTCCATATATTTGTAACTTAGTCTAATAGCTCTTAGCAAGGAGGACTATCTATATTGAATTTAAAATCTTCTCAGGGGAGGTAAAGAATATTCTCTCCTATACTTTTCTAGGTTTATCCACCTAAATAACATAATATTGATTTTAATTATCTAGTCCAGATATCTACATGTGAAAAAATACCTAGAAGTTTTCTTTAACTCAGAATGTTATGAAGAGGATGACAGAATTCATTGAAAACATCAAGCCAATTTCCCTAATGAGATCAATACATAATTGAATAATGAGGGAGTAATGGGTTCCAGTATTAATTTCCAGTTTTTCCCCATTAAGGAACTAGTGCTAATCTTTAGCAATTTACTGGGGGAAAGTTTCGGTATTGGTTCTAAGTGGACCTTCTCCAGGTACTATGTGGTTTTTGTTTAATCTCTACTCTGCAAAGATCTATTTTTTGCCTTTGTTAGGTTAAGCAGAAAGGGATTCTGTAAAAGGGTTCACAGATCTTTCTGGATGGCTGGAAGACCAGTCCAGAACCAAGGGTTAAGGCATAGGTAAGAGCCTAAAAAATGGAATGATTCTGCACTCTGATGCTTCTAGACACCTGCTACCGCTGCCTACTCCCATTATTCATTGCTACCAAGCAGTTCTCTGGCTGACCTAGCACTATGTATTACTTCAATATCTCCCTAGCTTCCCTGGTCTGTGACTAGTTTCTTAGACTTTCCTTGCCCTCAGTGCTTGATATTTTTGAGGCACACTGGTCAAGTTCTGTTGTTGTTGTTGTTGTTGTTGTTGTTGTTGTTGTTATTGTTTTCAGAAGTCTTTTGATTTGGGTTTGTCCACTGCTTCTTTTATGGTTAGACAGGGTTCGCAGGTTTTTTTTTTTTTTGGAGGATACCACAAAGTTAAGTGCCATTCTCATCATATCATATAAAGGGTTCATGAATTCAACATGACTTATCATTGATAATTTAGCTTTGATCACCTCTTTGAGGTAGTATTGGCCAGGTTTCTCCATTCTAATATCACTTTTCCCCCCTTCTATACTCTGGATATAAATCACTAAGGAAGTTCACCCTGGGGAATCAGGAGGTGAGATAGTAAGGTAGAAATTAAGTTTCTCCTCCTGGAGGGGGTGGATATCAACATAAGTTATTTGGAACACTTCTGTAGAGAGACTTGTCTCTTCTCCCCCATTAATTTATTTACTTAATAATTAATTTATGTCAATTATGGACTCATGTGTATTTATTTTGTATTTTGGAATATAATTCAATACTACATTTTTTATA
The DNA here is from genome assembly GCF_018350195.1 of Panthera tigris. Classification (NCBI taxonomy): domain Eukaryota; kingdom Metazoa; phylum Chordata; class Mammalia; order Carnivora; family Felidae; genus Panthera; species Panthera tigris. Next base: position 133,676,977 of record NC_056663.1, read on the forward strand.
TTGTTGCTTAAATGGTTCCACATTTGGCCATTGGTGACTCTTTCAGATTGGCTCTGTGCCCCTTTGGCATGCCTTCACAGTATTTTCAGTTATGATGTCTCTTCAACTTCTCAGGTATCTAAGATATTGCACCTGTTGGTGCACTGCATTTCAGGTCATCGCTTGTCAAAGTTACAGCAGTTGTTCCACTAGTGCATACTAGGCCTTATTCCTTGTGATGGGATCATCCTTACCAGACAGGTTATCCAGATCCAAATTCCATCTTAAAGTGGGCTTCCCAGTACTATTCCTGGTATCAACTTTTCTAGGATGGATTTCCCGGGCAACATATTCTGAGCTAGAGTGATGCTTTGGAGAGTGTTTTTAGAAAAACACCTGTAAGGAGGTAGGAACAGCAGCATGGGCAGAAGGTGAAGCCAAAGTACAATGCATTTCCCATGGGGAGCTGTGAAGTTGGGAGTGACCCTACAGAGATGCCTTCAATTAAGACAAAGTGTGTTAGGGGCTTGGGGGCTGGTACCCCACATTCACTGGGAAAGGGGGATAACTTTGGGTAGAGAAGCTCCCTTTAGCAGTGGGCCATTCCTGGGAAGAGACTCCGCTGTGTGTGGTCAGCAGACAAAACTCCCAGCAGCTGGAGAAATGAGCGGCTCAGTCCTGAAGGGGGAATCCAGCATTGTGACACAGAAGCCACTGTAAATGAGAAATGTGCCTGTTTTATTATCTATAAATATGTTTGGTCACTATAATTTCTATACTGTCTTGTTTACTGTAAAAGATATACTAGCAGAGTAGCCATCCAATATGGCTTTTTCCTCCTACATTTTGAACTGTTTCTGTCAAACCACTGACCTGTAAAAGGCAGTGACATGCTGAATGGCATTTTCTCAACACAATTTCTCAGGATTGAGAAATTCTTCATACTCTTCCTGTTTAGTTTGATCCTAACCTGTAAATGCTTTCTGGATCCGAACTGGATTTTTTACATTTCTGTACTTTTCCTTGGAGTTTAAATCCTGACTGTCAAAGCTGATTGACATTTCCCAATTCTTTTCTACTCAGCAGGCTCTGTCCCAGCTGGGATAGCTGAAGTCAGCCTTCAATTCAAGGAAAGGGAGAGCTTCCAAAACATGTTCATTGGAGAGGAGAGTGATACAAAAAATAAAAATGTTCATCTTTGGCAATATTCAATTTGTTCCTTCAAAATTTCCCTATGTTGTGAGATAATTAAGACACAACTGAGTCTACTGAACATATTTAAAGGTTATAGAGGGCCTAGAGATTAGGACAGAAATTAATAAACAGAGATGTTTGCCCTGATCCAAATGCTAAAATTCTAGATACAAATGCCATTACAAATATATTAGGCTGAGTATATCACTAGAAGAAACCAAAAACATTGTGTTTGTTGTTAAGAAATACTCATACAATTTGAACTAGCTTTTCCAACTTTAAATGCAAGTGGAGTTCTATATATATATGTGTGTGTGTGTGTATATATCTATATATATCTATATATATATATATATCCTTCTAAATACCAACCAGTTAATTATACAATAAATATATGTAAAGGGGGAAAACAAAATATTTCTTTTGCTTTTAAGGAAAACTCTTGACATCATTGCCCTTCTTTCCTACCTGTGGCCTGTCTACTTATCAAAACGTAAAGGTTCTGGGGTGCCTGGGTGGCTCAGTTGGCTAAGCGTCCAACTCTTGATTCTGGCTCAGGTCATGATCTCACAGTTCATGAATTTGAGCCCACAATAGGCTCTGTGCTGGCAGCATGGAGCCCGCTTGGGATTTTCTCTCTCCCTCTCCCTCTGCCCTTCCCCTGCTCTCATGCACTCACATTCTCTCCCCTCTCTCAAAATAAATAAATAAACATTTTTTAAAAATGTAAAGGCTCTGTTACCACTGTTGAAAAAAGATGGACATGATTCATGATTCTTAAATTCTTTTGAAATCATATTACTCCTGGCACCCCAGGAAATGTTCTTTTAAAATATCCATTGCACTGGGGTGCCTGGGTGGCTCAGTCAGTTGAGTGTCTGACTTAAACTCAGATCATGATCTTGTGGTTAGTGGGTTTGAGCCCCATGTCAAGCTCTGTGCTGATGGCCCCTGGAGCCTGCTACAGATTCTATGTTTCTCTCTCTCTCTGCCCCTTCCCCACTTGCACTTGTCTCTGTCTCTCTCAAAAATAAATAAACATTAAAAAAAGGTTTAAAAATATTATCTGTTGCACTAAGGCTAAAAGAATAAGAGAACATTTGATTTTATGTGAATTTATGGCCTGCTTTTTTCTGCTTGAAGCATTGGGTTGTGCTATGAGTTTGTATTGGCAATATCCCAAATACCCTCTTTTTATTTCTTCATTCTGTGAAGTTTTGACTAAATTAAAAACAAACAAAACTTTATGCTGCTAAATGAGATGAGTATCTGTTTGCATTTGTGTTTTCTGAAGTTTGTACTTTAGAGTTTAAAGAGTTGACTGTGCAAGATAGATGTATGCTAATTATATGTGCAGAAGGGGCTAGTCAGATAAATCTTTCCCCCATGGTGGAAAGAAACCATGAGGGAGGCCATGAGAAAGGCTCTAGGTAGCAGTAGAAAGAGGGGGAAGTGGAAGGGACAGAGAGATGTATAGACAGAAAGGAAGGGCAACAGACCTTGCATTTGGGTCTTTGGGTGGTGATAAATATGTCCCTACAAAAAGAGCTGGCTTGAAACCATGGAAAAAGCTGCTTCCATTTTCATCCTCTTTTTTACTTATCTCTACTTCAGAGTTTATGGTTAATTATTTTTAGAAATCATTTCCCTTTTGCCCTCTTCACTCCAATTTAGTTGCTAAGTGACTGGAAGATAGAGTGACCTCTGAATTTATTCTTCTCATTACGTTGTTAGATTTTTCCACATCACTTAAGGGAACAAGTTGTTTGTGTAAGTTCAGCACCTCTCCAGGATTCAAGTTGACATTTCACCTAATGAATAGCCTCTATTGGCCTGGTTATTGTGGGGATACATAATTAAAGCATTAATGCTACTTGTTTAGTGGAATTAAGATTTCATTTTGCCTTTTGACTTAATTGCCCAAAGGTTTCTTTCTTTTTTTTCTTGCTTAAGGCATATTATTATGTCCATCTATGTTAAAATAAATATATTTTAAAAAGTCAATCCTTAGAAAAATTTAAAAGTTACTTTAATGGTAAATTTTTAACTTTGAGGATTTAAAAATAAACCCGTGTATATGCAAATATTTTAATTTTATGGAAATTCCATAAAGGCACTGATTTTCACCTTCTATTTTTGAATTCTTCGGTATTGTACATGACTGTCCAGTATAGCTACCTGACATACAGTGGATACTAAATACATGGATATTTTTCATTTAGTCCAGGTGATGGGAATTTGAATTTTCTTCTTGAAATAAGGTTAATATTAAAAATGTTTTTACATATTATAGGGAATTCTGACCACACCCAAATGCTTTAGTGTGTATCACTATTGCTGTTTTTACTTTTTGGGACTTGTAGTCTTTATGTATTTATCATCTGTGATGTGAAATGTTATCTATCTATTTATCTATCTATCTATCTATCTATCTATCACATTGTATATATAAGAAACATACATTTGGTGCTTATTATGTAAAAGGCACTATATGCTTTACAAATATTATCTTATTAATGTAGAATCGGTGAGGAAAACAATGTCATCTTTCCTTTCTGGCTCCTATTTAGAGAAGATCATGTGTAATTCATATACAAACCTAGAAATTATTACAGATGTGTGGAGCATGAGGATGTTAGAGGCTGAGTATTGTGTGAGTAGAATTATAGGTGTGGTGGTGGTAGGTACATAGGGTTTCATGAAGTAACTGAAGAGCTGAGTTTTATACCTCTTGATATTTGAATAGCAAAATGTCTTGAGGAATGTTGAAGAAAAAAGATGTAACTAGGCAAAGGTAGTGGTTTATATACTTCACCTGGATAAAATGCTTTTTGTGATTGATACTGAGATCTAAACTGGTGGTGCCTGTTAAAACTGTTAGAACCAATTTAAGCAATAATTTTCCAAATGAAAAGGATGATGAAAAAATCCTTTTTCTCTGTGTTAATGTAATTCTGTACGGGATATTTTAGAAAATTAAGTGAAATACTTGTGTTTAGGTTTGGGCCCCAGATACATGAATTTTAGGTAGAATTAGAAAACAATTCCTGAGAGGCCATTTCTAATATATTTAAAATGTTTGCTGGTCAGTGTTTTTAGAAATTTAATCTGTGTTTACTACATAACATTTATCACATTTGAATTTGAGTCCTTATTGCCTCACTGATGATGTATGAATTAGGAAGATTTCCTAACCATTTATTATTAGGTCTTAAGTTTCTTATCTATGAAAAGAAGTTGCTTAGATATTTGTTATGTTTTCTTTCAGTTAAAAAAGAAACTGAAGAAAGCTTTATATCTGTTATTTTACTATACACTGTAGTAGTATTTTTAATTAAAAAGATGCAGTCTTCACTGTAAAACTGAAAAACATATAAAAGCACAAAAATTAAATATGTGCACATTTCTGTCTCTATAAGACTATACTCATATCTATTTTTTAAAAAAGATTGGGGTCATATTGTAACCCATTTTTGTTATATTTTTCCACTTGACAATGTATTGTGAACATTTATACATATTGTAATTTATAAATGGCTAAATGGAATTATGCTATATGCTTTTAACGTGCTTTTATTAATCTATTTTTATTGAACATTTAGTTTTTCAATTATTTTACTGTGAATATGCTATGGTGAACATTCTTATAGATTAATATTTGTACAGATACTTGATTATATCTTTGCCATAAGTACTTAGATATGGAATTATTTAAATTTAAAATGCACTTGTTGGGATGAGCACTGGGTGTTGTATGGAAACCAATTTGACAATAAATTACATTAAAAAAAATTTAAATGCATTTTAAAGCAATCAAATAACTTATTGTCAAGTTGCCCCCACAGTTTGTATCTATTTTAATTTGCAACATATAGCAATTCATTTAACGAATATTTATTTAGTGCTATTTTACATTGACATGAATAAAGTAGGATATTGAAATAGATGTCTGGGAGGAAGATAGCAGGTTAGGTCTGTTCTTCTGCATTGAATGTTAATCATCAAAACTTCAAGAATTTGAGAGGTAAAACAATATCTTATTTTTTATTTCTTTGCTGTTAAGCAGAAAACCTATTTTTTTTAAGTTACTTTGAGGGTGGTTTTGTATTGGGACTATTTTATTGCGCTCCCTTGCTTGGCTTCTGAGTCCCTACTTGATGAACGTGTTGGGGGGGGGTGACCTCTAATGTTTGTTACTTGTCCTCCAACTGGTTACAAATTATAGGATGTTTTTGCCATCAAAATTAGAATTTTTCTCATCAAAATTAGAGAACTTTACTTTCTATTATATGTTGGTAGTAAACTGATCTTTTGTTTAATGTTTGTTTATATGTTTTATTGTTCTCATCGTGTTGGTTCTGTTTTGTATTTTTTTCTTTCTTATGGTTCCATTGTGTGTTTTATTTTTTTTTTTAAGTTTATTTATTTTTGAGAAAGAGAGACAGAGACAGAGTACGAGTGGGGGGAGGGGCAAAGACAGAGGGAGACACAGAATCCGAAGCCTGTCTCCAGGCTCTGAGCTGTCAGTACAGAGCCTGACGTGCAGCTGGAACTCAGAAACCATGAGCTCATGACCTGAGCCGAATTAACTGAGCCATCCAGGAGCCCTCTATTTTGTGTTTTAAAGTGACATTCTAAGGTACCATTTTTCTTACCTTAATACTTATATACGCATTAGCCTTCCTTCAGTCCAATTGTTCTGTTATGGGGATTCTGACTCATCTCTAGTTGCTTTTAGGATTTTATTACTGTGTTGGCTGCTCTTCGTACTCTTTGTAGGCATGGATTTATTCTTATCTACCCTGCTAAGGACTTCAGTATGTTTTACAACTGTATAGGAGAATTAACTGTCATTATCACTTCAAATATTGCCCCTTGCACATTTGATTTGCTTTGTTCCTTCTGAAACTTGTTTTATTTATTTTGGACCTTGTTATTCTATTGCCTGTATCTCTAGATCTTTTATATTTTTCATCTCTTTATTAGTATGTGATAAATGCTTATGAATCTTTTTCTACTTCATTAACTCGATTATTTCTATTCAGCCTATTAACCTATTAGGCTTTTAATTTAAAAGCTACTTTTCCCACAATGTCTATTTAGTTCATTTTCAGATCTACCAATTTTTCTTCTTATAGTAGTGATAACTTATTTCTTATGGCATTTGTTCCTTTTTATTTTTTTAATTTACGTAGCTTTCTAAATTATTTATTTTTCTTTTCAAATTTTATTTAAGTTCTTGTTAGGTAACATACAGTGAAATATTGGTTTTGGAAGTAGAATTCAGTGATTCATCACTTACATACAACACCCAGGCTCTTCATAACAAGAGCCCTCCTTAATATCTATCACCCATCTAGCCCATCCCTCACCCACCTCCCTCTGTCAACCCTCAGTTCGTTCCTTGTTATTAAGAATCTCTTATGGTTTTTTTCCATTTCCCCATACCCCATATGTTTATCTGTTTTGTTTTGTTTATTAAATTCCACATATGAGTGGAATCATAGTATTTGTGTTTCTCAGTCTGATTTATCTCGCTTAGCATAATACATTTTAGTTCCAGCCACATTGTTGCAAATGGCAAAATTTCATTCTTTTTGGTGTCAGAGTAATATTACATTGTGTGTGTGTGTGTGTGTGTGTGTGTGTATACACACGCATACCACATCTTCTTTATCCTTTCATCAGTCAATGGACATTAGGGTTCTCTCCATAGTTTGGCTATTGTTGATAATGCTGCTATAAACACTGGGTTGCATATACCCATTCCAATCTGTATTTTTGTATCCTTTGGGTAAATACCTAGTAGTGCAATTGCTGGGTCATAGGGTAGTTTTATTTTTAATTTCTTGAGGAACATCCATATTCCAGAGTGGTTGCACCAGTTGGCATTCCCACCAAAAGTACAAAAGGTTCCCCATTTTCTGTGTCTTCACCAACACCTGTTGTTTCTTGTGTTGTTAACTTTAGCCATTCTGACAGATGTGAGGTGGTATCCTATCATGGTTTTGATTTGTATTTCCCTGATGATAAGTGATGTTGAGCATCTTTCATGTGTCTGTTAACCATCTGGATGTTTTCTTTGGAAAAGTGACTATTCATATCTTCTGCCCATTTCTTAACTGGATTATTTGTTTTTTGGGTGTTGAGTTTGATAAGTTCTTTATAGATTTTGGATACTAACCCTTTATTAGATATGTCATTTGCAAATATCTTCTCCCATTCCATAGTTTGCCTTTAGTTTTGTTGATTGTTTCCTTCACTGTGCAGGTTTTTATCTTGAGGAAGCCCCATTAGTTCATTTTTGCTTTTGTTTCCCTTGTTTCTGGTGATGTGTCTTGTAAGAATTTCCTGTGACCAAGGTTAAAGAGATTGCTGCCTCTATTCTCTAGGATTTTGACAAAACCATTTAGGTATCACATTTAGGTCTTTCATCCATTTTGTATTTATTTTTGTGTATGGTATAAGACAGTCCAGTTTAATTCTTTCATATGCTGCTGTCCAGTTTTCCCAACACCATTTGTTGAAGAGACCATCTTTTTTCCACTGGATATTCTTTCCTGTTTTGTCGAAGATTAGTTGACCATATAGTTGTGGGTACATTTCTGGGTTTTCTATTATGTTCCATTGACCTATATGTCTGTTTTTGGGTGAGCACCAAACTCTCTTGAAGTCTACAGCTTTGTAATATAGCTGGAAATCTGGAATCGTGATGCTTCCAGTTTTGCTTTTCTTTTTCAGGATTGCTTTGGCTATTTGGGGTCTTTTGTGGTTTCATACACATTTTTTTAGGATTGTTTGTTCTAGCTCTGTGAAAATGCTGGTGGTATTTTGATGGGGATTGCATTAAATGTGTATTCCTTTGGATAGTTTAGACGTTTAAACAGTGTTTGTTCTTCCAATCCATGAACATGGAATGCTTTTCCATTTCTTTGTGTCCTCTTGAAGTTCTCTAGCTTTCAGAGTACAGATCTTTTACCTCTGGTTAGGTTTATTCCTAAGTATCTAATTGTCTTAAGTGCAATTGTAAATGGGATCAATTCCTTGATTCCTTTTTCTGCTGCTTCATTATCAGTGTATAGAAATGCAACAGATTTCTGTATATTGATTTTATATGCTATGATTTGCTGAATTCATATATTAGTTCTAGCAATTTCTTGGTGGTGTCTTTTGGGTTTTCTACATAGAGTATCATGTCATCTGCAAATAGTGCAAGTTTTGCTTCTTCCTTGCTGATTTGGATGCCTTTTATTTTATTTTGTTGTTGTTGTTGTCATTGTCTAATTGCTGAGGCTAAGACTTCTAGTACTATGTTAAATAGTAATGGTGAGAAGTGGACATCTTTGTCTTATTCCTGACACTATAGGGGAAAGGCTGTTTTTCCCTATTGAAGATGATATTAGCTGTGGGTTTTTCATATGTGGCCTTTATGATATTGAGGTATGTTCCATCTATCCCTACTTTGTTGAGGGTTTTTATCAAGTGGATGCTATATTTTCTCAAATGTTTTTTTTTGCATCTATTGGGAGAATCATATGGTTCTTATCCTTTATTTTATTAATGTGGCTTACCACGTTGATTGATTTGCAAATACTGAACCAGCCCTGCAGTCCAGGAATAAATCCCACTTGATCATGGTGATTAATTCTTTTAATGTATTGTTGGATTCAATTTGCTAGTATCTTGTTGAGAATTTTTGCATCCATGTTCATCAGGGATATTGGCCTGTAATTCTCCTTTTTAGTGGTGTCTTTATCTGGTTTTAGAACCAAGGTAATGCTAACTTCGTAGAATGGTTTGGAAGTTTCCCTTTCATTTCTATTTTTTGGAACAGTTTGAGAGAAATTGATATTAACTCTTCTTTAAATGTCTGGTAGAATTCCCCTGGGAAGCCGTCTGGCCCTGGATTCTTGTTTGTTGGGAGATTTTTGATTACTGTTTCAATTTCTTTGCTGGTTATGCACCTATTGAAATTTTCTATTTCTTCCTGTTTCAGTTTTGGCAGTTTGCATATTTCTAGGAATTTATACATTCTTCCAGATTGTCCAGTTTGTTGGCATATAATTTTTCATAATATTCTCTTATAATTTTTTGTATTTCTGGGGTATTGGTTGTGATAGCTCCCCTTTCATTTGTGATTTTATGTATTTGGGTCCTTTCTCTTTCCTTTTTGGTAAGTCTGGCTAGGGATTTATCATTTTTATTAATTCTTTTGAAGAACCAACTCTTAGTTTCATTGATCTGTTCTACTGTGTGTTTTGTTATTGTTGTTGCTGTTATTTCTGTATCTTGTATTTATGCTCTAGTCTTTATTATCTCTACTTTTTTTTCCTTTGCTACTTCCAGGATTCTTTACTTGTGTGTGTATTTTGTGAATTTGACTATGATATACCTTGGCAATGGATGGCTTTTGTTGACTTTAATGGGAGTTCTCTGTTCTTTGATTTTGATGTCTGTGTCCTCCCTCAGATTAGGAAAGTTTTCAGCTATAATTTGCTCAAATAAATCTTCTGCCCCTTTTTCTCTCTCTTCATCTTCTGGGACTTCTATGATATGAATGTTATTCAGTTTTAATAAGTCACTGAGTTCCCTAAGTCTACCTTTGTGATTCATTACCTTTGTTTCCCTCTTATTTTCAGCTTCATTATTTTCCATAATTTTCTTCTACATCAGTAATTTGTTCCTCTTCTTCATCCATCCTTACTGTTATGGCATCCATTGGGTTTGCATCTCAGTTATAGCATTTTAAATTTCAGCCTGACTAGATTTTAGCTCTTTTATCTCTGCAGTAAGAGATTCTCCAGAGTCTTCTATGCTTTTTCAAGCCCTGTTAGAATCCTTATAATTGTTTTAAGTTGTAGTTCAGACATCTTACTTATTTCTGTATTAATGAAATCTCTTACTGTCATTTCTTCCTGTTCTTTCTTTTGAGGTGAATTCCTCTGACTTGTCATTTTGGAGAAAAAAATAATAAAATAAAATTAAAATTAAAAGATTAAAAAAAATAATGAAGCTAGATCCTAGGTATGTTTTGGTCTGGTTATTAAGAGAAGCTTGATAGAAAAAAGAAAAAGAAAAAAATTAAAAAAATTAAAAGTTGAAAATTAAAAAATTAAAAAAATTAAAAATTTGCTCTTTCTGTACCCAAGAAAAATAAACCACACAAACAAAAACAAACCCCAAAAGAAGCTAGGTCACATTTCCCCTAGAGCTGAAGCTTTACACACTTTATGATCTGTAGACTTAGTGCTTGGGAGGGGCTGTGCTTGTTCTCTGTGGAAGGGGCCTGTGGCTCTGATTCTCAGGCCAACTTGCCCTAGTAGAGATGTGTTTGGAGGGCAGAGGGGTGTGTGGCTTGGTGTAACAGCTCTGTTCTCCACTTGTTGGCGCTGTTTAGTTCACTGGGGTAGATCAGTGCTTGTTGGATAGGAATAAAAATGGTTTCACCCTCCTCTCTACTCTCCAGAGTGGGAAGTTGGTTATGTCAGAGATGCGCAGTCACCCTTTCTGTGTCCAAGGCTTCCGGCAGATCCCCCCTTTCACCCTGTCTGTGTGAACTGTCTGCCCTCCTGGGTTTTATCTCAGACAAAGCCGTGTTTGAAAACCCCACACTTCAGAGGCTCCCTGGGTTTCTACCTGTGCTGATCCTCTGAGGGAGGGTCTTGCTGCCCTGTAGCCTGAGCTTGTCCCAGAAACAGTTGAGTGATTGCGTGGTGGCAGCAGCTCAGAGTTTATGGTAAATTGCAACACACAGCTGGCACCACCGTTTGCTGCCCTCAGCTGGCATCTTTGTTCCTATACTAGTGAATGGGACAGCTCAGTGGCTTTGGCCAGGTCTTTTGCCCATGCAGGGACACTATCACCTCTATTGAAAGCACTCCAAGGATCCCAGGGGATCCTCAGAACATGCAGCCCACTCCCATGGCTCTGTCCTGCTTCTTCACTGGAATGCTGTCAGGCACTGAGCTCTGAAACCTCAAACTTTGCTGTTTATAAAAAAACTGGTGGTATTGAAACCCTTTCTTTTTTCCCTACCAGTGGTTTTGGGGAAGTGTTTTCTTGTGCTGTCCCCTGTGTGTTTTCACTATTTGTTTTTCTTTACTCTTAGCTTACCGCTCTCTGTGATCAGGGATCCTTCCCCACTGCAGCACCTGAAGCTCTTTTCTCCCACAAATCAACTCTTCTCAGTTCCTACTTTCCATGGGTTGTTGTTTTTCTTTTTGTAGATGTGCAACTTTGTTCTTTAAGACTTCCAATCAATTTCTTGGGTGTTCAGAATAATTGGATATTTATCTTGCTGTTTGAGGGAGGAGGCAAGCCTAGGGTTACCCTACTTCTCTACCATCTTAACCCTCCTCCTTTGTTCCTTATTCTGACTCTTTAATTATTTCACTCACTCCTACTTATGGTCTTTCTAATTGTTTTGATCATATAAAGTTCTTATGGTGGTGATACTTTTTTTTTTTTATAGTATCTGATGATTCTCACTTGAGTTATTTGCTTTCCTTGTGATATATCTGGAGATTTGTGATTTATCTTTTTTAGTGTCTTCTTTCATTTCCGGTACCTGGTAACTTCCAGTTGTGTACTACTCAATGTTTAATCACCAATTCTCTGAAGAAAGCTTGGTTTGTAGAATATACCAGTTTCTATGGTCTAAATGTTCCCACAAGAAACGATTTTAAACCCCACTGAAGTAGCGTCATCAGGCATAGAGTTGGGAAAAGATGTGCACAATCAGCTTTTGCTAGCTGATTATAGGAGCCAACTTCATAACACCACTGGCAATTTTCCTTTTTTAATGTAAATCCAAAACTACTTTTTGTTACAGTTTACCCAGCTAATCTAGAGTTTTGTGATGTGAGAGTTTCCATGTTAGCTAACCTTACCGGGTTTCTAGGACCAGAAGCAATGTTATATGTTCAATATTAAGAAACTTAAAAATGTTTGTATTATAATTCTTGAATTGGTGAATTTTGCTGTTTTTACATTTCTTATTTTATATGTCCTCTCTCTTAATAATCCTTCCTATTTCTTATGTATTTGTTGCTTTCTCATCTCTTATATTCTGGTCTCTATTGCTTTACTCCTGCTAAATAAGTTTACCAAAGGATTTCTTTGGAAGCAATTATCTTGTTATATGAACAATATTTTAAGAGATATTTAGCTTTTAGATATAGACAAGCATAGATTACTTGGAAAGGAATAAAGACAAGCATAGATTACTTGGAAAGAAATAATATATATTAAATTTAAGTATAATTTATGAAAAAGTATTTTGTGTACTTATATACTTATGATTAGAGTCATTGAATTATTTTTGCCTTTATACTGAAGCTAATGATGTGCTTCTACATGTTTGTATCGAGAGTGCTCTAAATCAGAGGTTGGCAACCTTTTATTTTTTCTCTTCTTTCTCTCTTTCTTTCTTTCTCTCTTTCTTTCTTTCTTTCTTTCTTTCTTTCTTTCTTTCTTTCTTCTTTCTCTGTTTTTTTTTTTTTTGGAGGTAAGTTCTGTGCCCAATGTGGGGCTTGAACTCATGTCCCCAAGACCAAGTGCCATATGCTGTACCAGCTGAGCCAGCCAGGTGCTCCTGGCAACTTTTTCTATAAAGTGTCAGATAGTAAATATTTTAGCCTTTGCAGGTCATATAGTTTCTATCATAGTTACTCAAATCTACTATTATAGTGTAAAAGCAGCCATAGACACTATGTAAACTAATGAATGGATGTGTTTCAATAAAATTGTATTTACAAAAACATGTGGTGATTTGAATTTGGTCCATGGGCCACAATTTGCTGATTTCTGCTCTAAATGGTAGTCCCTGAGAAAAAAATTGTAGTCCATGGACCAAAAGGTTTAATAATATCTTAAAGTAAGCAAATGCACAATTCTTAATAGAACATTAAATTTAATTTTTTTTCTGTCAGCACTAAAAAGATAATTACTTGTTTCATGGTATATTTACTTTTCATTTGTTTCTTTATATGTACTTTTCAAAAATGTTAATTTTTTTTAATTTTTAATTTTTTTAAAGTAGACTCCACACCCAGCGTGGAGCCCAACACAGGCTTGAACTCATGACCCTGAGATCAACACCCGAGCTGAGATCAAGAGTCAGATGCTTAACCGACTGAGCCACCCATGTGCCCCAATATGTATGTTTTTTATACATAGTTGGGAGAATTCTTTAGGGAATAGAAGAGACAGAGTGTTTTTTGTTCTTGTGATTAACAATGACTCTGTATTCTCATATTGTACATATGCTTACAGGCTGTTAAGAGAGTCATATTTTAATAAGTCATATGTAATAAATCAAAAACTATTTACAGTATTTACAGATAATGAATTTGTTATATATCAGTTAAACTTGGAAAGTGCTGGATCTCAAAACATATTGTGTAATTAATTGCTCATTTAGATAACTCTTGCATGTATTACATTTAGTGACAAACCATGGGAGCCTGGAGCTGCCCAGAACAATTTGATTTTTTTGCATCTGTAAAACTTCTTAAACCTCCTGTGGTTTGTTGGCACATCTCACATACAAACGAATTTAAGTATTGATCTAAGCTATTAAAACATATCATAGTTACATTCTTTATAGTAGCTGTTGTGCACCAGTTTAATCTAATAAATTAAGTATATCTCATTCATACACCTTGGCCTACTGCTTTGTTCAGGGTAGTCATTAACACATATAGCCATGTAACGAAGAGAAACTCAGTATACTACACAGCAAGGAGTGCACATATGGGACTTTTCCCACAAGAACAATCAGTAATTGAAAGCACTAAACTCCCCAAATTAGCATCCCCTCCTTTTTCAAGCTACTCATGGGTCCTATACTGCACCAAGATATTGTCATTAATTATACTTTAGACTAATATCGAGATAATGCCCTGGCCATTTATGTTGTTTCTATGCAGTGGTGCCAAATGCTTTCTGCCATGTTATTAGGGAATATTATTACCAGACTAGTTTTCTGTAAATCACTGAGAATATCATACTGAACATTCTTTTTCTTGTAATGTCCCTTTGTGGAACAAGGAGTTTCTGCAGTGACTTAGTGACTTAGTCATGGTGCTACATTTAGAATCTTTATAATGCAACCAGGAAAGGTCAGGATGCTTACTTTCCATAGAAAGATTATTCACTCATTAAAAATTAAAATACATTGTTCATTTTAGGTGGCGGGCTGGATATTATTATTTCCCACATGCCCAATTCAGCAGTACAGAACTAAAAACAGCCTTGCTGAGTAGCATTTTGAGGTCATCTGTGTTGGACTCTCATACTCCCACCACTACAAACTCCTCATTCCTAATTTATTAGCACCAAATTTGCTGAAAACTTATAGATCTGAATATGCAGAGATAATAAAATACTTAGATTTGTACTAGAGAAGGAAGGAAGCTTTTTTAATTTGAGTCTGCTTTTATTCAATAAACATTTACTCAACATTAGCTCTATACTGAGAATAGTGTTGGGCCCTGGGGTTGTGAACATGAATAAAACATGGTCACTTTACCTGAGAAGGACATAATGTAGTATGTATGGAATAGACATATGAAAAAACAGTTACAATATTATAAGATATTCATAATAAAAGCGTGAACAAAGTGCTGTGAGAAGACTGAAGGAAAAACTGAAGAGGGGCTGGGAGAACATTTTCCCATTCAATGCCAGAAATGAACATTTGGAAAATGGGAATAAAATAAAAATACCTTTTATAATAATATCAAAAACATAAATGCTTAACAATAAACTTAAAGAAGCATGTGAAAGAACTACGTAGAGAAAATATGTGAGCAAATATACAATACTTTTCTTTGTAATTTAAATTTCCTTAAAATAGAATTGCTTATTTAAGACAAAAATAATAGCCATGTGTTATGGGGCTTATAAAACATGTATAAGTAAAATATATGACAACAATAGTTCAGAGGACTAGAGGGGAAAATTGAAGTATACTAGTGTAAGTTTCTTAAACTATATGTAAAGTAGAATCATATTATTTGAAGTTAGATGACTAAAAATTAAAAATGCAAACTCTAGAACAACCACTAAAAAATATGTATAAATAATAAGCTACTGGGTAAAATAAAATGGAAAACAAAAATATACCCAGTTCTTCTAAAAAAGGCTGAAAAGGAGGAAAAAATGGAATAAAAAATACAAGGGTAAAATATGAAACAAAGAGTACAGTGGTAGGCTTGATCTCAGCAATATTCATATTCACTTTAAATTTAAGTGGACTATTTACATGTCTTAAAAGACAGAGATCATTAACATCTCCTCCCTTCTATTCAACTTTGTACTTGAACAATTAGGCAAGAAAAATAGATTGGAAAGGAAAAAGGAAAAACTATTTTCATCTGCAGACAACTTTTCTATGTGTAAGAAAAATCCTAAACAAACTAAAAATATTTACTGGATTTAATAAATGAATTTAACAGTGTGGTAGAATGCAAGTTCACTTACAAAAATTAACATTATTTTAAGAAATAAGCATTTGGGAAATGGAAATTAAAAATATGCCATTTACATTAGTATCAAAAATGTAAATGCTAAAGAATACACTTAAAGAAAAACATACAAGATCTATATACTGCAAACTCTGAAACATTTCTGAGGTAAATTAGAGAGAATTAAAATAAATGGACAGATACACCATGATTATGGATAAACTATACCCAATATTGTTAAGATGTCTTTCTTCCCAATGTGAGCTATAGCTCTACTACATTCTCAACCAAATTGCAGAAAGTTTTTAAATAATGTTTTGAAATGTCAGGCTGATTTTAAAATTCATATGGAAATGCAAAGATCCAGAAGAGTCTCACAAATAAAAAGAAGAAAAAAATTTGGAGGACTTACCTAATTTGAAGACTTATTATAAAGCTGCAGTAATCAAGACAGAATGATAATGGGGTAAAAATAGATAGTAGGTCAATGGAACCAAAAAAAGTTCCTGAAATAGATCCACATTTGTACAGTCAATTGATTTTTTGACGAAGGCAGTGAGGTAACTCAGTATAGAAAGGAAGTTATTATGACTGAGGGTACTTGAACAAGTGGCTATTTATAAGGAGAAAAATGAGCTTCAGTATATACCTCAATATATAATCACACCATAGATTATGGGGCGCCTGGGTGGCTTGGTTAAGCATCCGACTTCAGCTCAGGTCATGATCTCAGGGTCCATGAGTTCGAGCCCCGCGTCGGGCTCTGTGCTGACAGCTCAGAGCCTGGAGACTGTTTCAGATTCTCTCTCCCTCTCCCTCTCTCAGATTCTCTCTCCCTCTCTCTCTGACCCTCCCCCGTTCATGCTCTGTCTCTTTCTGTCTCAAAAATAAATAAACGTTAAAAAAAGTCACACCATAGATTAAAATTAATTACAGGTGGATTATATTCCTAAAAGTAAAATTAACAACACAAAGCTTCAAGAAGAAAATGTGGAAGAATATCTTTGTGAACTTGGTGTGGATCACACCCTTGATAAACTCAAGGAAGATCCCTTGATAAACTCAAGGAAGCACTACTAATAAAAGAAAGACAAAGGAAATGCATTTCATAAAAATTAAATATTCCTAAAAGACAGCATTTCTAAGTTCAATATGAAGCCACAAACTGAAAGAAAATATTTATAATATGTATATATGACAGAAAACTTTCATCTGAAATAAAAGATTTCTATATTTTGTAAAAAATAAGAGATAATCTCCTCTCCCCACCCATAATCCACCACCAAATGGGTAAAAAAATTGAAAAGGCACTTCACAAAAGATTATAAATAAGTGGCCAATAAACAAATAAAAATAAGCTCAACATCATTAGTCATCAGGGGAATAAAAAATAAAACCATAACAAAATGTAATTAAATGCCCATTAGAATGATTAAAATTTAGAAAACTGATAAACCAAATGTTGGCAAAGATGTAAAACACCTGAATTTCATACATTGCTGCAGGGGATTGATAATGTGTCTGTCAGTTTTTCATTAATAAAATATATTCCTAATCTCATGATCTAACAATTTTTTCTCTTGGTACTTTTCCTGAGAGAAATGAAAGCATATTTATACAAGAATACATGTAGGTAAGTATTCATAGGAGCATTATTAAGAATATTAAAAATTAGAGACACCTCAAATGTCCTAAAGTAGATGGATAGCACATTGTGATGCATTAAACGCCATTATAGAATGAACCATTACTAAAATTTATGCCAATATGGCTGAATACTAAAAGCGTATTGCTGGGCAAAAGAAGCCCAACAAAAGAGAGTGCATACTGTATGGTTGCATTTATGTGAGTTCAAAGACAAGAAAAACCAATTTATGTTGAAAGAAGTTAGAACATTGTTTGCCTGGGGGGGCTAGGGTTATCAGACTATTTTTTATCTTCATTGGCATGTGAGTTACGTGGATATGGGCATTTGTCGAAACTCATCAACATATATACTTAAGAACAGTTCATTTTGCTATGTGTAAATTATACCTGATTTAAAACTAAATTTAAAAATTTAAAAAGTAGAGGTAATTGGCAAAAATGATATATAAATCTCTTTGAAATCTCATGGATACAATCAAATAATCTCACAGATTAAAATCTGAGGAGTAAACCATATTTTTTGTTGTTGCTTTGTTTTAGTTTTTGCTTTCTGAGTATATTTTAGTAGTTTTTTTTTTTTTTTTAAATGGGGGATTTACCTTCTTATATAACAGAAAGTCTAGAAGTAGAAAAGTTCCCGAATTTCTTAATTCAGTAGTTTAATGTTATCATCAAGCACAATTTCTTCTATCTTCCTTCTTTATACCCCTCAGCATTTCTCTTCAAGATCATTTCCCATTAATGGCTATTATGAGTGTTTTGATTCCAGGCATTTGTGCGTACACAGCAATGTCTAGCAAAAGAATGAAGGACCACTAGTTCCTTGTGTCACTCGAACTTTTTCCTATTATAAAATATTTGACATATCAAATGGTATTTCATATATGTAAGGTTTAAAAAAATAATAGTGAAATAAGGACACTTCGGTGGCTCAGTCAGTTAACTGTCCAACTTTGGCTCAGGTCATGATCTCCCGGTTGGTGAGTTTGAGCCCTGCATCAGGCTTTCTGCTGCGAGTGCAGAGCATGCTTCAGATCCTCTGTCCCTGTCTCTCTCTGCCCCTCCCCTACTCTCACTTTCTCTCCCTCTCTCTCAAAAATAAACATAAAAAAATGTTATAAAAATATAATAAGTAAAAAAATAATGATGAAACAAACATGTGTGACTCTACCACGTAGCTTGAAGAAGTAGACACAGATTCTTGTTGTTACTCACATTAATAGCAGTAGCTAGAATGTCAACATTCACGCCCGTTCCTCAGCCCTCAATCACGCAGGGTGACTCAAAGGTCGGGTGACTACTGCATATAGAGTGGGTTACATTTTGGAAGAGGAACTCCAAAGGAATGTATTTATACTGGCAAAGGAAGCCATGTATTTATAATGGCAGTAAGCATGGCTTGTCCCAGAGGGACACCTTATCTTTATTATACTGGAGAGTAATCAAACCTGCCCTTTGTTCCAGAGGGAGATACTGTCTCTCTCTTCCAAGACTGTTTGCTTTGTAATTATCGTTGAGAAGATAGTCTGGAATAAAAACAGCCAGTGCTTCTGTTTGCAAGATATGGAGAAGTGTGAAAGATCTGATAGAGTATTGTCTTTCAACAGGGGTGTGCTTCTACCCCACCTACATCCCCCATATTTATGATGCATGACCTATTGTCTCAGCATGTTTTAATGCATAGTTTCTTCTTTCCCCAAATATTTGCGATGCAAACTTTAACATAATTAGGTTTCCATGTATGTATGTGTCTGTTTTTGGCTCTTTATTAATTTATAGGTCTAGTTCTGCATCAATCCCACATACATTTACTAACTACAACTGTGGACCCTCCTAACCTCCACAAACACCCATTTTCCTCTTCTTCAGGAATGTTTTATATGTTCTTGCCCTTTCATTCTTTCTTAAATTTAAAAAATCTACCAAGTTCCCACGTAAAATATTTTTTCTTACAATTCAGACCTTCCTTCTGGGATTGTTTTGCTAGTTCTAAAGTTTGTTTAAAAGTTCTCTATTAAGCTCCGTGCAGGTGTCTTCAATGTGACTTCCCGCCATAGATAGATTCTAAGCTTTGTTTCTTGGACTCTGCATGCTACTATGTAAAAATGAAAGTTCTCATCTTCAGACATCAGCAGATGACCTAGGGACAAGAGGCAACTTCAGCTCTTTCACTTCTCTGCATGAATTCTTTCACATTGTTTTCAGCCTCAGAATTAATTTCTTTTTTTCTTTTTTCTTTTCTTTTTTCTTTCCTTTCCTTCCCTTTCCTTTCCTTCCCTTTCCGTTTCTTTCTTTCTTTCTTTCTTTCTTTCTTTCTTTCTTTCTTTCTTTCTTTCTTTCTTTCTTTCTTTTCTTTCTTTCTTTCTTTCTTTTCCTTCTGGCACTTCAGTTATGCATTAAAAATATAATTTGTACATTTCATTTAATTTTTTAGGAGTTTTACACCGAGTGGTTTTTAGGATATCAAATCATTCATTTTTCCAGAAACAGAAGTCTTGTGTCAGTCGTGGTTTTAAAATTGTTTAACTCACAGAATTGTGTCTTGCACACAATATATTCAGTAAAGTGAGCTGAACTGAACTGAAAAAGATTTCAGTTGGATTTCTCTGATGCTGCTTCATCATACTCAATAAGACAGTGCTTAATTTGGCATTACCACCATTACATGATTTTATCCTGTCCTTAATACTTTGCAAAATTATAAAATATTTTAAATATATGGAAAATAATGTAATTGAAATCTTTGTACTTAAACCAAGATTAAATTGATGTTAATATAGTGCCCATTTTTTTCTTGGTTTTGGTTTTATGATTATATAACAAAGTAATGTGTATGATTTTGTATATTTTAAAATTTTATATTAATAATATAATGATCTTCATACCCTTTTGAAACTTGCCTTTTCCCCCACTCAACATCATGTTTGAAAAATTTATCTACGCTGATACCTTAAGCTTGAATTCAGTTATTTCAAGTCCTATATATAATTCTATTATCAATTAGTGTTTATTTAAAAGTCCCTTTATTCTGTAATAAGCATGCTTATATATATGCTCTTGAGCATATGTTTGAGATTTTTAAAGTTAGTTGCCTAGAACTGAAAGTACTGTATAATAAATTGTTCTAAACTTTAACTTATTAAGTATATCCAATTCTTTTTATCTAATCTTTATGATTGTGATGGTGTTGATCATTATAAAAATAAAACATCTTACCTTACTTTATTATTTAGTGTTTATGATTTATGAAAAGTACCTAGTACTAGTCGGGATAAGGATTATGCTGAATATATGTTATGCATGACACCTTGTGTTTAATTCAAATTATATTAAAGTTTATGCTATTAAATAATGAAAAATTAGGTGATTTAGAAATTCATGCCCCCCCCCCTTTTTCTATAGGTATTTATGAGCCTCCATTTATTGTACTACTGCAGTGAACCAACCTTGGATGTGAAAATTGCCTTTTGTCAGGTGTGTGTTCCTTACAGGTAAAACAAGGTACAGTATATTCCCTTGTATTTCCATTTTGCCATTTCAGCTTGCCTATGTTCTACACCAAGTTAGTATTGATATAGATTTAAAATGACTTGAGAATTAGAGGTGGGTAGTTAGATGTTTTTTCTTTCCCAGTTTTCTTAAGTTAGAATAGAAATGAAGATAATTCTTTTTAATGATTACAAATAATAGTGTTTAATCACTGTGTAATGTGATTTCTTTTTAGATTTTATTTATACTTAATGTCAGTAATATGTCTTTCCTAATCCTTGAATGTGGCTTCAATCATCAAAATAGCTGAAGTCTGTGTTATCATTTCTCATCCTAAGGACTAATGAGCTCTATGTAGCAGTTCTCTGATACCCACATATAGTAACATGCAGGGGGTGCTCAGTTTGTTTTTTGATGCCCAGTGCTAACTGGTAGTTGGTAAAAGGGTAAACAATAATAATAGCAAATAAAGGTATATTTAACCTACAACGAACAATAATAAGAAGGTAGTGTAAACGGACCAGATAAAAGACTGCTTTCCTCTATTCACACACACTATTCTTAGGAAAGAAGCTACCTGGGAGTGCCTGGGTGGCTCAGTAGGTTAAGCATCCAACTTCAGCTCAGGTCATGATCTCACGGTTCGTGAGTTCGAGCACTGTGTCGGGCTCTGTGCTGACAGCTCACAGCCTGGAGCCTGCTTCGGATTCTGTGTCTCCCTCTCTCTCTGCTCCTCCCCTGCTCACGGTCTGTCTCTCTCTCTCAAAAATAAATAAATGTTAAAAAAAAAAATAAAAAAAAAAGAAGCTACCTGGGGTGCTTTTTACTACTATAGGTATGTTTAGGGTAATCCTAAATTCAGCCTATTGTTATGGTATAATTAATAGTGCTCCTTTTTACTCTCAGGACTGTTCTTTGGATAATAAATTATATAGTAACTTTATTCATGCCCCAAGCAAAAAGCAATTCAGTTTTTCTGTAATGATTTTCATTGTATCTTCTCACTGAGCTGTACTATAAACAGGCAGTGACATGCATCTATTGAAACAAGGTTTAAAAAATAACCACACCTTCTATTATTTTAGTACAGTTTTTTCTGATTCTAGAAGTAATATGTGCTTATTACAGAAAATGTAAAAACGTATACAGGGAAACAAATATTCTCTCTGAGTATAAGTAGAATTTCTATTGGAGAATAAAACTTGTTTGTTACATGCTACAAATAGGATTTACTGATCTGCCTCATCTCTCTGACCTCTGAATGTTGTAATGCTGGAGGCCTCAGGCCTTTAGATAACTTCCAGTCTCTAACAAGAACTCTGGATCTAGACAGCCTTGGTTAGAAACTCCAAATCTACCACTTATTAGCCATTTACTTGTGACCTTGGGCAAGTTACTTAATCTCTTGGTGCTGTAGTTTCTAAATTTGCAAAAAGAGGACAATCATAGTACCTACCTTCCAGGGTCATGAGAATTAAGTGAGTTAGTACTTGCTAGAACATGTGTTTGTTAAATGGCTAACTAAACTTCAAATAAATTTTCATTCATTCTTCTGGTGCTCCAATTGAGTCCCAGTGTTTTAAGTATTATCAGTATCTTGACTATGTCCACAATTATGTGGCCAACCCAAACCTCTCTCCAAAATCAGACTCAGGCCCAAGTGCCTGTCCTACATCTTCACTTACAGGCCTATCAAACTCTGCAGACACTGAACCAAATTCCTGAACTTTCCTCCAAAATTGCTCTACTCTAATTCAGTAAATGCTAGATTCACCTTTCTCAGGGCCTTAGAACAAAATCTTTGGAATCATCTTTTGGGTAGCACTTCACATTCAGTTTGTTAGCAAATACTGTTGGCTCTATATTTAAAATATATCTGAAATCTCACCACTTCCCAACATTCTGTCCACAACCATTTTGACCCAACTGTTATTTAAATTCTAGTTAGCTGACAGATAGTGTAATTAGTTTCAGGAGTAGAATTCAGTGATTCAACCTACTATGGCCTCTTGCCTGGATGATCACCAGAGCTTCCTCCTTTGCTCACCCCCACATAGTGAACTCTCAAAACATCAGCAAAAGTCGTATTTGAAAAGTATAAGTGAGACCATGCCTCTCCTTGGCTAAAACCAAAACAAAACAGAAAAACCTTTCAATGTCTTTCCATCTCACTTATGGTAAAAACCAAAATTCTTAAAATAAATACCCAAGCCTTTACCATGTAGTCACCTAGAGACCCCCTCCCAGAAATGCTCTTCCTTTAATGTCCACTTGGCTCACTCCTCCACCACCATCAGGACTTCGCTCAAATGTCATTTTTTAAGGGAACCTTTCCTGGTTCTCCTATTTAAAATTGCCCCTTCTTACCTAGTTTGCCTACCTGACTTCTCAGCCTTCCTCTTCCCCTATAACACTTTTTGGTAGCTGGTATACCATATGTGTGACTAGTACATTGTGTCTCTCTCTCCACTAAAATGCATTTTTCACAAGGGCAGGAATTTTTTCACTGGTGTGGTGGAGCAAGCTCACACAGGCTCACAAGAGTTGATTGAGCACCTCTCTCCCCAACTCAAAGTTCAATGGTGTGAGGTCAGTAGATTGAAGTCTGTTACTATTGGAGTATGTACATTATGTAAATAAGCAATTACTACAAACAAGAGTCCTCCCTCCCTGTGGTTGTTGAATATTTACCCAGCATGCTGTTGAAATTTTGTCTCATTCGCACACTGATGTGCCAGAGTGCTAAGCACAACATGTGGCATGGCGTGGGCTGTCACTGAATATTTGCGTAATGAATCAATGAATGATGTATATTTGGTTTAGGTAAGCAGTTGCAACTGTGACTGTGCATTGTTTGAAATGAGCAGGCCTGAACTTCTGGGTAGAATGTCTGGGCCCTACCACTGGCAGGCTATTTGTGTGCTGTTTCCTTAGAGTCCGAGAGCCTATTCATTAACGATGGCCATTAACACTTATAAAGTGAACCGCAAACAAACAAAAAACTAATTCATGTTTTATGTTAAGGTTAAGTCTCAAGGTTAAGTCTGAACTTCAAAGATGATCAATAAAAAAGACCTTAAAACTTAAGCTGTAGTTTTCAATCCAGAGTCTTTTTGTAGGTTAACTCTATTTTTCCAATCAGCTCCCGATCTTTGGGCACAGATGCAGAATGTCTGTTTCTAGTGAGAGTTCTTTTAAAGCAAAGGAATAAAGAGAAGTAAAGCATGAGCTTTATTAATGACTGATTTTTTTTTCTTTTGGTATTTTGCTTTTTTTTTTTTTTAGCTTTTGGTATCTAGATACGTGCATATTGTATAGATTTTAAAACATCTAAAAATATTATAGTAAGCAGAATGTTGCTGGTTGTGACTCTGAACAGTTTGTTTACTTTCCATGTAGAATTTTTATTTGATAATGTCTGTTTATTTATTTTTCTTTTCTGTAGCCCTGTGCCTGACTTACTACTCTAGCAATTTAGAGAAAAGAGTGTTTTCAGTTTTAGAGACAGTTATGCACAGGGATTTACTTTCAAACTATGTTTTTGGAAGCTTCTTGTTTCCTGAGGCATTTCACAGGTTCCTGGTATGCTGTTGTGTTTAACCTGATCACCAGCAGGGTTAGGTTGTTTCCAACTTCTTGTCAGACAGACAATACACAAAGACCTTAAGTAATTTGTCAACAACTGGTCAAGTGTATTCAGAATCCAGCCAGGTCTCTTGAATCTTAATCTGTGGCTTTTTATACTATGTAATATTTCCAATTTTTTCATTTGTTATCAATAAGCAGTTACAGAAAATATAGAAAGTTAAATTGCTTAAGATTCTCTCTCTCTCTCTCTTCCCCTCTCCCCTGCTTGAGCTCTCTTTCTCTCTTTCTCAAAAACAAAGACAAAAACAGAAACAAAAACTTACTCTTGTAGCAACATTGTTGATCACTTCTGATTTATTATTTTTTAGTGCATCATGCTCCTCTTTTAATCTTTAGAAATTTGAGGATGTTAGCAAATATTTTATGAGCTATGTTCACTTCTTAGAACTTTTTATAAACCTGGAAATAAGTAAACCAGGGAACTTAAAAAGATGGGTATTCTAGAATGCCCATGGAATGGTTTAGTTTTAAGTGATATGTTCAGATTACAGTACCTAGGACATTAAAAAAAATATCATTAAACCTGATGCCGGGGTTATAGAGTTCTAAAAAAATAGTTTTTTGCTTTAAAGCATATTGAATTTGAAGTATCTTGATTTGCTCAAGTTTATTTCATTTGATGGGTTATTGTGTTTCTGTTTCAAAGATGATGGAACTATGTGGTTAAAACTTTTACACTTCATTGGATGGCCATCTTAGATGGAAAGAAGTCTTTTATACCAACATAGAGGAGTGGAGCAGCAAAGGAAAAGACATTTTGATAGGGCAAGGCAAAGGAAAACCTGTATAATCTTACAGGGAAACTGAAAACCATTTTTGATGGTCTATGAAATAAATGGCATTGTTTGTATATTTTAGATTTTCGGGGAGATTGTCTGCCACCTCAAAACACCAAATTAGACACTGACTTCCTATAAATATGGTTTAAGGGAATCAGTAGATTGAGCATGGATATATTTGAAGTTCTTTGTATTTTGTAAATGAATGGCTATAATTTTGAGATATAAACTGATAAACCTTTCCTTTATTATTTTAGTTTTTCATGTAACAGGGAAAGAAAAAAATTATCTTAGTTTTTCCTTTCAAGGGATTTCTTGTGCTGTGTATTATTTGAGGAAGCCCAGCTCTGACTTTCTTCTATATCTGCTTTTATACATTGCGTTTAATTTTGCATTCATTGTCTAAAATCCCAATACAATAAAACCTTGGTTTGTGAGAATAATTCATTCTGGAAACATGCTTATCATCCAAAGCACTTATATATCAAAGTGAATTTCCCCATAAGAAATAAAGGAAACTCAGATGATTCATCCACAACCCAAAAATATTCATATAAAAATGATTACAATATTGTAATATAGCACACAATAATAAAGAAAATTCAAAACATAAAGAAAAACAAGCAAATCAACCTGCACTTACCTTTGAAAACCTTCATGACTGGTGTGAGGGAGACAAGAAAGAGGAGAAGTGGGTTATTGTGTAGGATGACTTTCACTATCACTAATGGAATCACTGCTAGCTATTGGCTCAATGGAATCTTTTTCTGCATGGGGCTATTGTATACTCTTGGATGTTGACTACATTTACAGTATTAATAAGCTCTTGTCATATACTCTATTTAATGTAACTCACAATAAGGCAGCAGAGGAAAGGGTCTATATCTGCAGGCAGTCTGACCTAGAATGAAGCAACGCATTCCTAAGCTTACTCTTGTATGGAAAAACAAAACACTGTCCATTGGTACTTTGAAGGGACAAAAAATACACTAGTGCTGGTTGTGGGCACCTTTCAATGTTCTGAAAAATCACTGATTTCTGCCAAATACCATGGCTAACATCCGAGCATGGGAGATGGTCACCCACAATACTGCAACGAGCGAGAGAGAGATAGAGAAGAGCCATTGGCTCAGTTGTGATCATGTGACATTTGGTGTCACATACTACTCATATTGCAAGACATTGCTTGTTTATCAAGTTAAAATTTATTATAAATGTTTCTCATCTTGCAGAACACTCGCAGAACAAGTTACTCATAATCCAAGGTTTTACTGTATGTATATGCTTTCATGCATGGCTGTCCATGGGTAAATTACTAAAGACATAGCAAACATTCTTGTGAAAACATGGTATATCTTGAATCATGAAATAAATCACTGAGATATATATACTATCAGGATAATAGCTAGCATAGCTATTTTTATGAATGAATGTTTCATCATGTTTGAAAGTACTTTTTTTCCATATGTTCACATGTGACAATGGCTGCAGAAAATTTCAAAAGAGAAAATTTAATGTTATATTTATGTCTTATACCTTGGGAAGGTTTTTTTTTCCTAATGACTTATTAAATAATTATTTGAGTTAATGAATAGATTTAGTTATGCTACAAAGATTAACAAAAAAGTGTAAAGTTCTTAAGATCTGTTTCTATACTGGTGAACTTTCTGTATTGGTTGATTGTGGGTATGTGTTTGGTTTGCTTGAAGCACGAAAAGGTCAAACTTGACTTCTTGTCGAATGATCTTAAACATGAATATAAATATAGCTTTGTACTATAAGTTTAATTATGGTTAAGGTATTAATCAGATTAAATGAAGTTATTGCCTACATCTTTAAAAATAGCTGTGCTATAAAATATCCCAGAATTACCTGTGGTTTTCAGTGTATGGTAAATCATGCTCTGTAAGGAAAGCATCAATATGTGCATTCTATTTTGATCTGCATAGTGTTCTTTAGTAATCAATGCATTCATTATGCACTATTTTAATTCCACGTGAGACTTTGGAAAATACATTAAGTGATAATTTTGCTTTTCTGTACAGGTATTATTTGAAGTTGGGGTGCATGATATACAAAAGCTGAATTTTTCAGTAGGTTAAGAAGAATAATGTTAATTTAGATCATGAGTTCCAAAACCAGTTCCAATCTGGAATGTGTCATTCAACTCTTCTTTTGTTCATCTTCTCTAAAGGTGAATATTTATTTGGTTATATACTCTATACATCTCTAACTGATTCCTAAAAATGTTAAGGCAGTTACAAAAGTGCATATCCAAAAGATGAAAACCCAGACTTCGGAGAACATGGAACTACTAAACTTAAGTACTAATTAGATCTTTTTATAATTGTGCAATGAAAGAATCTTAATAATATAATGATTTGGATTTAAGAATAATGTTCTTTATTGTGTAAATGAAAACAGGGTTCCAGTGTCCATATTTTTAAATGTAGCATTTGATAAACTCTAATTTCCCCTTCTAAAAAACATATGAGACAACTCTGTAAACATTTTGATTCCTAAATGACATTTTACTTTCCTTTTAAGGAAACATAACCTCTTACTCCTACCCTAAGAAAGAGTTTCTTTAAAAATTAACTATTATTTAATAAGGTGGAAAATTTTTCCTGTCTTGACTATATAATACCACTTATTACTGGCTATTTTATACTTCTTTTTTTATTGTAGACAAATTGAGAACGTGTAAATAAAAAAATGTAGAACTCAGTGTGATTGGTTTAGGCTAAATCATTGTGGTAATGAAGCCAGCATTCCAAGTTTGATCCTGTAAGGGAGAATTTAATATTAAGCTCTTTGAGGGCAGGAACTTTATATTCTCTGTGCCTAGAACATTGCTTGACAATTGTAAGACCAAAGTAAGTATTTGTTGAATGAAAAACATACTGCAGTAATAGACCTCAAGTCTCAGTGACTTATCAGAGCAAAAGTTTATTTCTTCTTATACAAAGTCTAGTACAGGTTAACAAGGGTTCTTCTCTATCTGGTGACTAAAGAATTTAGGTTCTTACTATCTTGTTATGTGCCAGCTGAGACACCATAGTATGGAAAGAGATGGATTGTGGTGGCACATCCCCTAAATGCCCCTGAATTTAGCTAACACCTGCCATGTCTACTTGTAATCCATTGGCCAGAAATCATCACATGGCCCCAACAGTACTGCAGGGGAAGGCTGGGGAATGTAGTAGAGGATGTGAATATTCATGGAACACTGTTTTTGCCACAGATGAAAACACAGAAAAATATTTTATTACCTAACCATTCTGAACCCTGTTGGTTATGTATTGAGTATATAGCAATATTATAGTGTCTTGGGATGGTACTACAGTTCAAGCCAACTTTTTGTTAAAAACATTATAAAATTGCTATTTAGCTACGTGCTTTTAAATGTTATCTTCTCAATAATAATAATTGTACTAGTATAATTATTATTATCAATAATAATAATTATACTAGTAGTAGTAAACTTTGTTGATGGCTTTTTAAGTAAGCTTATACCATACTAAGAGCTTTACATAGATGATCTTATTTAACCTTCTCACTAATGAAAAGAGTAGCATATCGCTGTTATTCCATAAATAAGTATACTGAGTATAAGATTGTAAAAAGCTTGACTGAGAACTGACAGTCATGATTCTTAGAGAAAAGCTGGATTTTTACCCTTTGCTAAAGTTCTCAGTCTAGGATTTCTCAACTGCAAAATCAGAATATTAAGTCTTACATGAAATGATTTATTACACACCTAGCACAATGTCTTGTCCTAATACTAGCTTGGTGATTAGCAGGCGTTCAAGCAGTATTACTTTTCTGCCCTCATATATAAATGACAAGGGACAGAAGCCATTCCCACTTTATTATTGATTACTGCAATGTGCTTTTTCACGTCATTGAAAATAATGGTTAAACATAATTTAAGTCTTAAAGTTTTACTGCATTATTGATTTGTTATAAGCCATTGATTCCACAGAGTATCCATCTCTGGGCAACCAATATAAAAGTCATATACCTTTCAGGCTGTAATCCTCCTCAGAGAGTAATACTTTAAGAAACAGAGTGGAGAAAATATGCTCTTGACAAAACAGAATCTAATCCTAAATATCATTAAGCATTGTTGTCTCAAATCTCCCTTTTTAAAACTCATATGTAAATTATTTGATTCAGATTTAAAATGGATTGAACCCATATTATGGTATTCTGCATAATATTCATGGTCATTCTGCATGGAATAACTCATTCTGCATGGAATAACTGCATGAAATAACTGGTCATTATATGAGAATGAATAGCTCAACATCATTTATGCCAAAAGCACAATCACCACTTTTGGCAGATACTTTTCTGTATCCAAATGACAATACTAAAATAATATCTAACGGATTAACCAGTTAATTTTCTGTAGGTTCATTTTGTAGCTAATTTATCTTGGCTATCCATAGCATGGATATGGTATATCCATAGCATCTTCAATAGTGCCTGGCATACAGTAAGTGATCAATATATATTTAACAAGCAAATAGAATCAGACCCTTTAAATTTCTAGGCAGTTCTGAAAATCCACCTTTCCCTCATCAACACTCTCTACTTCAATCTTGAATTATGTAATGTTCATCTAAGTTCAAACTCCAGGCTAAGACAATAGATAAATACAAGAGAAGGGCATGTTATTCATTCATTTCTCTTGATCTTCTAAGCTCTATTCCTATAGCTCACCTTATCATAAGAAAACCATATCCTTGTTCTAAATTATTCTAGCTGAACTAGTGAATGGTTTAGCAAAAAAACCAAAAACCAAAAACCAAAAAACAAACAAACAAAAAAAACACATGTTTTAGAGTTGAATAAACTTCAATTTATATTAATTGACACGACTAATTAATGGTTCTAAGACCATTAATTCAACCAATGTTGAACCAATTAACAGCTCTGTACGCCACTTTCCTCGCCTGTAGTTAGTGTTAAATACAGTATTTAACAGAATACAGAGTTCACCTTTAGCAAGTAAGCAATTAATACTGCTTTACCTTCCTTTCTCCCCTTGAATTATTGAGAGCTGATGTCATGTAAATCATATGAAAAATATTTTTATGCTTTTGATTAAAAATATATCTACTATTTGATGTTTGATTCCGGGTTATTACATAAAGAACTATTGAATATTCTTCCTGAGTTAAGTACTAGAGAGATTTTATCTTTCCTATGAAGTGGTCTGGTATGATATATTCTGTGAGATTAATGAATCAAAACTTGCCACTTAATTGTGTTTTGTTGTTGGTTGTCATTATGTTTTTCTTTTGGCTTAGTGGAAGAATGACACTAAGTTTTGTGCTCAAAGCAATAGATAGTCATAACTTAAGCCTTCTGGTAAAACTGTCATCTCCCAGCCTGCTTTATTTGAGGTCTGTTCCTAAAACTGGATTTAATGATTTTATTGTTCCCATATCCTTTATGGTGTTCTACACAAATCCTTTTTGGAACCACACAGAATATAAATAATAAATGAATGAAAGAATAAAATGACTTGCTCAAGTTTTCACAGGTGTTAAGTGCAGAACTAATCCAGGCTTGGTGTTATTTTCAGCTGTACCATTCAAGAGAAACTAAGGAAGCTCGACCTCTACATATTTTTAAACCTTAATGT
Organism: Panthera tigris; assembly: GCF_018350195.1. Classification (NCBI taxonomy): domain Eukaryota; kingdom Metazoa; phylum Chordata; class Mammalia; order Carnivora; family Felidae; genus Panthera; species Panthera tigris. The sequence goes on from NC_056663.1 coordinate 133,707,837, forward strand.
CTCCTGCTCAGGAAATGACTAGCAGTAACATAGGACAGTCATACGCAAATGAAAATGAGGAGGGAATACTTGTATGCATACAGGTTATTAAATTTGAGAAGAATGAAGTCAAAGCTTTGGATACCTGCAGGATAAGATCAGTAATGTAGGACATTTTTCTTTGCAAAACTCCATAGCTATAGGCTAGCAACTAACTGATAATGCGGACTCATTCCACAAAGCCCTTTCTTACAGGTCTGCATAAAGTGCAGTCTTTTCACAGAACAGATTATATTCAGATTTCCTCTCTGCCTACCAGACTGCCAGTGGCAATAATATCTTCTTTTAATTTAGCTTTAAAATTTTTTCACAGATGGGGGATAGGGAGGAAATGGGTTTGCTTTGAATTTTTGCAGAAAAAATTTCTCCTATATCCACATAGAAACATTGATTCATTTAAACATGAGGGGCACGGGGTGCCTGGGTGGCTCAGTCAGTTAAGCGGCCAACTTCAGCTCGGGTCATGATCTTGCAGTCCGTGAGTTTGAGCCCCATGTCAGGCTCTGTGCTGACAGCTCAGAGCCTGGAGCCTGTTTCAGATTCTGTGTCTCCCTCTCTCTGACCCTCCCCTGTTCATGCTGTGTCTCTCCCTGTCTCAAAAATAAATAAAACGTTAAAAAAAATTAAAAAAAAAATAAACATGAGGGGCACCTGGGTGGCTTAGTTGGTTGAGCGTCCGACTTCGGCTCAGGTCATGATCTGGCAGTCTGTGAGTTCAAGCCCCACGTTGGGCTCTGTGCTGACAGCTCAGAGCCTGGAGCCTGCTTTGGATTCTGTGTCTCCCTCTCTCTCTGCCCCTCCCCCGCTCATGCTCTGTCTCTCTCTCTCTGTCAAAAATAAATAAACATTAAAAGAAATTTAAACATGATATTAATATTCAGTGGAGGAATGAGTTATTTAAAAAAATAATGTGAATCAATAATAGAATAGACTGTTCTAAACCTATAATTATTTTGAACTGTATTGATTTTCATAAGTTAGCACTGTGGTGATTTATAATTTTTAAATACAATATTACTTATTTATAATTAACTAATTTCTTCTCTGGAAAGACTTTCCATTTTGATGAACATTTATGAATACCTTTGTGTTTTAGTATAAATTCAATATAAACAGATTTTGGAATGTTTATTTTTATGAGCTAATTGAGAGAGCATCAGTTGGATACTATATTATACCTATGAAACACATCCCTGGGAATATGATGTCTGGGCCTGCTAATGAGGTGATGATTCCAAGGAGAGTCACCATGACATTTTTAATTCCATGTCTTTTGTTTACTTGGTTTGACATGCATTGCTTCCCGTTTTTACTTCTCCAACTAGCCCTCTTTAAATGGTGACCTCTTACGTCTCTTATATTTACTATTCTCTAAAATACTGATTCTTCACACAATCCTAAAATTTGTATGGAACCACAAAAAACCCTGAATAGCCAAAGTAATATTGAAGAAGAAAACCAAAGCATCACAATCCCAGACTTTAGCTTCTACTACAAAGCTGTAATCAAGACAGTATGGTATTGGAACAAAAACAGACACATAGACCAATGGAATAGAATAGAGTACCCAGAATTAGACTGATAAATGTATGGCCAACTAATCTTGGACAAAGCAGGAAAGAACATCCAGTGGAAAAAAAGACAGTCTCTTTAGCAAATGGTGCTGGGAGAACTGGACAGCAACATGCAGAAGAATGAAACTAGACCACTTTCTTACACCATTCACAAAAATAAACTCAAAATGGATAAAGGACCTGAATGTGAGACAGGGAACCATCAAAACCCTAGAGGAGAAAGCAGGCAACAACCTCTTTGACCTCAGCCGCAGCAATTTCTTACTCGATGCATCTCTGAAGGCAAGGAAATTAAAAGCAGAAATGAACTATTGGGACCTCATGAAGATAAAACTGCACTGCAAAGGAAATAATCAACAAAACCAAAAGGCAACTGACAGAATGGGAAAAGATATTTGCAAATGACATATTGGATAAAGGGCTAGTATCCAAAATCTATAAAGAACTTACAAAGTCAACACCCAAAAATCAAATAATCCAGTGAAGAAATGAGCAGAAGACATGAATAGACACTTTTCCGAAGAAGACATCCAGATGGCCAACAGACACATGAAATGATGCTCAGTGTCACTCATCATCGGGGAAATACAAATCCAAGCCACACTGAGAGACCACCTCACACCAGAGTGGCTAAAATAAAAAAATCAGGAAACTACAAATGCTGTTGAGGATGTGGAGAAATGGGAACCCTCTTGAACTGTTGGTGGGAATGCAAACTGGTGCAGCCACTCTGGAGCACAGTGGGGAGGTTCCTCAAAAAATTAAAAATAGATCTACCCTATGATCCAGCAATAGCACTACTAGGAATTTCGCTACAGGAATACAGGAGTGTTAATGCATAGGGGCACATGTATCCCAATGTTTATAGCAGTGCTTTTATCAATAGCTAAATTATGGAAACATCCTAAGTATCCATCAACTGATGAATGGATAAAGAATATGTGGTTTATATATACAATGGAATACAACTTGGCAATGAGAAGAATGAAATCCTTCCATTTGCAGCAACATGGATGGAACTGGAAGGTATTATGCTGAGTGAAATAAGTCAGTCAGAAAAGGACAGATATTCTATGTTTTCACTTCATATGTGGATCTTGAGAAACTTAAACAGAAGACCATGGGGGAAGGGAAGAGGAAAAAATAGTTACAAACTGAGAGGGAGGGAGGCAAACCATAAGAGACTCTTAAATACAGAGAATAAGCTGAGGGTGGATGGGGATGGGTGGGGGGAGGGGAACATGGGTGATAGGCATTGAGGAGGGCACTTGTTGGGATGAGCACTGGGTGTTATATGTAAGCCAATTTGACAATAAATTGTATTAAAGAAAATAAAATAAAATAGTGGTTCTTTAAGTGAGGAATTTGTTAAAAATACAGACTGTTAGCCTTGCCCCAGTTCTACTGAATCAGAAACTTTCAGTGAGGCTCAGTAATCCATCTCTTACAAGTGCCTTAAGTAGTTCTGATCCATTTTGAAACTTCAGAATCTTTATTGGTTGGTCATGCCCTCCCAGTGTGAAATTTTGGTTCTTCCCTTCCTGGATTCAGCTCATCAGCTCCCAGTGACCTGAACTGGGAAAATTTTTTTTAGCATTGATAATTTTTTATAGTACACTTAATGGCATACTTTCATAGGAACATTTTAAAGAGAAAGTTTATATTTGAACTTTATAATCATGAAAAAACTGCATGGAAATTGAGGATAAAATATACTGTATTAAATATGTTCTGAGCTTTTTGAGTTTCAATTTGGATTTGTAAACTTGGGGCACAGATGAAATCTGGCGGAAGCTTTTCAACACAACATATTTGCCATCAAAATTTTGGTTACAACATCAATCCAAGAAAATTTCCAGTACCATTATCTCTCTGTCTTACTGTTTAATAATTAAAATAGCCTTTCCCAATTATTTGAGGTACTTTCAAGGATGTGTTTTCTAACTTTTAGATTTTATATGAAGTTTAATTCAAAGTTAGGTATAAAGAGAATACTTGAAAGTAAATTGTGTGTGTGTGTGTGTGTGTGTGAATTCACAAACTTTGTAATGATAATTTTCGAAGATGGCAGTGTAGGAGAACACTGGGCTCACCTTGTCCTGATGATCGCTTAGATTCCACCCACATCTACCTAAATAACTCAGAAAACCACCAGAAGACTAGCAGAATGGACTCTCTCCAGAGCCAAGTGTAGACCCATAGAAGGCCCATAGAAGAGGCCCATAGAAGAGGCTGACGGTAGACAAGAGGGCGGAGAAGCAGTGTGTACTACATGGACTGGTGGGAGGGAGCCGGGGTGGTGGAGGGGCAGCCTGCTGGGAAAGGCAGGGCCCCTGAAGTCTGGCTTGCAAAAGCAGAGGGGCCGGACTCCGTGAGTTCTGACAGACAGCAGGACTTAACATCTGGAATGTTAAAAGTCAACAGCTCTGCTCTCAGAGAGCAGGGTGGGAGAGAGGACGCCAGGAGGGAGAGTTGTTGAGCCCTGGAAGGACAAAACTCGGTGGGGGAACAAAGGCACTGGCAAGCACCATTTCCCTCTCCCATCCACCAGCCAAAATTCCAAGAGGAACCAGTTCCTGTCACCGAACTTGCTTGTACCTTGCAAACGCCCAATTCTGTGCTTCTGTGGATCCATCCCTCCAACAGACCTGCCTCCCTCCTGGTGCTGCAGGGCCCCTCCCACAGGGGACCACCAATGGTAAATCGAGCTAAGCCTGCCTCTCCCGCCCCTGTGCACCTTGGGGATCCACCCCTTCTAATATGCCCTTGGACAGATCCCATGGAAGGAGCACCACAATCCTGGAAGTGTCCAAGCTTCCCAGACAGGGGCCACACCACTCCACAGTGAGTCCAGCCCCTGGGAGAGGGGAAGATAAGGTAAACACCAGTCTGACTGTGGCCCCAGCGGTGGGCTGGGGGCAGACATCGAGTCTGACTGCGGCCCTGCCCACCAACACAAGTTTCTCCGGACAGCACAGGGGAAGTTCCCTGCAGTTTAGCTACCACAGGGACTACCCAAAATGATGAAATGGAAGAATTTTCCTCAAAAGAAACTCCAGGAAGTAGAGACAGTTAATTAATCGATCAAAACCGATTTAAGCAATGTAACAGAATAAGAATTTAGAATAATTGTCATAAAATTAATTGCTGGGCTTGAAAAAAGCATAGAGGACAGCAGAGAATCTATTGCTACAGAGATCAAGGGACTAGAAAAATGGTCGTGAGGAACTAAAAAATGCTATAAATGAGGTGTAAAACAAAATGGAGGTGGCCATAGCACAGATTGAAGAGGCAGAGGAGACAATAGGTGAATTAGAAGATAAAATTATGGAACAAGAAGAAGCTGAGAAGAAGAGAGATAAAAAAAATCCAGGAGTATAAGGGGAGAATTAGAGAACTAAGTGATGCAATCAAATGGAACAATATACATATCATAGGAATTCCAGAAGAAGTAGAAGAGAGAGAAAGGGGCTGAAGGCTGAAGGTGTACTTGAACAAATCATAGCTGAGAACTTCCCTGATCTGGGGAAGGAAAAAGGCATTGAAACCCAAGAGGCACAGAGAACTCCCTTCAGACATAACTTGAATCCATCTTCAGCACATCATATAATAGTGAAACTGGCAAAATACAAGGATAAAGAGAATATTCTGAAAGCAGGTAGGGGTAAACACGCTCTAACATATAAAGGGAGACCGATAAGACTATCTACCAAAGACAGATCTATCTACCAAAACTTGGAAGGCCAGAAAGGAATGGCAGGAAATCTTCAATGTGATGAACAGAAAAAATATGCAGCCGAGAATCCTTTATACAGCAAGTCTGTCATTCAGAATAGAAGGAAAGATAAAGGTTTTCCCAAACAAACAAAAACTGAAATAATTCATCACCACTACACCAGACCTACAAGAGACCCTAATGGGGATTCTGTGAGTGAAATGTTGCAAGGACCACAAGGTACCAGAGACATCCCTACAGGCATGAAACCTACAGACATCACAATGACTCTAAACCCAGATCTTTCAATAATGACACTGAATGTAAATGGACTAAATGCTCCAACCAAAAGACATAGGGTATCAGAATGGATAAAAAAACAAGACCTATCTATTTGCTGTCTACAAGAGACTCATTTTAGACCTGAGGACACCTTCAAATTGAATGTGAGGGGATGGAGAACTATCTATCATGCTACTGGAAGTCAAAAGAAAGCTGGAGTAGCCATAGTTATATCAGACAAACTAGACTTTAAATTAAAAGCTGTAACAAGAGGTGAAGAAGGCCATTATATAATAATTACAGGGTCTATCCATCAGGAAGAGCTAACAATTATAAATGTCTATGAGCCGAATGTAGGAGCCCCCAAATATATAAAACAATTAATCACAAACATAAGCTACCTTATTTATAAGAATGTGGTAATTGCAAGGGACTTTAATACTCCACTTACAAAAATGGATAGATCATCTAGACACAGAATCAATAAAGAAACAAGGGCCCTGAATGATACATTGGATCATATAGACTTGACAGATATATTTAGAACTCTGCATCCCAAAGTCACAGAATATACTTTCTTCTCGAGTGCACATGGAACATTCTCCAAGATAGATTACATACTGGGTCACAAAACAGCCCTTCATAAGTATAAAAGAATTGAGATCATAGCATGCACACTTTCAGACCACAATGCTATGAAACTTGAAATCAACCACAGGAAAAAGTCTGGAAAACCTCCAAAAGCGTGGAGGTCAAAGAACACCCTACTAAAGAATGAATGGGTCAACCAGGCAATTAGAGAAGAAATTAAAAAATTTATGGAAACAAATGAAAATGAAAATACAACAATCCAAACCCTTTGGGATGCAGCGAAGGCAGTCCTGAGAAGAAAATGCATTGCAATTCAGTCCTATCTCAAGAAACAAGAAGAATCCCCAATACAAAATCTAACAGCACACCTAAAGGAAATAGAAGCAGAACAGCAAAGACACCCCAAACCCAGCAGAAGAAGAGAAATAATAAACGTCAGAGCAGAAATAAACAATATAGAATCTAAAAAAACTGTAGAGCAGATCAATGAAACCAAGACTTGGTTTTTTGAAAAAAAGAAACAAAATTGATAAACCTCTAGCCAGGCTTCTCAAAAAGAAAAGGGAGATGACCCAAATAGATAAAATCATGAATGAAAATGTAATTATGACAACCAATCCCTCAGAAATACAAGCAATTATCAGGGAATACTATGAAAAATTATATGCCAATAAACTGGACAACCTGGAAGAAATGAACAAATTCCTAAGCACCCACACACTTCCAAAACTCAAACAGGAAGAAATAGAAAACTGGAACAGACCCATAACCAGCGAAGAAATGGAATCAGTTATCAAAAATCTCCCAACAAATAAGAGTCCAGGACCAGATGGCTTCTCAGGGGAATTCTACCAAACATTTAAAGCAGGGATAATACCTATCTTCTCAAGCTGTTCCAAAAAATGTAAAGGCAAGGTAAAACTTCCAGACTCATTCTATAAAGCCTGCATTACTTTGATTCCCAAACCAGACAGAGACCCAGCAAAAAAAGAGAACTAAAAAAAAAGAGGCCAATATCCATGATGAATATGGATGCAAAAATTCTCAATAAGACTAGCAAATTGAATTCAACAGCATATAAAAAGAATTATTCACCATGATCAAGTGGGATTCATTGCTGGGCTGCAGGGCTGGCTCAATATTCACAAATCAATCAATGTGATACATCACATTAATAAAAGAAAAGATAAGAACCATATAATCCTGTCAATCGATGCAGAAAAAGCACTTGACAAAATTCATCAGCTTTTCTTAATAAAAACCCTCGAGAAAGTAGGGATAGAAGGAACATACTTAAACATCATAAAAGCCATTTATGAAAAGCCCACAGCTGATATCATCCTCAATGGGGAAGAACTGAGAGCTTTCCCCCTGAGATCAGGAACACGACAGGGATGTCCACTCTCACCGCTGTTGTTTAACATAGTGTTGGAAGTTCTAGCATCAGCAATCAGACAACAAAAGGAAATCAAAGGCATCAAAACTGGCAGATGAAGTCAAGTTTTCACTTTTTGCAGATGACATGATATTATACATGGAATACCCAATAGACTCCACCAAAAGTCTGCTAGAACTGATTGATGAATTCAGCAATGTCGCAGGATACAAAATTAATGTACAGAAATCAGTTACATTCTTATACACTAATAATGAAGCAACAGAAAGACAAATAAAGAAACTGATCCCATTCACAATTGCACCAAGAATCATAAAATACCTAGGAATAAACCTAACCAAAGATTTAAAAGATCTGTATGCTGAAAACTATAGAAAGCTTATGAAGGTAATTGAAGAAGATACAAAGAAATGGAAAGACATTCCCTGCTCATGGATTGGAAGAATAAATATTGTTAAAATGTCAATATTACCCAAAGCTATCTACACATTCAATGCAATCCCAATCAAAATTGCACCAGCATTCTTCTCGAAGCTAGAACAAGCAATCCTAAAATTTGTATGGAACCACAAAAGACCCCGAATAGCCAAAGTAATTTTGAAGAAGAAGACCAAAGCAGGAGGCATCACAATCCCAGACTTTAGCCTCTACTACAAAGCTATAATCAACAAGACAGCATGGTATTGGCACACAAACAGACACATAGACCAATGGAATAGAATAGAGTACCCAGAATTAGACTGACAAATGTATGGCCAACTAATCTTGGACAAAGCAGGAAAGAACATCCAATGGATTAAAGACATTCTCTTTAGCAAATGGTGCTGGGAGAACTGGACAGCAACATGCAGAAGAATGAAACTAGACCACTATCTTACACCATTCACAAAAATAAACTCAAAATGGATAAAGGACCTGAATGTGAGACAGGAAACCATCAAAACCCTAGAGGAGAAAGCAGGAAAAAACTTCTTTGACCTCAGCTGCAGTAATTTCTTACTTGATACATCTCCAAAGGCAAGGGAATTAAAAGCAGAAATGAACTATTGGGACCTCATGAAGATAAAACGCTTCTGCACTGCAAAGGAAACAGTTAACAAAACTAAAGGCAACTGATGGAATGGGAACAGATATTTGCAAATGACATATCAGACAAAAGGCTAGTATCCAAAATCTATAAAGAACTCACCAAACTCCACACCCAATAAACAAATAATTCAGTGAAGAAATGGGGAGAAAACATGAATAGACACTTCTCTAAAGAAGACATCCAGATGGCCAACAGGCACATGAAATGATGCTCAACGTCATTCCTCATCAGGGAAATACAAATCAAAACCACACTGAGATATCACCTCACGCCAGAGTGGCTAAAATGAACAAATCAGGAGACTATAGATGCTGGAGAGGATGTGGAGAAACAGGAACCCTCTTGCACTGTTGGTGGGAATGCAAATTGGTACAGCCACTCTGGAAACAGTGTGGAGGTTCCTCAAAAAATTAAAAATAGATCTACCCTATGACCCAGCAATAGCACTGCTAGGAATTTACCCAAGGGATACAGGAGTGCTGATGCATAGGGCACTTGTACCCCAATGTTTATAGCAGCACTCTCAACAATAGCCAAATTATGGAAAGAGCTTAAATGTCCATCAACTGATGAATGGATAAAGAAATTGTGGTTTATACACACAATAGAATACCACTTGGCAATGAAAAAGAATGAAATATGGCCTTTTGTAGCAATGTGGATGGAACTGGAGAGTGTTATGCTAAGTGAAATAAGTCATACAGAGAAAGACAGATACCATATGTTTTCACTCTTATGTGGATTCTGAGAAACTTAACAGAAGACCATGGGGAGGGTAAGGGAAAAACAATTTAGACAGGGAGGGAGGCAAACCATAAGAGACTCTTAAAAACTGAGAACAAACTGAGGGTTGATGGGGGAGTGGGATGGAGGGGAAAGTGGGTAATGGGCATTGAGGAGGGCACCTGTTGGGATGAGCACTGGGTGTTGTATGGAAACCAATTTGACAATAAATTTCATATTAAAAATTAATTAATTAATTAGTTAAAAATGATGATTTTCAATGTAATTGTGAGAAATTATATGCTTAAAATGGAGAAAAAAGATCATGAAGTAATTTTTATTTTAGAAAATGTGTCAAGGCACTAGATAGCTTTTATTTGTCACTTTTTGACTGGGAATTCATACTCTTCTTACTGAAATCTTGCTGCTGGTATACACTCTGTGATTGTTTTAACCATTTTTATCAAAGTGCCAAGACTATATGTAGCTTCCCCATCCTATAAAAAATTCTGTTACAGACATGCACTGGGAAAAATGACAGGGTGCTTCTCAGGACTGTGAATTATTGCTGAGATGAAATGATATAGTCCATTATAGCACTTGGCCAACTGTTGACCTTTCTTAATACTGAGGCTTTGAGTCTGGGTCAGTGAGGTTCTCTCAAATATTTCAACATGAGATGAGGGGTAATCCTTGTCATAATTAGGACTCTGGTTTCCCATTTGTGTGCCAGGAGCAATGTAATTTGGCAATACATAAATACGCAAAATGTGTTCCCTGACGCAGATGCAGAAATCTCATTTTACTTTTCAAATATGTCAGGCAGAGGTATAAGTTCGGATTCAAAGTCTTCGGGTGATCCTTCCACTATAGTGTATGGTTCTCAACATGCGTCAGAATACTTCAAGGGCTTAATGAGACAGATTGTTGGGCCTTGACCACAGAGTTTCTGATTCAATAGGTGTGAGGCAGGAGTGAGCATTTGCATTTCTAACAGGTTTCCAGGTGATGCTGATATTGATGCTCCAGGAAGCATATCTTGAGAATGACTGCTGTAATGCTGTCTTTCTCAAAGTCAGATTCTCAAATCTCAAGTTCCTCAAGTCAGAATCTAATCCTCAGATTATCAGGATTTATGTGGTGGTCTACATCCAAATCTCCAATGTGGTATGACAGTGATTTGCCTTTGGTCAAGCTCCTCAGGTGCCCATTCACATTTGAAAACCAGTTAGAAGGGAGGTCCAGGGAAAACACTGATCATGTTTCCTCTCAAGCATTACCAATTTATACCTGTGGGTTGGCATCTAGCAGTTGTTTTTATTATACATAGTAAATGAATGAACTAATGAAAATGAATGAATGCAAGCAATTAGTTGCTACTCCTTGTTTGCTTCCAGCACCTTTTCTTTATTCTACTATAGAATATATCATCCATATTTTAACTACTTGCTTACTTGACTGCCTCCATCTAGACTGAGACCTTCTCTTTTTGTTGTTTTTCCAGGGCCAACCCCAGCATTTGGCACATAATATGTACATCATCTGTATTTGTTAGATTAAATGATTGTAAATGTTGAGTAGAATATCTCTTAGGATTAGTCTGAAAACTGAGCTAGAAAAGCCATAGGCAAGTCTGAAGGAGTGGGGTGGTACCAAGATACAGCATTAAGTCAAGTGTCTGGAACATAAAATATTACTTAAGATTAGTATATATATGCAGTGTAGTTGGAACAAGTGACATTTCAGAAGTGAAGAGAGTAAGTGGGGGATATAGAAATGGATAATGTAGGTTTGATGAAGCTAGTTTGTGCTGAGAATTTTGTGGGTGGTCAGAAATGAGAACATTAAAGGATGTAAAAAAGGGCCAGAACACACAAATGGAGTTAAGGCACTTCCTTCATCCCAAATTAACCTTGACAAATGAATTCATTTGTTAGTCTAGCAGCAGTTACTTTTTTTACCTTTCAACGCCAGGTGGGGAGGGGGGAAGACCTTAATAGTGGTTAGTCTGCTGAGATACCCAAAAAGCCTAGAGTAGAAATGGACTGTAGTATGGAGAGAAGTTCCTGATACTGTGGTTAACATCAAGGATTGCTTAAATATTAATGTTTGGTTTTTGCTGTTGTTCACACTCATTGTTTAAATTCTAAATCCCATTTTTGCCTCCTTGAATAAATTTACAATGCCCTGATTTTTAATAGCCTTGTTTAATTTCCTGTTCCATGCTTCCTGGACTGTCTCCTGAATTTCAGACCTCTCCTTATTGTATTCATAAATTACCTGAATTTTCAATTTTCAGTTTAAACAACCTGGATTCCTCATCTATAGTCCACTCTGTTCTTTGAGGTCTGTGTGCATTTCTACTGGATTGCTGCCACCATATGTCTTCTAGTCATAGGCGGGTACCTGTGACTTGCATTCTGCTTTGAGTCTGGGCTTGTAAGATGCTAGCATAAGATTGCTCTAGATTCGTAGGTTTTGCCACTCATGTCCATGCAGTCCACACTGTCGTCTCCTCATTTACATTACTTGTAGTGTCTGGCTCCCTTTCCAAGAACATGCAGGGGCAAATTAGTTTGTACTTATATTTCAATTTTTTTAGATTTAGAAATGAAATTTTTATTTTAAAATCTCTAAGGACAGTGGTATTATGACCAACCAGAGGTTCAGAGACAAAGGAGGTCTAAATCTTCCTTCAAATTATGTGAGAATCAGGTTTTCAGAAGTCAATGTGTGTTAAAACCATACAAAGATCCTTTAGTTTAGATTCTAGGCTCAGAACATTAAAGGCAGGGTTTTGGTTTTGTTTGTTTAGTAATTAAACCTTTGGCATAACTCAAAAGTCTAAGGTATGTAAGAAACTATTCATTGTATAAGAAATTATTCCTGAATGTCCCACTCATTGCAGGACAACTAGCATTATTCAATAAGCCAACCAAGTACAAGGCACATTTTCTGTCATATGGTATATGAAAACATGCCCACAAATCACCCAAATACCACTAAGGGTCGATGTCACCTCTAAAGAGAATTATTCAGTTTTCAATTCTGGGTATGGGGAGGAGGCTGCAGAATATGAGAGTGCTCAAAACCTGAACAAAATCAAGCAAGAAGGAGAGGGGATGACTATTGGGTAGGCATCCACCAGTGTGTGTCACAAGAAATAGTCTAGACAATATTTTGTAAGGCCCTTTCCAGCTACAGAGTTGAAATTATTTAATGTCACAAAATGCAGTATAAATTTATTTATGGTAAAAAAATATTTATGGGTAAACAATAATCATGGATAATGGATATTTATATTATATTCACAAATTATAATTCAAATTACAAGGAAAGATTCTTCCATTGCTAAACGTAATAAATAGTAGGACTTGTCTTAAAGATAAACAAAACATACAACAATCAACATATTTAAATCTAAGCTTGTAAAGAATAAAAAGATGTCATGTGTCATTTTAGAATACTGTTAATTTGGACTAAAATTGTTCAGTGTTTAATGAAGGATAATAACATTTTGGGCATTATTGAGAACAAATGAAGTCAACACCATTTAATTCAAGTTTACCTAATTAAAAAATTAAAACTACACATTATTCTGTATCTCACTTCTTTTTGAAAAGGGATATAGATACAATCTTCTATCCTTTCTCGTCTCTTATAATGGATGATCAGGAATCACCTCTGAAGTTTCTAGCATAGTATATGGGCCCAATATATGTTTGGTAGATGTTTGCTTCACAGATAATTAAATGTTTTTTTTAAATTTTTTAATGCTTATTTTATTTTTGATGGAGAGAGAGAAAGAGTGTGAGTGGGGGAGAGGCAGAGAGAGAGAGAGGGAGACACAGAATCTAAAGGAGGTTCTAGGCTCTGAACTGTCAGCACAGTGCCCAATGCGGGACTTGAACTCAGGAACAGTGAGATCATGACCTGAGCGGAAGTTCCACGCTTAACTGACTGAGCTACCCAGGCGGCCCAATAATTAAATGGTTTTAATGAAACATTTCAAAAAAGATTATGTAGACCTAATCTAAGATTATTTTATTATTATTAGTTTTAATACCAAAAACAAATATTTTTAATGTATTTTTTCTAAGTTCTTTTACTCCAGGTTATTTTACATAGACTAATACATATTTTGCATATGAAATGCAGGTTTATATAATGATGATAGATGACTGAATTAGTAATCATTAAAAGAACAGGCTTTTCTACAGCTCATGATCATTCTGGTTGCTCGCTTGTCTCACATTTTTATTGTTCTTCTTTTCATAGGGATTTGATAAACAAGTGGATGTGTCATATATTGCCAAACATTACAACATGAGCAAAAGCAAAGTTGACAACCAATTCTACAGTGTGGAAGTGGGAGACTCAACCTTCACAGTTCTCAAGCGCTACCAGAATTTAAAGCCTATTGGCTCTGGGGCTCAGGGAATAGTTTGGTAAGTGGAATGGATTTAACATTTATTTATTTATTTGTTTGTTATTGATTGATTGAAGTATAATTGACATACAGTGTTATATTAGTTTCATGTGTGCAACATATTCAACAATTCTATACATTACTCAGTGCTCACCATGAAAAGTGTAGTCACCATCCATCACCAAGCAACATTACTACAATCTTATTGACTGTATTCCCTATGCTATACTTTTCATCTCTGTGACTTCTTTATTTTATAGCTGGAGGTTTGTACTTCTTAATCCCCTTTATCTATTTCACTTATCCCCTCATCCATCACCCTTCTGGCAATCACTAGTTTGTTCTCTGTATTTAAGATTCTGTTTTTTGGCACAGAGGAAGGCAAACCATAAGAGACTCTTAAATACAGAGAACAAACTGAGAGTTGCTGGAGGGGAGGTGGGTGGGAGAATGCGCTAAGTAGGTGATGGGCATTAAGGAGGGCTCTTGTTAGGATGAGCACTGGGTATTTTATGTAAGTGATGAATCACTGGGTTCTACTCCTAAAACCAATACTACACAGTAACTAACTTGAATTTAAATAAATAAATTTTAAAAAGAGTATGTTTTTTTGTTTGTCTCTTTGTTTTGTTTTTTGGATTCCATATATAAGTGGAATCAAGCTATTTATCTTTCTCTGTCTGACTTATTTCACTTGTATTTTTAAAGGGAACAATGCTGTATATGTCAACTAATCATAAACATGCATACAAATAAACATAAATAAATATAGCATGATTTGAGAATGGAATAATACTTTCTATCAAATACAAGTAAAATTATGAGCATTATTGTAACTCATGGCCCGTGTGCTAAAAACATTTACGATTTTGCTCGTAACTAGTTTTTCTACTCACAAAAAAATGTCCATTATACAACAACCATGGAGAAACCAAGAAAACTGGAGGTTTTCTAGCTGTTGCTAATGCATTTGAAAATTTTCTTTGGATGTTTTAGCAGCAAGAAATATGTGTTAAGATAACCAGCAAATAAAATTCCCTGCATTCTAAATAAGTATAAATTATATGTCAAATGTTCCTGTGACTTTTAAAGTTCTATGTTTAAAATTCAGTTACCTATTAGAAAAAGTGGTATTTTTAAAATGTTTGTTGAATGTTTCCAAAATGGAAAGATTCTGGGAATCCTTAATAACCATTCTTTTATGACATTTTTTAGTGGCAAATTGAAATGGTGACAAATCAAAATCTTATTAACTCTTCGGTAAAATTTTTGCAAAAGTGATGATATCAGATTGATAAGCATTTATTCTATGTAGTTTTGACTTGTAATGTAGCCACCAAATGTATTTAGTATGAACTTATTAGTATAATAATTTTCAATTTGATAACTCATAAGTAAAAATTTAGGATATGTACTATAAATATGTATGTATGTATGTATGTACTTATTTATTTATTTATTTATTTATTTATTTATTGAGGATATTTACTTAGATCAATATACTTATTTGTTATATAAATTACTGCTACATTAGTAATGTCCATTTAGAAGCATACTTTTAAAAGATGAGATAAAGATGAAATCAATTTTATTTAAAAACAGATTTTACTTTACAACTTTACTTCACTCATTTGATATAATGTAATTATGATGACAACAATGTGGTAGTGTTCATTACACCTTCATTTTATATTTCATAAAACAATTTCAAAATCTGATTCACTTCATTTTTTATTTTTAATACTTTTTTTAGAGCAAAACATCTTAGAGAAAAATTGAAAAGAAGGTACAGAGATTTTCCATGTTCCTCCTACCCCCACACATGCATAGCCTCCTCCATTATCGACATCCCCAGCAAAAGTGGTATATTTATTACAGATGATGACCCTACATTGATACATCATAATCACCAAAGCCCATAGCTTACATTAGGATTTATTCTTGGTGTTGTACATTCTATGGATTTAAACAAATGTAAAATGTTATGTATCCATTATTATGGTATCATGTAGAGTATTTCCACCGCTCTAAAAATCCTATATACTCCACCTGTTCATCTGTCTCTTACTCCCAACTCCTGGCAACCATTGATCTTTTTACTCTTTCCATAGATTTGTCTTTTCCAGAATGTCATATAGTCGGAATCAAACAGAATATAGCCTTTTTAAATTGGCTTCTTTCACTTAGTAATATGCACTTAAAATTCCTTCACGTCTTTTCATAGATTGATAGCTCATTTCTTTTTATCACTGAATAATTCCTTGTCTAGGTATGCCACAGGTTATTCTTTCACCTACTTTAGGACATCTTGGTTGCTTTCAGGTTTTGGCAATTATAAATAAAACTGCTTTAAACATCCATGTACAGGTTTTCTGTGGACATAAGTTTTAAACATTTACTTCATTTTGATAACTGGTTTTAAGTTCATTCTCAATTCTTAGTCAATGTAAATGGCAGCTGTGCATGGTTGGTGCACTCACTAAATCATTTACTAGCATTTAAACCCCATTTATCAAATATATCAAAGCCTTTATTGAAATTTACTTAGTAATTACCTAATGTCAATCAGTAATTGTTTCTGCAATTTGAAAAATGGAACAGTTAAATATTTTTAACGATGGACCAAACCTTTCATTTCAAACATTTAAACAGCTAAAGGAATTCTTATTTTCAGTTTTTATTATTTATTAATTATGCTGCAGGTATGAGTTGAATCTCTTTGTGGCACAAAGTAATTTCATGGCATGATAGGCACAATAATGGTCCCCCAAAGACGCCCAGACTCTAATCCTCAGAAACAATGAATATGTTATCTGACATGGCAAGAGGGACTCTGCAGATGTGATTAAGGTTAAGTCCTTAAAATGGGGGGATTATCCTGAAATATTCAGAGAGATCAATTTAATCACATGAGTTCTTAAAAAGTGGAAAAGAAAGGCAGAAGAGTGGGTCAGAGAGATGCAATGGGAAAATAGAGATAAGAGATTTAAGACATGTGAGAGGCTTGCTTATTGTTGCTGGCTTTAAAGCTAGAGGAAGAAGGTCATGAGCCAAGAAATTGTCTGGCTTTTAGAAGCTGGGAATTGCTATCAGCTGCCAATCAGTAAGAAAAATAGAGGGCTGCATTAGAGTCATGCAACCACAGGGAATTGGAGTCTCACAACAAACCCAATTGAGCAAGGAAACAAATTCTCCTCTAGCACCTCCAGAAAAGAACCAGTCTGCTAACATCTTGACTAGCCTGGTGAGGCCCATGTAAGGACTTCTGATCTGCAGAACTGTCAGGTAATAAATTTGTGTTGTTTAAACAATTAAGTTTGTGGTGATTTGTTGTGGCAGCAACACTAATACCATTGGTATAGTAAAGATAAATCTCCTAGAGCAGGCACACCGAACTATAATGTTTTCAGAGGAAGGAATTTAGGGTGCCTCTGTCAATCCCCCTCAAACCATGAAATTTCCATTTTCCTTTTAAAATTTTTTTACCCTAGGTAATATGTAACCAGCTGCTAGGGGACAGGGGACAAATTGTGTTTGGGAGAGACCAGTATTAATTTGTTTATTAAATATTAGTAATTTTAATTTCCTTTCTACATTACAATATATGTTTATATTTTCTGCATTCTACTAGATGTCTTGTATACTACCTGGGGAGTGGGAATCCCATTTGGGATATCACTGCATTTATGAACAACTTTCAAAATGAAATAGGAAATAAGACAAAAAGAAAAAAAATCTTATGAAGGAAGAGAGGAGATGGAGAAAGCAGAGGAATTTCTGGCTACCTTTCTTAAAAGGAAAATTATAGAACATGAGAAAGTTTTCCTACATTTCTCAGTTCAGATGCTGAAATTACTCATTGGGATTGTTTTATTTTCCATTAAATAAAACAGCCACAGAAAGTAAGGGCACTAATGAAAGGAAACTGATAGACCTTAATGATTTAAAAATAGATCCAAAACACCATTTTTCTCAAGAAGTTAGCAGACTGTACCAGAAAGATTTGAAAATCCACGAAAAATTTCTTTGGGCATTTTGAGCCTCTATTTCTCCTTGTACAGGACAGAAATCATCTTAGTTCTTAGGTATACTAACTGAAATAGATTTCAATAAATCATGTGTCCTTGAGTAAAATTTTTAATCCAGTTTTACAATAAATTTATCAGCAAATTTGTCAGAAAAGATACCTGAATTCCAAAATGTTAGCCTTGGAGCTTCCTGGGATTATTATTAGTTTTTGGGTTACAGCTGAGGGAAATAAAGCTAGCAAAGACCAAGATGAAGGGACAGAAATAGGATGGCATCCTCTTCTTCCTCATCTTCCAATTCGCTACTCTACCATCTGTACAGGACACCACAATTCCGGCACATTCCTTTCTAGACATGAATGTAGTTGTCCCTTCCTTGTCCCTCTTCCTCAACCTAGCTTTGAGATATCTTTATTTATCATAACTCATGTCTATAATGTTTTATTTCTCTTGAGTATCTATTGTTGTATTAATGTGCCCTCTCCACAGCCTTTTAATTTCCTTCTTATTGCCTTTTGTCACTGGTGAGTTTATCCACCTATCCCTTATATCAAACACACATCCATTTTCAGACATGTCTCTAAAATCCACAGACCTTTTCTCTGTCCACGAAAACTCAAATTTGTGTGTTTTGAATGTCCCATACAATTCTGAGTGTAGTGACTGGGAGATATTGGAAACTGGGCATATCTGGGGATCCTGGGATGTGGGGCAGACAATCTGAAACAGATGATTCATTTATTTTGCTTTATTTTATTTATAACCAGGAATAAAACATGGAGGATCAATTTTTGTTTGCATGTGTCACTATAAAATTTTGTGTGTTTGTGTAAGAAGGATTTTACTTTTCAAGTGTAAATGTTGGCATATTGGTACTTATGTTTGAAATGGATTCTCATTTCTACTGTTTCAATTACTTTAAATTATTATTGGGTTCCTATACTTTCTTTCCTCTCTTTGGATTGCTTCATTGCTTATTTACTATCAGGGGAACACAGGCAATAGCAAAATATCTTCAAAAGGAATTAATCACTACTATGCTATCATTCACCATGGATGATGGACCAACAGTGTCATTACTGAGAATCATTAAATAAAATCTAATATGAAATATTTGGGAATAAATGAAAATTTCCTTTCTACCTCTGAGAAAAAAAGATAATCTATTGTAACAGAAAGAAACAATGATTGAGCAGGGTCCAATATGGCAGTGTAGCAATGTCCTGAACTGACCTCCTCCCATAGACTCCCAAGTCTACACCTACATATGGATCATTTCATATGGAAAAGATCTGAAAACTAGATGAACTCTTCTCCACAACAAAGGGTGAAAGGACCACATTGAGAATGGTAGGAGAGGCAGAGAAACAATCTTGTAAAAATCCCACCCCCAGTGCAGCAACATATCTGGTGAGGGATCTCACCAGATAGGCACATATCCCAAAGGAGAAAAGGGCTGGTGTCCCACATTGGGCACCCTAGCCCTTGAGATGTGCACCAGAATGATGAGTCCTCAGAATGTCTGGTTTGGAGCACCAATGGGGCTGATGTCTGGGGATCTCAGAGTGCCATAGGAAACTGATGTTCCCCTCCTGGAAGGCTCATGTGTGGTTTTGCTCTTCCCAAGACCAAGTGAATAAACAGCAGTTTGGAAAATACCTAGATTATATGTGAAGGAGAATCATTTGCTGATTTGAGGTCATTGGCTGGAGGAGTGGAGGACAGTTGAGATCCTCCTTGGAGACAGAAGCATTAACAGATGCCATCATTATACTCTTCACACAGCCTGCTAGCACAAGCAGGTGAGCTTGGAAATGGCATCATGGCATTGCTGGGACAGTTTGGGGTAAGCAGTTATAGCACTTGCTGAAACTGGAGAGCACAGGTAGTTGTAACTCTTCCCTGTTCCCTGGCTGGCGTGGACAAGTACAAGCAGTTATGACATCTTTCCGCTCTCAGCCTAACGCTAGTGCCTGCACTGACAGGGTTCTCTCTTGCTGCATCATTGAAGCCTGCAGGCATGCATAAACAAGACATTTTCTTGCTGCCTTTCTGAAGCTAGCAGGCATACCCTGCCTAGTACACTCTTCAGCTGCCTTGTTAAAGCCAGAAGCCATGTGTAATCTACACAGGGGGCATCCCTTGATCACCTGACCCTGGTGCCAAGAGGACTGGCATTCCAGAACTCCATGGAACTGTAACAATCAGAAAGACACCTCTTGACAGGCCACCACCCCCAGGGAGGTACACAGCTGACTGAAACACAAGTCCAATCTTCCTATGAAAAAGACCTATTTACTTAGCCTGGAGCTTCAGCCTGATGGACAGGCTTCCAGTTTCCCACACATCTAGAGGTCTAGGAGGTGCTCCTAGGGAACATAAGCAAGGATACATCATCCTTGTGTACTCCCTTGACTATAGATAGCTCAGTTTGATGATACTTCCCAGAAAGGAGCTTGTAAGTTTTTCTGGAGTCCCAATTGCAACTCACCCAGGGACACCTCCAGATCTCCTGGGCTAAAGGCCAACAGGTATTATAAATGCAGTCCCACAGGACTGTATATATTTGCAGACTTTAAAAGCTGCTGCCTGAGGGTCTGGCTCCCATCAGCCTGAAACCAGGTGCTAAATGAGATTCTTCTCCTTGGATCACTGAAAAGTCTTGGCACACCCTCAACTAGGGGCTATATCAAGAATAAATCAGGCAGTTTAGACAATTACAAAGGTTCAAGAAACCCAAAAGCTAGGAAAAGTTTGAATAAGAAGGATAAAGACTGAAAGAAGTAGCTGTTTTGTCAGATACATAGAAACACAGAGAGCCAAACAAAATAGGTAAACAGAAATATGTTCTAAATGAAACAAAACAAAACTTCAGAAAAAGACCTCAATGATACAGAGATAAGTAATACACCTCATAAAGAATTGAAAGTAATGGTTATTAAAGATGCTCACTGAACTCGGGAGAAGAATGGATGAACATAATAAAAACTTTAACAAAGAGGTAGAAAATATAAGAAAGTACCAGACAGAAGTCACAGAGCTGAAGAATACAATGCCTGAATTGAAAAATATGCTGGGGGCAGTGGAGGGGGGTCAACAGCAGACTGGATAAAGTAGAAGAATGGATCAGCATAGACTCATCCAGAATGAGAGGCAAAAAGAAAAACAATAAATGAAGATAATTTAAGGGACCTCGGGGCAACATCAGGCAGAATCGCATTCCCATTATAGAGGTCCCAGAAGAAGAGAGAGAGAAAGTGGCAGAAAGCTTATTTAAAGAAATATTGTCTGAAAACTTCTTCACCTGGGGAGGGAAACAGACATCCAGGACCAGGAAGCCAAGATAATTATAATTCCAAGTCATATTATAATTAAACTGTCAAAACTTAAAGAGAGAATCTTAAAAGCATCAAGAGAAAAACTCTTTCATACAACGAAATTCTATAAGGCTGTTAGCAGATTTCTCAACAGAACCTTTTCAGGTCAGAAGGGAGTGGCACAATATATTCAAAGTGCTGAAAGCAAAAAAAAACTTTCAACCAAAAATACGCTACCTGGAAAGATTATTATTCAGATTTGAAGAAGAGATAAGGAGTTTTTTAGAGAAGCAAAAGCTAAAGGAATTAGCTACTACCAAACTAGCCTTAGAAATATTAAAGGGACTTCTTTAAGCTGAAAAACAAGGCAAAAATTAATAACAAGAAAACATATCAAAGTGAAAATTTCACTGGAAAAGGTAAATATATAGAAAAGGTAGTAAGTTAATCACTTATAAATCTACTTAAAGAGGTCAGAAGACAAAAGTAGTAAAATTAACTAAAACTACATACAATAAAAGATGACACATCCAATAAAAGATTTAAAATGTGACATCAAAAATATAAATTGTCAAGGGAGTAAAAGTGTAGAGTTTTGGAATGTGTACAAATTTAAGTTGCTATTGACTTAAAAATAGACTGTTATATCAATAGGCTGTTATATGTGAGCACAAAGCAAAAACTTATAGTAAATATGAAAAAGAAAATAAGAAAGGAATCTAAATAAAACATTAAAGAAAGTCATCCAGCCACCAGGGAAAAAAGAGAGAACTACAAAAGCAGCCAGAAAACAACAAACAAAACGTCAATAAGCACATACCTATCAGTAATGATTTCAAATGTAAATGGACTAAATTCTCCAATTAAAAGACATAGAGGGGGTGAATGGATTTTTAAAAAAGACACATTTATATACTGCCTATAAGAGACTCCAGATGTAAGGACACACAGACTGACAGTGAAAGGAGAGAAAATGACGTTTCATTCAAATGGAAACAAAATGAAAGTTGGGGTAGCTATACTTATATTAGACAAAATAGACTTTAAAACAGACTATAATAAAAGAGGCAGAAGAAGAGCATTACCTAATGATAAAGGGGTCACTCCAATAGGAAGATAAAACAGGTGTAAATACATATGCAACTGACATTGGAGCACCTAAATATGTAAAGCAAATACTACCAGACCTAAAGGCAGAAACTGAAAGCAATACAATATGTACGGTATTTTAACAATCAACTTCTATCAATGGATGGATCATCCAGATAGAAAATCAATAAGGAAACATAGGCCTTAAATGATATATTAGACCAGATGGACTTAACATATTTATAAATCATTCCATCCAAAAGCAACAGGATACATATTCTTCTCAAGTGCATGTGGAACATTCCCCAGAATAGATCACATATTAGGTCACAAAACAAGTCTCAATAAATTCAAGAAGACTGAATCATATCAAGCATCTTTTCTGACCACAATGATATGAAACTAAAAATCAATTATAAGAAGAATACTGTAAAAACGACAGATATAAAGAGATAGAACAACATGATAAATTAAAAAGAAACCTAGAGACAAAAGAAAACATACCAAAATCTAGAAGATGCAGCAAAAACAGTTCCGAGAGAAAAGTTCATAGCATTTACCTAAAGACACAAGAGGGAGAGCCTGGGTGGCTCAGTAGATTAAGTGTCTGGCTCTTGATTTCAGCTCGGCTATGAGCTCAAGGTTTGTGAGATGGAGCCTGGCATTGGGGCTATGTGCTGACAGTGAAGAACCTGCTTGGGATTCTCTTCCTTTCTCTCTGCTTCTCACTCACTTGTGCATACTCCCTCTTTCTCTCTCTCTCTCCCTCTCTCTCTCTCTCTCTCTCTCTCTCAAAAATAAATAAACATTAAAAAAAAGACACAAGAGAAATCTCAAATAAACAATTTAACTTTGCACCTAAAGGAACTAGAATAAGGAAAACACATGAAGCCCAAAGTTAGTGGAAGAACAGAAATAATAAAGATCAGAGTGGAAATAAATGAAATAGAGACTAAAATAATAATAGAAAAGATCAATGAAACTAAGAACTGGTTCTTTGAAAAGATGAACAAAATTGACAAACCTTTAGCCAGATTGATCAAGATAAAAAGAGGGATCAAGTAAATAAAATCAGAAATGAAGGAGAAGTTACAACTGATACCACAAAGGGTCAAAAGAGACTATTATGAACAAATTAAATGCCAACAACCTAGAAGTAGTGGATAGATTCCTAGAAATTTATAAACTTTTAAGACTAAGATATCTGAAGAGGCTGATTACTAGTAAAAGCGATTGAATCAGCAAAAACCTCCTAACAAACAGAAGTCCAGCACAAGACAGCTTCACTAGTGAATTCTACTTAACAAAGATTTAATACCTATCCTTGCCATACTCTTCCAAAAAACTGAAGATGAGGGAAATCTTCCAAATTCATTTTATGAAGACAGCATCATTCTGATACCAAAACCACACTAGGACACCACAAAAAAAGAAAATTACAGGCCAGTATTCTTGATGAACATAGATGCAAAAATCCTCAAACCAAATATTAGCAAACTGAGTTCAAAGACAAATACTTCATGATTTTTGCACTTCATGTGGAATCTAATAAACAAAACAAACAAAACAAAACCTGGATTCACTGATACAGAGAACAGATTGGTGGTTGCTAGAAGAAAGGAGGGTTGAGGGATGGGCAAAATGTGAGAGGGGGATTAAGAAGCACAGACTTCCAGTTATAAAGTAAGTAAGTCATGGGGATGTAATGTACAGCATGGGGAATATAGTCAATAACATTGTATTAGCTTTGTAACGTGACAAATGGTTAACTGGGCTTATAGGGTGACTATTTTTCAACATACACAAATGTAGAATCACTATGTTGTATACCTTAAAACTCATAATATTGTATGTCAACTATACCTCAATGAATTTTGTTAAAAAAATTTTAATGTTTATTTATTTTTGAGAGGGAGAGAAAAAGAGAGAGAAAGAGAGAGAGAGAGAGAGAGAGAGAGAGAGAGAGAGAGAGAAAGATGGAGCATGAGTGGGGGAGGGGCAGAGAGAGGGAGACAGAATCTGAAGCAGGCTCCAGGCTCTGAGCTGTCAGCACAGAGCCTGGGGCTCGAACTCACGAACCCAACCATGAGATCATGACCTCAGCCAAAGTCGGATGCTTAACTGACTGAGCCATCCAGGTGCCCCACCTCAATAAATTTAAAATAAAAAGAAGAAAGAAACAATGATTCTGCTGCTCGATGTGAACAAATAAGTCCTCTGTAGCTTTCTAGGTGGGGAATTGTAATCTATAAGATGCTTTTTTAACAACAGTGGTCAGGAGCTAGATGAGAAAATCCTTTCAGAATATTTTTCCAATCAGAAGAGTTTCTACAGATTTTTTGTTTCTACTACCCGCTCCAGAACAAAAAAAGTACATAGGAACAAATCAACAGCAGAGAGCTCACTATCTTCTCTCGCTTCCATCCTGCTGTTGCTTGCCCAGCCAAAAAACATTTCTGTTTTCTATATTTCTTTCTGCAAAGATGATTCAAACTGACAAAGTGGTGGCAAAAGTCAGCAACCAAACTTAAGCAGAGAAGACTTGCCAAGGCTGGTCTGCTCTTTAACTGGAAAGAGCTGATTGTACAGTTTAAATGCCAGGAAGGAAAACCATATTCTTTT
This sequence comes from Panthera tigris, assembly GCF_018350195.1. NCBI lineage: Eukaryota > Metazoa > Chordata > Mammalia > Carnivora > Felidae > Panthera > Panthera tigris. The sequence goes on from NC_056663.1 coordinate 133,732,732, forward strand.
CCTTCTTGGGCTTGTTCTCTTTGTCATCTGCATATAACAACTTGTAAGCAATCCCAATCCAATTTTGCAAGGTGATCTTTTATAAGATATTTATATCAAAGATGTCAGCTTAATACTGACAAAAGCATAGACTTTGGGTGGCTTTTTGTAAAACACTTGTGTGTAGAAAATTAAATATTTAGAAATAAGATGACACATTTTATGTTAACTAAATTTTTATGAAATTCCAATTAGAGTTAAATTAAAGTTAAAATAATTGTAGTTATAAGATGCCCTGGAAATAATCCAGTGTATTAATCTGTGTTAACTTGGATATATATCCATATATTTATACACATAATGAATATATAACTAATATATAATTTATATTATAATATAAAATATATATATAATACACACATATTAATCCAATGGATTAATTTATCTTAATTGAATATGATATAATATTATAATGTAATAATATATAATAATTATGCTATAAATATTACCAATTATATATATACTTTAATATTATTACCAATTGTATATATAAAATGTCAAGTCAACCCATATTAGTAGAGCAATCACTGTCCATGGAAACTTCTTCAAATAATAATAGCCTTTAAGTACTTAAAAAATGGTTTACTGTAAGTCCTCTTTTTAATGTGCTCATTTTTATTAAAGAAAAAGACACTATTGAGTCACTGATGCTTTTAACAGCTTTTCTCATCTTAGTGATGAATTGGAGTTATTCCATGCACATGCTGATTTAATCACCCTTGAACTAATAGCACATTCCCCCCCCCCCCGCCCCAAATGGCTGGGAAAGGTTATGGAATATTTGTAAATGTACCAGAACAAAAGAGATGGAAACATGGCAATGTTCAGCAACATGATGGAAAGATATTGAATATCTGTTTATTGATAATTATTATTAGGAAGGAATTTAAGTGAGTAAATTCTTTGAATTCTGTAAAATATTTGCACATTTAAATATTATCGATTCAATTGCAGATGCTTTAAGATACCTTATATTATCATGTTCAGTCACTATAGTTACAAATGTACTTATGCCTTAAGGTAATTGGATTTACCATTGTGTTTAATCAATGACTGTATTTAATTTTCAGTCTCTATAACTTTGGTTTACACATCTATAAAACGGGGACTTATTAGTATCTCACAGGACTCACAAAGTTTAAAACAAGTGAGATACAAGAAATTGCCTTAAGTCTGATATTTTCATGACTTTAACATGGAAGGTAGACTTAATGTTACTCTTTTCTACCTGTGGAAAATTGCAAAAGGTCAACTTACATAACCCAGGAAGATGGCTGATTGTAACAACTGTGTTATTAGCAGATTGTGCTTATTATATTCACATTACAGTTACAAACATAGGATTTAAAAAACGACTTTACTACTCTTCCATAGCTGAGTCTAGCAAAGAAATATCGGAACATTTTGGTCATAGCCTTCATTCTGAGATTCAGTTAACCAAGATTATTCACAATATTTATACAAGTGTTAAATATTAGTTTTTAAATTTGTAACGTGGCTACACAGACCCAGCTAACCATCTTTAAGCACAGACTAGATAGAAGAGTTTTGTGGTCATGAGGCTGATGGAGTGAAGGAAAATGGGTAAAATCATCCAGAGGATTGATTTTAATTAAGTATCCATCATTTTAAGTGAAATCATCCAGGGTATTGATGAAAAATAACAGACTTCCTGAATAACACAAAGGACACTGGATCTGTGGGTCTCAAATGATGATTTTACTTGGTTTCTGGAAACATCACTCACTGTCCTAAGGCACATTTCTTAGAGCTCCTAAACAACTGTTGTGCTAAATGATGCAGCTTTAATCACACATTTTCAGTTAGCCCCTGACCAGTGGAGATGATTATCCTGATCCACATATGGAATATCAGCACATTTTATATCCCTGTTATTTCCCATTAATTTTACAATTTAGACCTTTAACTGCAACCTTGTTGATATAAGGAACATTGAGCTTCAAATATTGCTTTTATGTTGATAAGAGGTGTGAGGTGGCAGTGGTCCAGTGCAATAGGACAGAAACTGTATCTTTTTCCTACATTTTGCCCTTTGGCCCTTTTGTATAACACAATCCCCAAATACATATTTGCTGTATTTCTCCATTGACAACTAAGATTTTTAAATATCATATTTTTTCCTTCACAGAGAAAATGTGGTACTTTGAGAAACTATGTAGAAGTTTAATGGCAGTATGCTTACATAATATACATATATATAATTCCTATTTCTATGTATTAATCAATAAGTATGCGTGTGTTCATATTTGTAAATATATAATTGTCACTGTGATAATTGAAACTGACGGGCTGGTAGTATATAATCTTAAAAATTATATTTGATTTTAGAGTGTATTATTGACATTTATTCTGAATCTGTCATCCTTCAGTAAATTTGTAATTAATTTGTGTCCCTTTAGTAAAAACTGATAGCAGGAACTTGTAGTCCAGTAGCATTTTCCTTAGCAGAGGGGAAAAATAGTCACTTAAATTTCCAGAGGTAATTATGTACTTACAGATGGTTGAGTCTTATAAATCAGATATTGGTAGAAATGCTAAGGTCCCTTATCAGGAGAATTAATTAGTAAACCTTATCTATCTATCTATCTATCTATCATTTATGAATGTATTCATGTATGTATGTATGTATGTATGTATGTATGTATTTTCAGTCTCTACTTTAATCCCAAAGATTAAATGACTGAGACTGATTCTTATTTCTTTAAGGACCTATCTTCCAAGGCTTCAATAGATTTCACTGCAAAAATAAAAATGGCTTATGGTCCATGTACTGTTTTTCCAGATACATAAATCCTGATTAATTGTTAGGATTAAAGTACGTCCAGGGGAGCCTGGGTGGCTCAGTGGGTTAAGTGTCCGACCTTGGCTCAGGTCATGATCTCGTGATTTGTGAGTATGAGCCCCACACTGGGCTCCGTGTTGACAGCTCAGAGCCTGGAGCCTGCTTCAGATTCTGTGTCTCCCTCTCTCTCTGCTCCTTCCCTGCTCACACTCTATCTCTCTCTCAAAAATAAACATTAAACATTTTTTTTCCTTGAACAAATGTATTTATTATGCATTTCAAAGGTATACCATGATTTTGGATGGGAAGTTCCGTCATTAAAGCAGTGTCCGTGTTCCTTAAATTACTTTATAAGTACAATGTTATCACAATAAAAGTACCAACAGCTTCTTAATCAGACAAGCTAATTTAAAAACTAGTAGTACTAAAAAAGAATAAAAACAAGCAAAAATATCCAAGAGATCTCTGGAAGAGAGGAGTAATGAGGGGAGAAGAGCTCTATCAGATATCAGACCATATTATAAAGTCTCAACAGTTAAAACACTATGGTACTGGTATATAGCAACAGACAGATTAAATGAACAAAACCCGAAATAGATCCAAATCTGCTTAGGAATTTAGTGTGTGACAAAGTCAATGTGGGAGGTTGTATTTTCTAAAAACAGCCACAATGATGATTCTGGTCCCACATACTCTTGCCCCTCTCTTGAACCAGGGCAGGCCTTTGTGACTGCCTTAATTGATGAGGTACAGTAGAAGTGATGCTATTTAACCCCAGAGACTTTGTCATAAAGGCAATGCAAACTCTGCCTGGCTTTCTCCCTGTATGTGGAGATGCTTGCCTTTGGATGCCAGCCTCCCGGTTGTGAGGAAACCCTGGGCACATGGAGAGGCCTGGGTGGAGAAGAATCAAGGTCCCCAAATCTTTAATCCCAGCTGAACTCTTAGCCAACAGCCAGCACCAACTTGCCAGCCATGTTTGTGAGTCATCTTGAAAGTGGATCCTCCAGTCCTTGGTGGACTAAACATTTTTTTAATTAAAAGTAAATAAGTGAATTGCATCCATGGTTATACTTTTACAAATAAACTAATTTAAATATAAATACCTAAAGGCTAATCCTGCACTAGCCAATGCATCTTGGAAGAGCCAACATTCTTTATATAAAGGGAGCAAAGTCTTCAGTTAGATTATGCTAAATAACAGATGGCAATTGCTTTTCCTCAGATTCCAGAAATCATTCTCATTTCCTACTCTGAAATCACTCTCATTTACTACTCTATCTGTAGGTAAAATGGCTGAGAACAAAAACAAAAAACAAAAGAAGAGCAGGTAGGTGTTATAAATATTATAACTAAAAATACTAAGGCTTAGAGGAGCTTTTTATAAAGCTCAGAAGGAAGGTACTTGGCCCCTCTCTCTCCAAAGTCATGCTTCTGGCCCATTACAGCATCACATTCTGTTTATAGAGTCTGAGTTGTCTTTCTGATGACGGATTTGAATGTGGGAGCTGAGGACGAATGAAGGAAGACATCTTTCAGTTTGAAAGTTTGAGTGACAGCCCTATCATTTCCTTGTTCCGCTCTCTACTCCCGGATTTATTAAGTTTATTTAAAATATTTGACCTTGTCAAGTGAGTTTCATTTTACATGTCCAAAGTTATGAATCCAGTGTTGAACCATTGCATTTTAAGCTTCTCTGTAGGAGGGGGGAGTCTAAATTACAATCAGAGAGGGAATGTAGCCACTTCATTTGATACGGGGTTTCTTTTTTTTAAAGACATGTATTTTCAAGTTCTCTTAGTGATGCTCTTCCTCACCTATACTTATATTTGTTTTTTATCACTGAAAATATTTTCCACAGAAGATTTTAATATGTCCATTCATAAAAATCAAGATTTTACTTCCAAACCAGAGAGATGCAATGCCAAATATATTTAAAAGTTGTTTTCTTTGGTTCCACCTGGGATTGGAAAATATGGTTGGGGAATATGTTGCCCTGCACAAGGGCACATGGATGGAGGAGCATGTGGGCGTGCCCTCACCATCCTGCAATGTGCCCTGAGGTGTCCCCTTTACCCAGAGGAGCTGCCTTTTCCTAGTTACATACCCACTGCAGGGCTAGCAGCTGATACAGAATGAATGAATTTTAATTTTTTTTTTTAACATTTATTCATCTTTGAGAGACAGAGAGAGAGCATGAGTGGGGGAGGAGCAGAGAGAGAGGGAGACACAGAATCCGAAGCAGGCCCCAGGCTCTGAGCTGTCAGCACAGAGCCCGATGCGGGACCAAACTCACTGGCTGTGAGATCATGACCTGAGCCGGAGTCGGACGCTTAACCGACTGAGCCACCCAGGTGCCCCAAGAATGAATGAATTTTAGATTGCCAGGCAATCAATGAGAGAAACTCAGTTTAAACTAGCAAAAGTGTAAGTTGCAGAATAACTAGTATAGCAAAAATCTAGCAGACTTAGAATGTTAAATAATTCACTGGCATGGAGGTTTAAGGTGCCCAAGATAATTTAAAGAATCAGGAAGCAGAGGAACATTATAAGGCAAATTGTTGGCACATGAACCATGTTCCTTCTTTCACCTCCTTTTGCATCTCCTTATGGACGCGAGTCTTTCAAGGCCCTCTGTTCTCTGAGTCTGTCATTCTCCTGCTGGATTACCTTTTTCCTCTTTAGCCTGGAACTGTGGAAATGATTTTCAAAGACAGTCTCTGATGCTCTCCATGTTCTTACCTCTTTGTCCTCTGCAGCTCCCTGTTTTCTAAACCCCCTTTCAGATCAGCCCAACCAGCTGTTTTCTGTACTGCTGGAAGGCAGCGCTCAGCTTGTGAAATCACATAATCATGCTGATTTCCTCCATTATAAGTTTTGAGCTTCATCCTCAGCTGGGCCCTTGTTGCTTCAATCCTTTTACTTACGTGTCTCATCAGCTCCATATCTCTTTTCCCATGGTGGCTGTGACAGTCCTTTTTACAACTGGCATTGCCAGCTCCCAGGTCTACTTCTCCTGCCCCATTTTTTATAGAAGGCTTTACCTCCCACTTCCTGGAAAAAACAGATGTCCCCAGGCGTGTGAGCTCCCAGTTTCCCCTTCCACCTCCGAACTCTGTCATCTACAGTCTTCTCTGCCTGGAGGCTGGCCACCCACCTGTATTTTCACTTCCATCCCTTCCCTCCCCCGCCACCGGGACCTAGGGGTTTGCTCTCTATCTTGCGTCACTGCTATCTGTTCTCCAGGACCTTCTTCTCCCTTGTTTCTAGAAGACCTCCCACCAAATTCTCATGTTAAAAAAAAGTTATTTAGGATGTGCCTGCCCCTCAAACTACCTCTTTGACTCTCCCTCATCATCAAGCTTCTGAATACAGTAGTCTGAATGTAGTGCCTCTACATACATAAAGTCTCATTTCACGGACAGTGCCAATTCTATCACCATGAGTCCTCTGGTGGAGTAGGATGTTCTGGAGAAGGCTACCATGACTCCCTAAATGATTAATCCACTGGCTTCTTTCTCAGCTCCTACTTTTTACTTCTCTGTAATGTTTGGAAATGTTAAATATTCATCAAATTCTTCTTGAATGTCTGTCTTCCCTTGATTTTCAAGCTGGGAAATTTCAAAACCTGCCCTTTGTTTGGAATTGGATGAACTGGCCAGCACATAATGAGCAGCGTAACATAGTGGGTAAGAATACAGACTGGAACCAGAGTGCTCTGGCTGGGATCCTGACTAGGTCTTACCTATGTGTGACCTCAGTTATTTCACTGGAAGGTGGGGCTGATAGAAATATGTATGTACAGAGTTGTTAAAGTGCTCTAAATTAGTTAATACAATGCCTGGCTGTCGTCAATAGTCAATACATGTTAATATTTATTAGTGTTACCTGACCTGGGTCATGGGCAGTTTCTAAGGGATTGGTTACATGGAGAACTGTTTTTTATAGTTTAATGAACACAAAGACAGTAAAAGACTCTAATCCAAAGCTCCTGAAGGCAAGATTGGAATTAAGAGCCAGAGCAAAAGGAGATAGAGAAGCAGAAACTAATTCCTAATCCTGTTGGGAGGGAGATTCTACGTGAGGGAGGAAGGCAAGTTTCAAGAACCAGTAGAGAACTGTATCAAAGTGGGAGAAATTGGGAACAATGCAATGAATCTAGGACATTGTTTACAGAGTAAAGTTGCTTACAAATTAAAATTCGTGTATTAGAAAATGACATATTAGTCATTGTTCCCAAATGTGCTGGCCACTTTTTTTGCTTCTGTTTATATATATATGAAGCTATTTCCCCTCACCTGAGATGGTCTTGGCCTGTCTATCATATTACCTGGGAAACTGCTAGTCATTTCAGTTTTCAGCTGTAAGTTTACTATATTTGTCAAACTTTAACTCACTTTTCCTATTGCTTAGCAAAAGAGGTACTCTCTTACCTGTATTGGTATAACATGCTACATTTACATCTCTTTTGGTGCTGTTCATATTTTTATTGCTCTTTAAGTCTGTGTCTGTTGTCAGATGATGAATCTCCTTGGGAAAAAGATCTGGCTAATTCATCCTTATAGTCTCAAGACTTCAAAAGTGTGGGGAACATAATGAGAACACCTTAAATGTTGAATTGTTGCATATTAAATCCATCAATACTATAATGTGTATATCTATGTCTGTCTATCTATCTATATATCTATCTACCTACCTACTGTGTATTAAGTAAATAGTATGTCTCCCTAATTTCAGAAGTAATACATAAATAATCAAAATACTCAGGGGCTCCTGGGTGGCTTCAATCGGTTAAGCATCTGACTTTGGCTCAGGTCGTGATCTCATGGTTTGTGAGTTCAAGCTGGCATTGGGCTCTGCACTGACAGCTCAGAGCCTGGAGCCTACTTTGGATTCTGTATCTCCCTCTGTCTCTGCCCCTTCCCTGCGTGTGCTCTGTCTCTGTCTCTCTCTCTGTCTCTCAAAAATAAATAAACATAAAAAAATTTAAAAATACTGACTCTTTAACAAATGGTGCTGGGAGAACTGGATAGCAAATGTCCATCAACTGATGAATGGATAAAGAAGATGTGGTTTATATATACAATGGAATACTACTTGGCAATGAGAAAGAATGAAATCTGGCCATTTGTAGCAACGTGGATGGAACTGGAGGGTATTATGCTAAGTGAAATAAGTCAGGCAGAGAAAGACAGTTACCGTATGTTTTCACTCATATGTAGATCCTAAGAAAACTTAACAGAACCATGGGGGAGGGGGAAAAGTTACAGACAGGGAGGTTAAGAGACTTAAGATACTCTTAAGATACTTAAGATACTCTTCTTAAGAGACTTAAATACTGAGAACAAACTGAGGGTTGATGGGGGGTGGAGGAGATGGGAAAGGGGATGATGGGCATTGAGGAGGGCACCTGTTGGGATGAGCACTGGGTGTTGTATAGAAACCAATCTGACAATAAATTATATTTAATATAAAAAAATTTAAAAATACTGAAAATAGAGACTAGCATTGAAATAGATACCAATGCAACTATAACAACACAATCGATTTTTAAAATTATTTATTAAATGCTATACCAATTTGCATTTGATCTGATAATATTGAATACCATGGACAAGTGGCAAGTTCTAAAAGAATCATTAAAAAATGCAATCCAAGGACTTGATGAAGAGTCACTAAAAACACTCTTCAATACTTTTGTGTCTAAATGTGAAAGAGATAACATAGTCACTGTAAATTTATATTCATGGCATCCATACAGAATGCACTAGGCTTGAAAATTAAAGACATGAATGCCATTAATACAGCTAAAGTCAATATTGGGATATATTTAATAGCGCTGTACATATGAGGAGCATTACTGGATTAAGGGGAGAATGACTAGGCTTAATAAAATGAAGAAAATGTAAATTATGATAGTTGTTTAGATTCATTAGATTCATATAAATCTGAAATAAAGATAAAACACAGATTTTAAAAATGTAATCTTATCCCTGAGGTAACTTACTAATTAATTTTCATTCAATGAATGTTTACTGAGTGACTGATTCATATTAGACACTGTGCTAAGTCATAGGGATATAAAATTGAATAGACAGGGTCAAAGATCCTGCCATCTATTCAGTCAGGAGATAGACACATAAACATGTAAATTATAAATGGCATTGCTTTTCTTGGGCTAATTCCTTCACCTCCTCCAATTCGTATACATTAGAATAATTCTGGCTGCTATAATAAATTGACCAAAAAGCCCAACAGAGGTTTAAACACAATAGGAGTTTATTTCTTTTCTGTTTACCTTTCCCCTGGGAGATAAAGAACTGGATAAGGGGAAGGTGTCTGCTCTGTTCAGGGGTGTGAGGAGCCAGGCTGATGAAGACCCTGCCATATTCACCTGTGGCATCCAAGATCACCAAATAACAGACGGGTATAAAAGCACAGAGTGACCTTTATTGGGAAGGCCCGGAAGTGGTGTATTTCCCTTCTGCTCACATTCTGCCAGCTAGAACTTAGTTATATGGCCACCTCTAACTGTATAGGAGGCTGGAAATGTCATCTGGCTGTGTGCCCAAGAAGAAGAGGAGAACTAGGATTTGTAGTCTTTGCCCTATTTAAATGTTCATCGTTCCCCCGAATCCAGGGTCAGTGCCCATCTGACATGCTTCCACATCTCCCTGAATTTTCCTTTGTCAAATCATCATCACACTAGTTTTACATTGTCTCATTTTCTACTAGCTATATACTCCTTATAGGCAGAGACTGTCAGACTTGCTCCCAATTGTACTTCTAAAGCTTAGCGCAGCTCCTGGCACAGAGTAGGCACTTAATAAATATTTACTGCTGTAAATTGTTCATCTCTTATTCACTCTCAACTCACTGGAATCCACCTCTGTGCACGCCACTGCTGGAATGGCCCTCGTTGTTACCAGTAACCAAATGCCAAAGATGTCAAGGAATCTTTGGTCTCCGTCTTATTTTATTTGGCACTTGCTTCTTCATTTTGATACTCTTTTATTTAAAGTTTATCTCTGAGTTTTTCTTTTTTTTTAAATTTATTATTTTTTAAATGTTTTTATTATTTTTTGAGAGACAGAGAGACGGCGAGGGTGGCAGAGGCAGAGAGGTGGGGGACAGATGATCTGAAGCAGGCTCTGTGCTGATAGTAGAGAGCCCGATGTGGGGCTTGAACTCACGAACTGTGAGATCATGACTTGAGCTGAAGTCGACGCTTAACTGTCTGAGCCGCCCAGGCGCCCCTACCTCTGAGTTTTTCAATTTTACTTTTTCAGTTCTTACGTGGACCCCTTTTCTGTGAGGTTGGCTTTCAAAGGAGAGCTCTTGGGTGTTAAGTGCCTGCAGTCTCACGGGGAAAGAAGGAATATATTTTCAAAAGATAAGAATGCCTGTGTACTCCATCAGAGAGGAAATGTGGATGCTGGAGGTGTGTGTGTGGAGAGGAGAAAGGGATAAGGCCCGAGACTCCTAGAGACAGTAAGAGAGGACCGAAATACAGAAACAGAGAGAAAGAGCAAGAAATAGATGACAGATACACAAAAAGAAGAGGAAGAGAGGAGTTGGAGACACACAAGAACATAAAGCAGGCAGGTGACAGACACCCAGAGAAAAATAGAGAGTGACGGAGACTGAAGATACCAGAAAGGGAAAGCATATTTGTCAGAGAACAATTTCAGAGAAAGCAAGGAGATCCTAATGAGATTAACTTTGAAAAGAGACAGTAATTCTCCATGAGAGAGCAAAATCGAAATAACCCTTTTTCTTTTGTTTACAATGAACCGTGTTTGATATATTGTGTAACATTTCTTTACTAATGTTGCTTTCCTCTCAAATCGAGGTGGAAATTTGAATGCACAAAGAAGTCTTTTGACTATGCAGCTACATGTGAAAAGGCAATTGAAAGGAAAAGTAGGGCAAATGTTAGAGAAGAGCATTAGTCACAGAGCCATTCTTGCAAAATTGCTGCTTCTGTGTCTTTGTACTTTGAGGGGGATGAAACTCATTGGTCAAAGTTTCTTATCATTGACACCTTTTCTTTCCGTTAATATGGTAACAAGTAGGGAATAGAAATGTAGACTCAACTACCACATCCATAGTGTACAACTTGTCTAACAGTGTTCATAGACCTTTGTTTCTTTTATAACCCATTGTTAGTATTTAATATCAATTAATTAATTATTGTTATTATTTATATATATTATTAATTATTGATATTAAGTAATTAATATCAATTTTCATTAATTTTGTCCTGAAAGCAAACATGAAGTTTCTAGATCAGAGACAGACTATTGATACTCGCAGCAGTAACTGCATCAGTTACCTATGACCCTTCTCCCCTTTTAGGGCTGTGTTATCAAGGCCAAATGTTATATGTACATGCAAGGGCATTTTTGCACTACCAAGAAGAAATTATGAATCTGGGAATTTGTATAGGAACTGTTACACAGCTGCCAGCTTCTCCTTCTGAGAGATGATAGGTAGATAGACAGACAGATAGATAGATAGATAGATATCAAATATCCCCAGTATAAACAGATCTTCTCTGGGAAGAGAAAGGAAAGATCCCTCTTTTATAATCCTTTGAAAGGTAAACAGGTGGTTCTGGGTTTCACCTGCTTTTAAATAAACACATTTCTCTCCAGAAGTCTCTATTTATTGACTCTTTAATTCCACTATTTGTTCTTTAGCCAGGTTCCAGTTTTCTTTGCTTAGAAAGCCCTTATGATGCAGAAACATTAAAACTCCTCTATGAGTTATGTACCATTAATTGCGTGAATAATATAAAATTCCAGCCTTATAAAGTAATAGCATTTCTTGGATCAACCTTATAAAATGGCTATTTAAAAATAACTTTAAAATAATGGTTGTTTCATAAAAACATTTTTGTTTTTAACAACTCTCATTTAACTAGAATAATAATTTAACTAGAATAATAGAAGATCTTTTAATATTTTAATTAAATTATAAGTACATGTGGTGTGGCTATATATACATGATGGTTCTATGTGCATAAATCAAAATAGCCCTTTAAAACACACTAAAAGAAAAGGACCACTAATTTGGTACCTGTTCATATAAACCTTGCTAACTCCTGTTGTATGCACTAAAAAATATTTATTACTAACTTAGTTTGGAACACAATAATAGCAAAATTATAGTTGAGATTCAATGCTATTTACATCCTATTCTCTAGCAAGCTTAGCACCCGATAACTATTTTCCTTGGTTTCTAAAATGCTTATAAGAGGGACTTAAACTTTGCCAATATATAAATTTAAAAAATATGAATATCTGTCTTCTCATAGTGAAATGATTTGCCTTGAAATCAGGACCCACAGCTATTTTATTTCATTCCATTGAATTTACTTATTTATTTAGCACCTAATATGTTCTAGGCAGCATGCTAGATGCTGAAACTATGTCACGAGCAAAAGTGGATATGGTTCTCACTCTCTTTCTAAATTATTTTGTCTAGTAGATAGGATCTAGCTATAGATATCTGCTTTAAATAAGATATATCCTTAAATATTCTAACAAAGATACAGAGTACAGTGGCTTAAATACTTCTCTCTCCAATAAAACTCTAAGCTGCATGGTTCCAGGGGATAGGGCAATTTTGCTCTACAACGTGATTCAGAAATACAGGCATCTTGACAATGTTGTTCTTGCCTCATGCTAAAGTCACAAATGTCACATTCTAGCTTGCAGGAAAAGATAAATAGTAAGTGGGAAAGAAGCAATCTATCCATAAGGTTATGACCCAGAAGTTGAATATTTCATTTCTGCTTTCATCCATCATCCAGAACTGAATCACAGAGTTACATCTGGCTGAAAGGGAAGCTGGGAAATATATTTGCTGCCAAATGCCATATGCCTATCTAAACTAGGGAGGTTCTTATAACTATGAGGAGGAAGAGGATGGATTTTGGGAAACCATAAGTCTCTGAAACAGTACTTTTTCAGTTTCTGGATCTGATAACTGATACCCAGTCCCTTTTCTTGTCCATCTGACTTTGACTTGTGGGCCCTGCTTTAAATCAGTGTAGGTTTTAGTTCTTGATCCCTCTAAATTGTGTCCCAGCCAGCTGCATTATATGGATTAGGGCCAATTGATTCTCAAGAAATGCCGCAAGGTAGCATAAGTTATATGATAAATAAATGGATTTGTGTTCTGCTAGCCTGATGCAATCATCCTGTCTGTCTCCTTCAGCCTTTCACACTGTCTGGAACACAAGAGCTACTAAAAAAAAAAAAAATCTTCATTGAATGAATAATAAACAAATGAATGACATTGAATGACATGTTATAGTAGTGGCTATGACTTACATTCTTTTTTCCACCCTTGTTTTACTTTCAGGAAAAAAAATAATGTTTATTTATTTTTGAGAGAGAGAGAGATAGAGAGAGTGCAAGCAGCAGAGAGAGGGAGACACAGAATCTGAAACAGGCTCCAGGCTCCTAGCTGTCAGCACAGAGCCTGACATGGGACTTGAACCCGTGGACCGTGAGATCATGACCTGAGCTGAAGTTGGACACTTAGTTGACTGAGCCACCCAGGCATCTCCAGCCTTGTTTTTCTTCGACTCTGCAAATCGTTCTATTGGGGACAGAAAGGGAACTAGGCATAGAGTTTATAACCTGGCTCTGAATGTTTTCAGGATGAGAGTTATTGTTTGTATATCTCTCATCTTCTGTTTATAATTATCCAAGATATTTGAGGATAATCATATACTTTTAAGCTATAGAAGAGAATAAAGATATCATCTAATTGCCAATTTTACAGGTAAAAAACTGGGGTTCAACTTGAGAATGTTTGCCTGTTATATAAGTTACTCATATTAGAGGCTTTGACTTTTAATTCATTGTTCTTTTCAATGTTGCATTGATTCTGAATTTTTAGGTGCCCTATAACAGATAGATCTGAGGTTCATACTCAGATCAGCTGCCTCTAAATTAAGCACATATTCTTCTTCGTTAGTAGTTCTCAAAGCATGATTCCTTAGCTGCAGCAATAGCATCAGACTTTACTGGGAACTTGTTTGAAATGTAAATTCTTGCCTCCCATCCCAGACCCAGAAACTCAGCAACTCGGGTCCAAGCTCAGCAATGTGGGTTTTAGCAAGCCCTCCCAGTGACTCAGATGCTTACTCAGGTTTCAGAGCCACTATCCCGCATTGACAGAACAGCACACAGCATATATTAAGACATTATCTTATATGATGTAGACATCCATAACCAAAGCTACCAATTATGGAGTGCCTATGAAGTGCCACTCTCTGTGCTAGATGCTATATGTATCCAGTCTCATGTAATCATTCAATAGTCTGGAAAAATTGTTATTACTGTGTGTATTTTATAAATGAGAGAACTAAGGCTTAGAGAGGCCATACTGTGAACCACCCCCACACCCACCAAGATTACATAATTTGATATTGGCAAGGATGAAATTTTAAAACTCCTATTGTCCGACTCCAATGACCATGAGTTTTTGAAAGCACTGCTTTAAAAAAAATACAATGTATTATAACTTACTCATTGAGATGTATGGAAAATAATATTTGATATCGGGAACATAAAGTTTTCAGGACCATGAACTACTCTCAAATTTCTTCTAGTAATAATGTGTTCATTAAAATGCTGCTTTGAATTTGAACAGCCTTTTAGTATTGCTGGTAGATGCAAAACAGTATTCTGCCAGGAAAAAAAATTGCCAGCTTTTTAAAAAGTAATTTCTGTTTTTACTGCTTGTAGAACTTGGTAGTGGTCTGGTAGAGATAGATGTGTAAACTTCAGGGTTGATGTTTCTCCTCTAAAGCCATGCTTGAGAATTGCGACATGGCCCTGAGAGATAGGCTTCATCCTGAGTATATCTGAGAGTCTACAAGGCCAGATATATCTCAGTCTCCCCAAATGCAGGGAGACTGGACTCCCAAAGTTTATCATTTTCAGGTCTCTGGGGGACCAGTTGACCTATCTTTCCTCAAACAGTTACTGATGCAAGAGGATACTTGGGTATACAGAGTGTAGATGGTTGAAACCATAGCGCACATTCTTACTTGACTTTGTATTTATTTTCACCTGTGGAGACACTGAGTCCTGAGTAGACATTGCCCGTTAATAATTGGCTTGCAGTGGGTAGCTCTAGTTATTGCCAGAAGGAAATTCTGGAGACTGTTGTCAGATCTTCAGATTATTTTAGAGAGGCAGTATATATATATATATATATATATATATATATATATATATATACACACACACACACACATATATCTGCTACACACTGTGTGTGTATGTGTTGTGTGTGTATGAAATCTAATATTTAAGTTTTTGTTACAATGTGTGAAATCTACTATTAAAATTTTATTTTAACATTATGTAGGCAAAAATGTACATTTGTGAGCTGGTTATATTCATTACATTATATTCATTGCTTTCTGGGGTTTTTTTTGTAGACTTTTTGTGATTAACTTAAAAATTGCTCCCTTCACATATTTCTTTAGCATCATGATTTGAGTTAGTTTTATCATCCACCTGAAGTTCCCTTCTTTTTGAGTCACAGCTTATATATTAAAAACCAAACAATAAAGAAACCTTGAATGAAAATCTGACTGGGTGAGTACAGTGCCATCACCATATGAACTAGCTGAGTGACCTTAGATGGGTTACTTATAATCTCTGAGCCTTGTTTTCAATGTCAATGCAGGAGCATAAAAAGTGCCAAGCAATATCTTTGGGTGTATAGTAGATAATTCCTATACTTTATCCTCTTTAATTCTGACCAAAAAAATTATGAAACAAATGGATTTTCCTCTCAAATCTAAAGGAAGTAGAAATATTTTTTTCTTTTTTTACTTTCCCTCTTCTCCCAAGAAAGTAAATGTCCTATGAATAATGTTAAGGAAACAATGCTATTCAGTGAAATAACTGTAAAAATAATAACAAATATGTCCTTTATTGTATTTGTTTATTTTGGGGGGTTGGAATATCCTACATTTTTGTTAACTAAAATGGAAGGAGAAAACAAGCTCTCAGTAACACTACTTTAGAATTGACCTACTCTGTACTCCAAAAGTGCAGGAATGGATATTGACTCTCCAGAAGCAGCTGAATTACCAATTCTGGGCAAATTGCATTGAAATTTTGGTATATCTCTTGATGCATCAAGATAGTGACTTAATTTGGAATCCCAAAACAAAAGAGCAAAGCAGGTAATTTAGTTGGATTATCTGGATCATCAAAAGAATGAAATTTGTATTACTTTCTTTGTGGTTTATTGTAATTCTTTCATAATTGAGTTTTGTTTTTTTCCTATGGAACCATTACAATCCAGATGGATAGCCTCCCTTTGTTCTATTTCCACATTAGAAAGTATAAATGATTTAGGATGAAGTGAAAGGTCATTGATGAACAAGGAAATCTGGATGACTAAATTCACTAAAACCTTTTGCCTTGAGGTTTGTCTTGATCAGCTCAGGCTGCTATAACAAAATACCATAAACTGGGTAGTTTATAGACAACAGAAATTTATTTCTCATAGATCTGGAAGCTGGAAGTCCAAGATCAGGTTGCTTGCATTGTCAGGTTCTGTGTCTGGTGAGTGCCTGCCTCCTAGTTCATAGATGGCCATCTTCTCACTGTATCACATGGTTGAAAGAGGAAGCAAGATCTCTAGGGACTCTTATAAGGACACTAATCCTATTCATGAGGGCTCCACCCCCATGATCTAATATAATCCTAATTATCTACCACAGACACCACCTCCTAGTACCTTCACATTAGGGAGTAGTGTTTCAACCTGAATTTTGGGGGGATACATTCAGCCCACAACAAGGTCTGTGGTGAACATGGCCTTAGGTAGTCCCCAGTGAGTCAAACTCTTCTATAAGCCCTTCCTTTAGGGTTCAGATGGAACAGATAACATTCTAGACAACAAAATATGGCAGAGGTGATGGGATAATCACTTCCTTGATTAGGTGATGTTGTAAGACTCTCTTATGAGAGTGAGTGGGAGATTCTTCTGCTGGCTTTGGAAAGTAAGCCATTATATTGTAAGTGGACCATGAGCCTATGTAAAGTGAGCCCATGAGCCTACGTAGGAGCTCACAGGAGCCCCTGGCTGACCGCTAGCAAGGAAAAGGACCTCTATCCTACAACCACAAGACACTAAATTCTTCCAACAGCTATGTGAACTTGGAAGAGAGCCTGGAGCTCCAAAAAGTTTCTTCAGCCTGCCAGAACCTTGCTTATAGACTTGTGAGACCCTGAATAAAGGATCCAGCTAGGCTATGCATGGGCTCCGAACTCACAAAAACTCTAAGAAATGTTTGCTATATTAAGTCATTGAAGTTGGGGTAATTTATTATGCAGCCTGGAAAACTAATACACGATTATCTCATTTGCCTTTCTCAGGCTTCCTCAGTCATTTTTTCTTATAAGTTTATTTATTTATTTTGAGATAAAGACAGAGAGAGTTGGAGGGACAGAGAGAGCGGGAGAGGGAGAGAAAAAGAATCCCAAGCAGGTTCCACACTGTCAGCACAGAGCCCTGCGTAGGGCTCTAACTCACAAACCGTGAGATCATGACCTGAGCAGAAACCAAGAGTCAGACGCTTAACCAATTGAGTCACTAGGGGTCCCCACAGTTATTTCTTATAAAGGGGAGGAGATTTTTGGAAATGTGTCAAATATACCTATATTCCCATGTCTGGAGGATTTTACACAAATTTATGTCTAATGGCTACTGAGTCATTAACATGTTAGGACTAGAAGTGTACTTAGCATTGTTAAACTTTCCTGCAATCAGGGAATTCACCACTTACTTATTTTACTTAAATGGGGTTGGAGTGGGGAGTCACTTCTTTTTTTGTTTTTAATGTTTTATTTATTTTTGAGAGAGAGAGAGTGTGAGCAGGGGAAGGGCAGATAGAGAGGGAGGGAGACAGAGGATTAGAAGCGGGCTCTGTGCTGACAGCAGATAGCCAGATGGGGGGCTGAACTCATGAACCTCAAGATCATGACCTGAGCTGAAGTTAGACACTCAACCAACTGAGCCACCCAGGAGCTCCAGGGAGTCACTTTTTAATACAGAGCATACTGAGACAGAAATAAGCCTTGTTCAGACAGTGTTTTTCCAAAAACGCTATATACCTGTTTTTGTCCTTCCTCTGACAATTAGAGGGTTCTGCTCAGTGAAGGTATTTAGATGTGATAAGATCTGGATGATTTGATGGTTGGATGACCTGAGACATATGCTGTATCTCTTAGTATTTTGCTCAAGGGACAAATATCTCATGTTCACCATGGGACTGTAGTGTTTATAATTTTTTCTAAGATACTAGTATTATTTCTTATAAAGACTATCCTTATGGTATGATGGTTTCATGATCCCTTCATGGTGATTATCTTGGTGATTAACATGGTAATCTTGGTGATTAACAATGCTGATATTGACTTGTGTATTTCAACATTTCTTTAGAACATGGGACAAAATCTTATAGAATCTGGGTCACAAATATGCCATGTGATTTTGGATAAGTTGTTTTTCTTAGGCCTAATTTCCTTATGTCTAAATAAAATGAGGGTATTGGTTCAATGACTAAAAATCTTGCTAGCTAGTTTCTAGCTAAAAATTCAGTAGACCATTTGCTATTTACAGAAATGCACAATATGCTTTTTCTTCCCTTTTGAAAATTGCTGCTGACAAGCACAGTGCTTTTAGTGCTTTGCAAAGTATTTATTTGTGCATCTGGTATAAAGCAGAGTTTGGGTGCCTAGGAAGTAATTACCAAGTTTCACATCTCCAGCAGGCAGTAGTGTGTGTGTGTGTGTGTGTGTGTGTGTGTGTGCGCTATGGCAATGGAATAGAGAAAATGGGGTGGAGACTAACGTCATTTTGTAAGCTTTGATAATTAATTGCTATTAACTGAAGTTTGAGTTAGACATTTTCAACTTAAAATTTAAAATTGGTTTGACAAAGGACTTTTTACATTCAGTGGCATGGATATTTGACTCTGGCTAAATAGATTAGTGGTCTATGAATTCATAATTACATTTGATAATATACATAGTAAAGGAATGGTTATTGAATTAGAGCTAGGGATGTTTAGTTTGGAAAAAGGTTGACTTTTCAGGGAGATGGAAGAGATCTTCAAATATTTGAAGACACCTGTGAGTAAACTTACTTGGTTTGGCTCCAGAGAACATCCTAGGATTAATAGAAGTTAGATTTTGGTTCAATTTAAGAAAGAACTTTATCAGAGTCAGGGCCAATCATCAATGGTTGTCTTCCTTGTGAAGGTGTAAGTAATTGGTTACTGATAAGGGTTTTTTTCAGTTTATTTATTTTGAAAGAGATAGAGCAGGGGAGGGACAGAGAGAGAGAGAGAGAGAGAGAGAGAGAGAAGAGAGTCCCAAGCAGGCTTTGTGCTCTCAGCTCAGGGCTTGATCTCAGAATCATGAGATCATGACCTGAGCTGAAATCAAGAGTCAGACCCTTAACTGACTGAGCCACCCAGGTGTCCTGCCCTGGTTACTGATAAGTTTTAAGCAAAAGCTGGCTGGATGAGTACCTCTTAGAGATGTTGCATTTTACATGGAATTTCTTCATTTGGTGAAATGTTAAATGAAATGAAATTTTAAGTTTTATTGCTATTCTAAGTTCATGTAGATTTTTGTTACCTTGGAGACATTATTTATAAATTATCAATGCTTTGCGGCACCTGGGTGGCTCAGTCAGTTGAGCATCTGACTTTGGCTCTGGTCATGATCTCACCGCTCATGGGTTCAAGCCCTGTGCTGACAGCTCGGAGCCTGGAGCCTGCTTCCAATTCTGTGTCTCCCCCTCTCTCTCTGCCCTCCCCCTGCCATCTCTCTGTCTCAAAAATAAATATTAAACAATTTTTTAAAACAGTTATCAATGCTTTTAAGCAGAGAATCTGCTGCTAGAAGGTGGCCTAGGTAATCTTATTCTTAGATTTGGAATGGGATATCTCTTCAACTTATTCAGCACATTGTCAGTAAGGACTGAATCTCAGATGGAGTCACCGTGAACATGTCTGGCTCTAGACTCCATGTCTAAACCAAAAATTCTGGCTAGGTATGCTGGATTCATACATGTTAACACCTACAAAATGAGTTTCTTAAAGTTCATACTCTTCTTTAAACACAAAACTATAGACACATGTCTTAGTCTGTTCAGGCTGCTGTAACAAACTACCAAAGATTTGGTGGCTTATAAGGAACAAATTTATTTCTCACAGTTCTAGAGGCTGGGAAGTCTAAGATCAAGGCACCAGCGGATTCGGTGTCTGGTGAGGTCTGCTTTCTGGTTCAAAGTCTGTGCCGTCTAGCATAACGTCACTTGGCAGAAAGGTAGAGGGATCTCTCTAGGACCTCTTTTATAAGGGTATTAATCCAATTTGTGAGGATTCTGCCTTCATGATCTAATCATTTCCCAAAGTCTCCACCTCCACATACTGTCACTTTGGGCATGAGGATTTCAACATATGAGTTTGGGGGTTGTTATAGACATTCAGGCCACAGCAGCACATTTCTTTGAGAAATGTCAAATAGTTTGTTCTAGCTATTTGTTGACCCTATAGACTGTTTCAACTATGGGCATGCGAAATATTATATTATGGATTGGACACACAGGTTTGCTGGGCTGTAAGCTTATAATATTTGGGGAGACCTTCTTTAAGAAAAATCATAAATATAAAATTAATAATGAAAGCAAATTATTTATTTAGAATAAAAATAAATTACATGAGGGGGTAAGGATAAATAGGTAGAGCACAAAGGATTTTTAGGGCAGTGAAAATACTTCGTGTGATACCACAATGATGGATAACCTGTCCAAACCCATAGGATGTACAACACCAAGAATAAACTGTAATATAAACTATGGATTTGGGGAGATAATGATGTATCAGTGTAGGTTCATCAACTGTAACAAATATATATTACCAAATATAAATTACCTCTTGTGGAGGATATTGATAATGGGGGAGGCTATGCATGTGTGGGGGCAGGGAGGATAAGGGACATCTTGGTACCTTCCCCTTAATTTTGCTGCAAACCTAAAACTGCCCTAAAAAAGAAAAGTCTTAATAAGAAACAAATAAATAAGTCAATTCTTTGAAAAAAATTACAGCAAATCTCAAATTGAAAAAAAGATGACACCGCAGAATCATAAAATCCAGAAAAATAATATGTTTATTAATTACCTAATATAATACTCCTTTTACTATATTTTTGGCTGCATACTCTTTGGGCATGTCTTTATATGACAATGATTTCATGATATTGTTACCAGTAGAGAAAATAGAAAGAAAAGTTAGTTTCCTATCCTGGTTGGTTGAAACTTATCTTTTATTATTGATAGTTTAGAAAGTATTTTTCGTCCTCACAATTCATTACTGATATTGCCATATACATACTTAAAATTGTTGTCAAATTTGGGAAAAACTCTTTCTAATTCTTTTAAGTATGGACTGTAATAGTAGGAAACACTGTTCCCAGACTACCTTCTGGCTTCAGTTATTTCAAACCTTGTTTCTCCACCACTACCTGCATAGTTACATGCTTCCAGCATCAGGCAATATTCACACAGTGGTATAACTACTGGCCCTCCACTGTCTGCCACAAATTGGGCACCAGGTGAGTGGGCCCAGTGGTAGCAATATTCTTGAAAATCATACCTATGCCTGGAAAAGTTGCAATGATTTAAATACATAAGTGATTGCAAAATATATAATAACCCACTGAACCACAATAAATGTATTCCTAAGTTAATTTCCCCTTAGTCATATCCCAAAAGTGTTTGTAACAACTCCAGTTCTACCTGATTAAAGGGGAAGTTGGTGAAAGGAAAGCAGGAGTGTAAGGAGACCATGGTCTTAACCCTAGAAAATCTAAATGTGAACAGCATTAAGATTTGCTTTCTTGAACTTTATATAATTGGAGTTGAGCCTAAGATCAGAGATAGTAGGGGCAAATTTTTGTTGAAGTATATGACACAATTAATCAGTTTGGCTTCATAGTCTTGAAAATGCATTTTTAAAAATATAATTTATTGTCAAATTGGCTAACATACAGTGTGTAAAGTGTGCTCTTGGTTTTGGGGGTAGATTCCCGTGGTTCATTGCTTACACACAACACCCAGTGCTTATCCCAACAAGTGCCCTCCTGAATGTCCATCACTCATTTTCCCCTCTCTCCCACTCCCCCACTCCCCCTTCAACCCTCAGTTTGTTCTCTGTATTTAAGAGTCTCTTATGTTTTGCCTCCCTCCCTCTCTGTAACTCGCTTTTTCCCCTTCCCTTCCCCCATGGTCTTCTCAAGATTCACATATGAGTGAAAACATATGATATCTGTCTTTCTCTGACTGACTTACTTCACTTAGCATAATACCCTCCAGTTCCATCCATGTTGCTGAAAATGCATTTATGATCACTACCACAGTCTATATAGTTTCAAAATTCATATTAGCTGTGAATCTTCAACAAGATAAATGTATTTGGTTAGATGTATTTTCTAATACAAGAAAATACATTCTATTTGAGTTTTCAACAAAGGGCAATATAAAACGTTTACAAGAATAACTGTTATACTATTCAATATTTTAACTTAATATGCATCAGCAAGAAAATTATGGAAGAATTATCTTTAAATTTTATCTGAGTATGAAGGATTATATAAATTGCTTATTACCTCATTATGTGAGACATGTATGGATTAGAGTACTATCTTATCTTCTCACTAGAGGTAGAACAAAAGTGAGGTGAACATTGGAGTTGGGTTTAGGTTGGTATTCCATTGAGTTCATATTTGATAATCCCTTTTTATCTGGTACATTTCAATTCATTTCATTGCTCTTATCAAATATTGTTGGCTGTGTTTTCCAAGTTAGTATTTCAAAGTCTTATTTCATAATTTAAATGTGGTATTTTGAGAGTCTATGTCAGCATTCATGTAAAATGGGATTTACATTGTCTCATAAATAACAGGATTTAAAAATATTTAGTGGCAAGTAGAACACTTTTTAACATTAACATTTTATATTTGTTACTGACCTATAGATAGGATTTATGCTGAAACAACTGACTAATTGCATTTTTGGCACAACAGGCTGCCAGTAATTCGACCATAAACTCGTGAAGCCTCTTTTTTTTCCCCTCCTCATTTTCTACCTTGAAACTGCAATAAAGGTATAATTTATGATGTAGACTGGGGAAAAATTATAGTTCCCATTTTAAAAATATAGCAACTAGTACAGATGCCAAGATAAAATCCTAGCTAAGTAGGTATTTCCCTACCTGTGCCTTTTAAAACTGATATATTAGCCTTGACATGCAGTTTGGTTTTTTAAATCCTCAAATTCAATACCACATTCTGCAGTGATAATTCTTTATGTTTATTATTTTCTCTATTTCTTCTTGACTCAAACTTCTTGTATGCCTGTTCACTAGATAATCAAAACAACCAGATCTTGTTTGTATGTGTTTTCAATTTAATTATTAAAATGAAGCTAAACTATCTCACCTAAAATTTTTGTTTCTAGAAGGAGCAATGCATTTGATTTGATATTAGTGCCTTATTTTCAATAATTCTTTAATCCCACAAAAACCTACAATTAGCAAAATGCCATTGTTTCTCTGTTCCTGATCACACTCATGTACTCATTTTCCTTTTTACGCAGTTTAGATGTTGTGCCTCATATTACACTGTATCCCCTGTATAAACTATCAATTCTCTTCTCTCTTCCTTTCTGGCAAAATTCAAATGCTGGTTCAATCTAACTCCTCAACCCTAAGATAGATGAATATGGTTGGAGAAATGCACTCAGTTGTGTTGACTATTCATACCTAATTTCAAGACTAGCAAGATTGAGTGAGTTTTGTTACTGTTTAGGATTTCTAGTCCATTTATGTTTCTATTTTAGGTGACAATCTTATCACTTCACTCTTTCCTTAAAACTCTAAATATTTTCCCCACCCCATCCTGTCACTGAGCTGATGATCTTGCTTCCTATTTCACTGAAAAACTAAAAGCCAACAAAATGAACTTTCACAAGGTGCCCCTACCACCATAGCTACTATATACTGTCATCTGGACTCAGTTAACCGACTTTCCCTGCTGATGCTACGCACAGTATTTAATCCTATATAAAGTAACCCATGCTTGTAATTAGATACCTCTCCATTTTATCACCTCCAGCAATTATCCTCTTTGCCATCCTCCATATTTCCTTAAAATTAGATCCATTAGCTTCTAGTATTTCCTATCTTTTTTTTGACCCAATATATTTAGTTTGTATTTTATTCCCCTATTTAGTATTCCCCAATATGTTACAGTTCTTTGAGTACTGTACAAGAAGCTTAACTTGTAACTTTTTTTTTGTCTATCACAATAAATATTAGCAAGTTTTTGCTTAATTTTGTAAAATGTGACATGATTTATTAACATTTAAATTCAACCGTCTTCTGTGTTGTCTTTTAACTTACCCCAATAAAAATATCCAATAAGTAAAAATAGAGACATGGTAAAATATCAGTAAATTTTTATTGAGCAAGTAAACCACACAACAGTTTTAAATGAACTTCAGTTTCAAAAATGAGTATTCAAATTAAAAAGAAACACACAGTAGAATTCCATTTCCCTATAGTGCCTAGTGAAAAGACAAAGAGAAGTATTATTTTTACAATCCCAGGACACAGAATTTAAGTGTTCAAGTGATCTCACATAATAATTCGGGTGTCCCAGAATAAGATGATTAATAAAAATACATATGTGCACGTGCACGTGCATACGTATACACACAAGCACATGTAAACATACAAATACAATGCTTTCATTTTTACCAATGACACAGGAAGAAACTTTGTGACAAGAGAATTTTATTTTTAAATGAATCTTGTACATTCTGACCTTTCCCTAAACTTGGGCTGCATCACAAAACAGTACATAAATAACTATCTTTTCCATTTTGGTTCTTATGAATGTTGGGGGCCTCCTGTCCCTAACTGTGCACACATAAAAGCACAAAAGCAGGATGTAGTGGGAGGGCTGTTAAAACCAGCTGGTCAGGAAATCCATTTGGGGTCAGTAAACAGGTTGTTAATGACACCAACCAACAGGAAGAAGGTGGAGAGTACAAGAAGTGGGCATGAATCAATACTCGTATTTGATTGGTGTGGTACTTTTTGATAGCTGGGCAAAGGAATCCCATTGCGTAGTCTCAAATTGCTTGTTTCCTATCAGTGTGTCAAATTCTCAGGGATATAGGCTATATGAGAAGAATGCTGTGTAGACCAAAACTTGTCTGAACAATCTTCATGTTTGTTTAAAACAAAGAACAACTAATACTGACAGAATTTACTGGCCATTTATCTGGTTTTACCACATGTTTATCATAGAAACTCGTTTTATAAAAACCAGTTTTGTGATTTTCCTATGCTTTTAGTTTTTAGTATTTCTCGGAAGCTAAATTTTTTTTCTTTTATAAACACAAAGGGTAAAACTTCAATAGGAGGGAACTGTGCCCCCAAATCTCTCATGTGCTATTTTTTTTTGTGAGCAAGTCATTTAACCATTCTGTACCTCAGTTTTCTTAGCTCTACTAGTTCACCAAATTTCTATAAAAATACAGCAAAGCAATGTTAATATCTGCCCAGAAAATAAATGCCAATTGTAGTTATGAAGTGACTTCTCTATTATCAACTCTCTCAGTTATCAAAATAAATAGTATTTAACTATTTATTGATCAAATGTATGAATGAATGGACGATAAATTAGAATCAGAAAGTCTGTAATCTTAAGGAAATATTTTGCAAATATGTGTAATTTTTATTGATAATAGAGATAAGAAAGAAAATATAGAAAATTCTAATAATTTACAGAAAAACTGAAGGAAAATTAAGAGATCTCACATTGTCACAGTCATATAATATCCGTTACATTTTAATTTTTCAAATGTGTGTTTTTCTATTTATTTATAATAAAAATCTTTAACCTTTTATTTTGAAATAATTTCAAAATAGTGGAAATGTTGCAAGAATAGTAAATATAGCTATAATAATATAATAACGCTTATATGTGTTACTGAGGCTCAAAAGAGTTCACATATGTAGAGTGTTAGGAACTTTAGAAGCAAATGAGTGGGAGATAAGGTTCTTAGAACTAATAAATGTTGGTTGTTATTATTAAGCTTTAGTTTTGTCACCTGAACACTGGGGATAATAAGTACCTATCTTACAATATTATTGCATACATAAAATTCAGATGCCCAAAGTTTTTCCAGCCTAAGTTAATGACATCTTTTGCTACATAAATAATAAAACTTCTTACTGGAAGAAACCCAATCCCAAATTCTAGGATTACTTCAATAACACTACAATAAAATCAAAATGGACTTTGCATAGTGGGTTTTCTTTCTGTTTGTTTGTTTGTTTGTTTTTGTGACCCAGAGTCAATAATTACATCAAGTCTTTCCATTTGGGGTTTCCCTAGATTTCATTTCAATAGCTATCAATGTGAGCATGATTCTAGTTGATCTTTGCTGAAGCAAATCTGGCAAAATATTTGATTTTCCAAAAACATTTACTGGTAGGAAAAGGTACAGTAAAAGTATTGTTTATACAAAGTGCAATAAAATTTTGGTAAAAAGACAACAGCTCATTTGTTAATCTCCCATTTTTCACACCGGGGGTTTTGTGCTTCGGGGTGGGGGCTAGCCAGGGAGGGGTGTGGGTACAATAGTCAGGAATACTCAGAGCTCCATGATAAACAAGGCGGGTCATCCTGGAGCTGAAATTTCATGTGAAGACTGATGTGTTGATGGGGAAATGAAATTTTACATTAAAATAAACACGGATATATATGGGATTAAAATATACATTTTACATGAATTTTAAAGATGATGTATATGACTTCAAAAATATTTAATAGCTATTCAACTCATGTTTGTAGAAATTTGAGACCTATAAATTCACTCTGCTCTACCACTGGGAGTACTTCAATCATCAGTTTACTTGTTTAACAAATACTTATTTAGTGTTAAATATATGCAAGACACCATACCATACTCTTAGTGCAAAGGTGAAAAACACTCTTATTACAGCATTATTTACAATCACCAAGACATAGAAATAACCTAAGTGTCTGTTTACAGATGAATGAATAAATAAAATGTGGATATATATACAAATGTGGAATATTATTCAACAATAAAAAAGTTCTGCCATTTGTGACAACATGGATAGACCTTGAGGACATTATACTAAGTGAAATAAATCAGAAAGAGAAAGATAAATAATATATGATCACACTTATATATGAAATCTAAAGAGAAGAAACATGGATATAGAAACATATTGGGGTTTGCCAGAGATGGGGTGAGGACGGGGGTGGGTAAAGGTGGTTAAAAGATATAGATTTCCAGTTCTAAGAGACATAAATTTGGGGGACGCAACACACAGCATGGTGACTTTGGTCAACAATACTGTATTGTGTATTTGAATGTTCTTAAGAGAAAAGGTCTTAAAAGCTCTCATCACAAGAAAAAAAAGTTGTAACTATATGAGGTGATGGGTGTTAACTAAGATTGTGGTAATCATTTTGCAATATATATATTTATCAAATAATTGTATTGTTCATTTTAAACTAATATCATGTTATATGTCAATTATATCTCAATAAAACTGGGAGAAAATGGTGACGAAGATTCATGTGCTCCTGCCCTCATGCTTGAAATCAAGCAGTGGGACAGGTTTGCTGTTGTTAAGCTAACATAATTTTCATAACAACGTATGAGATTCTATTATTTTATTAAGGCTGTGCTACTCAAAATATTTTCTTGATAAGTGCTAAAAATAAGCAGGATTCTCAGACATAAAATAATGTGGGCAGGGATAGCCCAATTTAAATATATTAAGACTGTGAGAATGGTCAGGTATAGGTTTAGAGAAGCAAGAATCAGTGCAAGGAGATCACTTAAGAGTCAGTCTCTATAGTACAATGTGACACATGGTAATGGAAATGGAGTTTGAGTTAAGTGGATCAGTTTGAAAATCTACATTGGAGGTAAATACAAAGACTTATTCATGAACTGGATATGGGGAAGAGATGAGAAGAGAAAAATTCAGATGACTTGTACATTTGAACAAATGGGTGTTTAAGGGAAAGATTGGAGGGGGACAATTTAAGGTTAAGAGAGAAAACAAAAGCTTGTTCAGTTTTGGGCGTACTAATTTTCAGATATTTCTGAGACATCCAATTAGAGGTGTTCAGTAGACAGTTATATGTGTGAATCAGGAGCCTTCATAAAGACATCGTAGCTGGAGATAATATTTTGGCATCCTGTGTAACAGAGCCACTTAAAAAATATGGTGCTTAGTTTATTTAAAATTTTGCCCTTTAGCATATATAATGTCCTTTTATTAACATATTTAAAGCTTTGGAAATAAACATTTAAAGTAGCAAATATAATTTCATACATAAAGCATATAGGGAATACAGAGCTAAATCCTTCAGGATTTTGGCCATTAAGGAGCGCAACTCTGAGGATAGAAAATGATGCAATAAAAGGCGATATGTAATAAGTCTCCTATAATGATGCTACAAACAAACTGCTGTAGAGCTAGAACTCCGTTTCATAAATATCAGCCCAAATATCAGAGTAGGAGAAGTGAATAAAGAAAAGATAAATGTATAAAGAAGTCCAGGGGCATAAACAATAGCCAATATAAATTCTACATGGATGTGTTGGTAGGTGTTGGGGGCCATTCATAGTGAGCAGTGCTACTCCAGTTGTCAGGCTAGTGGAGAGCAGTCATGATTGTAACCAGAAATACTGTGCTGGGTAGGCTTGGAAGAAGAGAGAGTGGGCCCATAGGTTGGGCAATGTTTATTTCTATCATATGTCCTATGTGCAGGAACCATTTATGATTCCTGTGAGTCCCCTAACGGGTCTGATCAATTTTTCAGGTGGCAATCGATAGTCCCAACTTCTGAGCCAAAGGAACATCTTACTGTCTCTAGTTTGTTAATTTTAAACATAGCACATTCTTATCACAGGCCAATTTGAGAGTCAACTGTTCCAGAGTTTGAGTTGCTTGCACAAAAAAAGATGATGCATTCAATTAGCTTCCACTCCTTGGCTAAGTCTGACATCATCCAAGTTTTGAAACTTAACCTAGGTTACTATGCAGATTTTTAAGGCAAATCTTGTTATAATAAAACTACCAGATATAAACCATACTTCAAATTTTATTGCCAGGAAATGACTAAAAATGGGAATGTAGCAGTAATTCTGGAAGAGTAGTTCCTTGCTTCTGCCTCTTGCATCTTGTAGGGAGTGACATACAAAAGCCTCTTCAACCAGGACCCCAGTGGTCATGAGCGACAGGGACCTTATCATTTATGTCTAAGTTGGGAAAATTTTGATAGTGAAAGGACACATTCAAATACATTGATGGATGTAAAAATAGTGCCCTTAAAATTTGTTTTAAATTAACTAATTCTTAAGAAATAAACTAAAAATACAAATAAGATTTAAAAATTGATTTATATTGGTTACCTACATATCAAAAATATAACATGAGAAGAATAATTATTCTGGATATACACTGATGTATTTTAATCAACCAAAACTTCCTAGCCCTGTCTATAGTACAGTTTCGTTGATATTTTCTGAAGAAGACATTTTTCTTAATGTGATTGTATTATTTTTAACCTTTTGTTAAATTTCTGGAAATCTTCAAAATTGTATGTTGTGGTTACTAAATTTGAAATCTTGGCACCTTCAATATAGATCACAATATTTTTATCTGTAAAATACTCCCAGAAGGTCTTAGGTACCTGGTAAGAACAAATTCTACTAAGTTGAAAATATTATCAATTCTATTTTATTTTTGTATTGTAATATAGGAGTGTTTCAGCCCAAGTTTTTTCATGAAAGTTCTGTTTCCCCCTTTCGTTTAGAGTTCCTTTGCTAACAAATAATTGTGTAAGATGGAACTTGTCAAATAGGTTGCCCCTACTTAGGGTCTTTTTAATGGTTTGTCACATTTAGATGCTGAAAAATTATAGGCACTTATAATCAGAATATCCCCAAATTAGGAACACCTTCAAATCCTATGTATCATATGAATGCTTCCTAAAATTATGAACTCTATCAAAAGATTATTATTATTTTTTTTACAAACTAAGATATTCTAAATCATATTTGTGGATTTTCAAAATTAAATGTTGTCCTCTCTTTGAGAACTCATTTTCTGGATTTGATTTCTTAGTTCCCTTCTTGTTTCAGTTCCTTCCAGTGCATTTCAGTGTGCTTTTATTTGCAATTTTTGTTTAGAGCTATTCTGCTATCCCCTAAGAATTTCAAAAGCTGAAATATTGGGATGCCCCATTTACTAAATACCACGATTAAAGATTTCCAAATGTTTTGAGGGCAAAAAAAAAAAAAAGGATCCAAAATTTAAGACTTATTTACATAGCTGTTCATCAACCAGAATGATGAAGGCTTCCAGGAAAATGCTGATTGACTTGCTGAAACAACTTGATTTTTTTTATTCAACATCAGTTTTGTCTCCAAAATTTTGTAATAAAGTGATTCTCACCAAGTATGTATAAAAATATTTACAAATTTTGGTGCCTATATATTCTGTTTTTTATTAATATGTAATTGACATATAAGTGTAAGGTATATGTAAGTTATATTTTGATTTGTAGAATATTGCAAATTATTTGGACCCAATATTCATTACATTTGTATCACAACCAATTCAAATCCATTTCTACTCCATAGATTTTTTTAATTTGGTCAGAACATTGTTTTTAGTATGACAATATTCTCCAAAATAATTTGTATTTGTGTTATTGAAAAAAATAACTGATAGGTCTTCAATGTCATTTTTAACTAAAATTATAAGTTTTCATCCTATTGTCAGGGGTTTCATTTTGAATTTCTAAGCTTTGAGTCATTGGATAGAAAATCAAACTATTATTAAATATACTTATTTTATATTTGAAGCATTTGGTAACATGATATAAAAGTTTAAATGCTTACAAAATTATTTTTTTGCCAATAGAACACATTAACAGCTTTGCATAACTTTTTGTACATATCACCCCCACCCCCCCGCCCCGCAAATCAAACCAAACCAAGCACCTTGGAACTGAAAATGAAAGGATTAATTTAGAAAAGGAACCATTTGACCTAAGTGAAAAGTCATGTTTCAAGAGTAATCTGTAAAAGCATCTTTTGCAGGTGCATGTGTTAAATCACTGTGTTTGGGCACAGTCTTCTTGAAATAGTTACTGACTTTGAAATAGATACTGATGTTCCTTTAGGAGGATTATTTTCTGGTTTTCATTTGGTTGTACCTGAGAAAACACAAGAAGTCTAATTCAGTATATAGTATTTTAATTAAATATGTGGTCTCATTTTTTTAATTTTTGTCAAAAGTGTTTATTGAAAAGTTAAGGTTTACTAAATACTAAATACGTAAATATAGCTTTATGCTACACAAACGGCAAAGTCAGCATACCAAGGATATTCTGACGACTCTCTATGTGCTCTCCCTATGCTTTATAGCAGGTTGACCAGCCTCTGGACCATCACATATTTCATATCAAGCCAAACTCTAAATTTCCAAGTTTCCAGCTTACCCTATCAAATGGCAGGCTGGCAGCTTTGTGGATTTTGTAGGTTCAAACATGGGTTTGAACATACATGGGTGGTTCATTCACTCAATGGTCATGAAGGGCATCAGGGTGGGCATGAGAAAACTTATCAGAAAGATAAAATGAGAAAAAGAGAGGCAGTGCCTGCCTGTGCCTTATAACCCCATCTCTCTGAGATGAAGCAGTTCTTCTCTGGGGGCCTTCAGTTTCTTCTCCAATGCCATCATCCCATCTCGATTTCCAAGAAATGGAAATCAGGCAGCCATCTAGGACAGCCATCTTCTTTAGGTTCATCTAATTTTTGGTGGTGGTGAGTTTGTTTAGTTGGTCCCATATTCTTCATCAAGGTAGTCGGTCTTTGTGAAATGTCCCTTGTCACTAGTTCACCGAAGGGCTGCTAAGCACTGTTTCAGTTTATAGTGTTTAGACTAGTGGCTACTTTTGATGCTGTCTTTGAGGCAGGGGCTTCTGAGCCCCTTGCTGGTCCCTACTTGCTGCAATGCATTCTCAGTGGAAGCCTCAGCTGACCCTACTGGGAGTTCTGAAGATGGAGTGAGCCTTACCAGCTGTCCTGAATTGGGATGAGGTGGC